>NC_136819.1:6430420-6785529 GCF_951394365.1 Tetrao urogallus
CACTTCCTTGCACATCCAGTATGGGCTTTATAGTTCTTTTTTTCTTCCCTCATAATAAGATGAGGATAGTTTTCAGTGCACTGCTTTAAAATATGATACAGAATTTCTTTCTGTGGAAATGTTCACTGCCAGCAATTTTCTTCTTTCTTTTCAATCTCCTCTTACCCCAGGGGCTGATTCTCACTCCCGATTTTGACTTTACCACTTTGGTATGCTTTCAGGCAAGTTCTTAGATCTGGATCTAGTATCTCCTAAGACCCTTCCAGTCCTCAGCAGGCTCATTGGACAATGACAAGGCACGCTATGAAGAGCCTAAGAGTCTTAGCATGGGTTCCTGCTATCACAAACACACTTGCAGATTCTCTACTACCATAATTAGGTATTTACAGAACATCACTGCAACTTTTGCCCATGAAGCTAACTTAGTTACATGCTATATAGTACAGCAATCTTTACCAAAATCTCTAAGCTGGTTGAAAATAATTATGTTGCTCAAATAAAGTGCCAGACAGCTATATTGCCAGTAGGAGTATCTCACACAGAAAGCTGAGCACAGAAAACACAGTGCATCTATTTGGTAGCAGAAAGAACAGCAGATCTCTGAAGCTTCCTTTACTCTGCTGCCATCCCTGTTAATAAATGACAACAGTGGGCTCAACAGTGATGAGGACAATCTGGGAAAGCCCAGCTCCTCAAATTTCCATGTTCTTTGGGTTTGAGTGTTGTAAAACAACACACTACTTCTGTTTGAAGGTGTAGTGCTCACACTTTTCTCCAAAGCCTTGGTCACTTCCCATTTCTCCATGAATTACAGTCACCTCCTACTAAAAACAATTTCCCCCCTTTGGTGACATAACAAATAAGTCTTGTTCCACAGGAAAACTGCCCAGCTGCATGACTTGAAAGACAAATGGTTCTCAGCCTCTTTTAGCCCTAGCAGATACCTGCTGCTTCTGTCTTCACTCACACAAAACCTTCCAGCAGAACATGCATGGAAGGCCAGGTTCCCAAAATCTTGGCTTTGTCTTGCAACAGGAAAAAAAGGGCACATTCATCTTAGCCATCTTTGTACTTCCACTTTCTAAGACAACAAAGCCTTATTTTGTGAATGCAGAACTTACATCACAGTCCCCTACCTCCACACATACTTTTTCTCACCTGTGTTATGACTTTGTGCACTGAATGGCTTTGGCACAGTGAGTTCTCATTCATCCAGAAGGAACTGGAAACATATGGCCCAACTCTTCTCCTAGCACCATGTAACACAGACCTTGCTTATGGATCCTAAAAAAGCAATAGCAATACTTCAGTACAGAACAGAAACATGCTGGCCTACCTCCTATCAAATCCTGTGTGTCTTAACACTAGCAGCTACAGCCTAAGCTACAGCTTAAATGCACCTGTTTGGGCAGCCATGCCACCACAGCTGCAGAGGGTGGAGTATCTTTAAACCCAGCTCTGGCAGATAAATGTGAGAATACAGCCTGGAAAGCTGTTCTTTTTAGTGAAGCCTTTGCCCTTAAATTCAGACCAGGTGTTCCTGACTGCAGCAAGAGTTTCTCTCCCCTCCCTAGAATGTGCTGCTGCAGTATCACCTATTAGTCTTCCCCACCCCTTGACTTGTTCTTCAGGTTTCTGTCTTTTCTGGAAAAGTGAGCTCAATTGTGGTGAACCTACAGCATGCAGTGGTTGTCGCATGAGAGCTGTTACACCTCGAAACTGCACTGGGGAATGCATCGTGAAGTGCTGCTATAAAAACCAGCTCAAGTAGGTATGAGATGAGATGTTTCAAACCTGGTCTGACGTGCAAGAAGAGACCATACCTCCCTGTGGTGTTAACTTAGTACTGGAATAGTGTATTGTACATTGCTGACGTATTTATTTTCTAAAATAATAAAACATTGCATTTCTTACCAAAAAAAAGAAAAACGATCACCTTCTTCCTATATCGAGGTTAGTGGATTGGGGTTCAAGTCCCACGTTACCCAACATACACACGGACTGTAAAAGTATCTCAAATGAGATACTTTTATTCAGCTTCTTCAGTTCCAAATATGCCATCACACCCAAGCAGAACATCATTCTCGACAGCCTTTGGACAACCAATTGGTTAGAGGAAGCAAGGGCTGAAATAACGCCGAAGTGCTCTTTGGGAAGCTGTAAGGGTGTGGACATTGAAAACAAAAAAATCACAGCTCAGCTAGACTGCGATGCAGACATAAGAAAGTTCAGCAGATTGGACTCGTGTTATTAATACCCTGAGGAAGAAAGCTCACCACGATGACTCGTACCCTCATACCACATCAGTCTCAGTTGTGCAACTCTTCTGCTATTAAAGCACTAGCACAGCTTTATCAGGCGAACTATGCAGAAGTGCATGAAAAATAGGTGGTTCTTCCTTCAGAACTCAGGCATCTTGTAAGATTTCTCCATATAGCTGTGTAGCCCTCCCTGTGATTTCCCTTACCACAGGATACTTGTTGCTCACTTTCGCACATAGTCCAGATTGACTGCTTCCCATTATTCCCACTTTACAGACAAGGGCCTGAGGCACAGCACAACAATTTCTCTGGGCTACATGGAGAAGAAGCATGGGATTCCTCCCAGCACACTGAGCAACTTTAAAAGTTGGGAGCCTCAGCTCATCCAGAGCCCTTGTGTAATCAGTAGTTAAAAGACAGGGGCCCCTAGAGGAAGATTCCTCCCATTCTGAAATGAATGAGATACTAAGCAGCTGCAGCTGTGAGCACAGAGCCATGTTTGATGAGGACAGGCAGCATTATATATACATAAGTGCAACTGGGAGATGACAGCAGACGCAGGCTCCCAGTTTGATTTAGCAAATTGTTCATCTCCATTTCACCTGCCAGCTTCAAAGGCCTATGCACGCCAATTGCCAGGGCCAAGACAGCAGGGAAAGACACCATGTCTGCAAGGCTGGCAGAAAGGAAAAGATAAAGCAACATTTGGGGGAAAGATGACACAAAACAACAGACAACCCTGAGATACAAACGTAACCTTGTTGGAAGCCGATAGGAGAAGATCTTCTGGAAGAAAAAAAAAACACAAAACCAACATCTTGAAGCATAAATTACCCACTGAGTAGGCTATGAGCTGTTTTGAGCAGAGGCTGCATTTTGTAATGTACTTAGATATCGATTAACACATGAGAAAGCTGGCTACAGAACATCACTGCAATGCAAATCTAAAACTTGCTTTGCTTATCAGAGTTCTCCTGGCTGGCTGTGCTGCTCTTGGGAGGAAACTGGGAAGGCCCTGGAGACAGCTTCGATCTTCGTAGAAATCACAGGTCTGTCTTAGGATTTGTATTCCATTGTGTGGACTCATCTTAGTAACTGTACAGAGAGAAGCACGTGAATCAGTACTGAGAGGAAGATGGATACTTCTGCATTCTTCACAAATACGATGATAGGAGCAAACTTTGAGCTAGTTCATTAAGCTGTAGCAGAACCAAGGGTAGATGGAGTAGTTAGGGACATGGTTTAGTGGACAATACTGGTGGTGGGTGGATGGTTGGACAAGATGATCTAGAGGTCTTTTCCAACCTTAATTATTCTATGATTTTATGAGGTTTAACAATTTTCTAAGACACTTGAATCCAAGCTACCAAGGGTCTTTCCTTCACTGTGTTCAGCTGAAGGAGAAATGGCATTAAAGCCTAACCCTGTCATTTTTCACTCCAATAAATGCATGTTTCAGAACCCAGGCCATCTGCTACGGTTTTTACCTGTTTTAAAAGCCACACAGCCACAGAATAGATAAGTAAGTTACACCAGACTTTGAGGTGCGTGTTCTTCTTCCCTTACAACTCTGGACTATAGACACATTTTAAAGCATCTCATCAATGCAACAGGCATATGAATAAATCAAGGTCTACTTTAATTTAAAACACAAGTGCAAAGGATTCACAACTACAGGTGAGCAGGATCACTTGTTTCAAATTATAAATCTTCTTAAAGCCCTGCTCTTTTGCATTAAAAAAAAAAAAAAAAGCAGAATATCTGGAATACAGAAACATTTTACATCAAAAGCTTTCCAGTGCAGCTCAGGAAGAGCTAAGTAAATTCATTTCAATTAGCTTTATCAACCCCAAACTCAGACATCCAGTCAGTGCAGACCACTATGATCACTCTACTGGCCACAGGTAGAGTGGTATTGAGAGGCAGCAATCTCATCCCTCACAAGGTATCCAAGTACTGGAGCTGAATCACCTTCTGGAGGTGCTCCTCTCACCACGGTCTACAGAGGCAACCAATGTGCTTTGCAGTCTGGGTGCCCACCATTTAGGTGACTGACAACAGTGCAGATGAATTCCATCCCAAATTACTTCAAGTAATCAACTGTGGCTTCAATTCTGAAGCAGGATCTATCATTGGAGTAAACAGCAGAGGATAGAGATTATCAACATCTTCTGAAGAAAATGCAATGAAGAGTATCTGAGACAGCACGACAGTCCCAAGAATAACTTAATTTTCAATAAATTTGTATCTGAGTTTGAAAACGGGATCCCACTTTCATACATAAGACACATTCTTGAGACCTCACAACAATATGCACTACCACTGTACAACGTGACATCCTGACCTAGAGCCAAATTACCTCGACTATCTCACTGATCAGAAACTGCATCATACAAAATACCTAAATCTATTTTAAAATAACTGTGAGAGCTGCTTAGACAACCAGAACCCTTCTGAACATATCACCAAGGGGCTGAAAGGGGAAGGACATACCAATTACAAAACATACATCAAAAGTTTCCCTTCTCCCCATGTTCTGCAGTAGCAAGCAAGGGAGAGGGAGGCTGAACAAATAGCCTTGCTGTGCACATAAAAATCTCTCCTGGGATATAGGCAGGACAGCTGAAACTTTCTCATTCTGTCTCCCAGAGCATTCCCAAAGCGTTACCCCTCCAACGGTCTCCCCTCCAAAAGTTTAAGGTAATGAAATGGATTCAAGACTGACCACTAAACCATACATATTTCTCAGCCAAAGAGAAGTATGTTGATGCAAGAGAGCCATTGGAAAACAAATATGTACATATCACATCTGCTCCCTGGGAAAATATGTACAGCGTTCTAGGTCCACATTTAACTGAAAATTAAAATCGTCTGTGGAGAAAAAAAAATTGTGAAGTCATTGTGCATTGTTGGAGACTTGAAAGGCATCTGTGCCCCACAATGTACATTTAAGTGAGCTCAGTACTCCAGTGTATGTCTGACAAAGCGAAGGTCACATTTCTAGTTGGGAAATTTTGTTTCAGTTCAGTAGTCAGCAGCCGAGGTTTGCAGGAACTTGCAAGCATTCAGATACACAACCTCAGATCCACATACAAATGCCATTCTTTGGAAGAAGTGATCCAGAAGTCATCCAGCACCTGCTTTGCTCTTGAGAAAAACACGGTCTTATCGAGTATGCATTGATTGTCTTTAGCAAAAGAGAAGTCACAAAGGCAGAGAACACAAGGACCCATCCTGTGAGAAGACCACTGACTAGTTCTGAGCACCATTCACAGGACAAGACTGCCTGGTCTCCTGATTGTCTGTTACATGTTACCTTTTCCCAGCATTTTCCCTTCCGTTAAGTCAGCAGGTAGAGGTACGCTTTCTGTATTGCTGGATAAGGGGGACCAGGCACTCTGGGAGCCCTGTCTGGAGCAGAAAGGGATGATCCAGAAGTTCCTGTGCCGTTGCTCTTTCTAGCGGCTCCCGTGTCAACATCCTTTCCAAGAAGTCTCTCAGAACTGGAGAAGTCTGTGAAAAAGCAACCAACCAATTCAAGCCCATGAAGCAGAGGCAACATTTGACAACAGGCTACCAAGGTAGCATTGCTTAATTCAACTTTCTAACTTTAGTTTCTAAGATGAATGCATGCCATGTCCTTAAACTGAAGCTAATTTTGTTTTCCATTTTGTTATTTGCTCCTTTCTGAATTTCAGCTCTTCCTGCTCCCTGAGGCACATCAACTTGGGTGTGAAGAGTTGGCCAATTCCTTCTTTTACTGGCCATAGAAGTGTGGGAAAAGTATTTAAACCGGACTCCCAAGTAGATTTTGAAAACCTGGAAACTTGATGCTTGAGAAGATTAAGAAACTGCGGAGCAGCGTACCATGTGAACATGGTGGGGATGGGTGGAGAGTTGGACTAGATGACCCGAGAGGTCCTTTACAGCCTTAATGATTCTATTTCTATGATAAACTAAATTTCCTCTGTCCTTTAAAATATGCACATTGAAGCCAGTTGAGTAGCCAGGCTCAAGAGCTGCTAAAAGACTCTGCTCATCTCTTGCTGATAGTAATCCTCTGTGTCATTAAAACTGAATAAAAAATGAACTTGGTATATATTTATTTATTTTAATGCCACTAATTACATCCATTTTAGACCGGGGGCATTTTCTTAGCTCTGGTTAGCTCAGCAGTAGATCACGAAATACTTTTCACAGTGAGCTACAGCTTGTTTCACGAGTGCTTTGAAGAACCACTGTGATGGCCAGAGGGAAAAGGCACAACACAGCTGAGCACCAGGACCCAGCCTTTATCATCCCGTCAGTAAACCTGCCTACACTTTAGAAAAGCAGCAGAGACCATTCCAAGGGGTGTCTGTTTAGCTTGTTGCACCCCATACCACAGTAACTGACCTCAGTGAACCATTACGGGTAATCAGAATGGAGGGCTGAATTCACAGCAGGTGCTGGGCCAGATTTCGGAGAGCAGGAAGAGAGGAGGATGGAGTTCGCTTCCCCAGACAGCAGTGAGCACAGCTCACCTTGTGAAGGGCTCTGGCTTTCACGGCCTGCAATGGGGTCATCCTACCAAGTGATGCAGACCACAAATGGTTTTATGCTGCCTATGTGGGTCCTGAATGCAACCCTGACATTTTAATTAGAGTTGCAAAGGCAAATAGGAAAGACAGCAGCTGTTGATGTTTGAGTGTATGCTGTTAGCTCAGAAGTCTGCTCTGTTAAATAATTCAGGTTTAGCAGCTGAAGATATTCTGATTAATTGGAAAGGTCGGAGAGCTCAGAATGCTGCAGAAGCTTTTTGATCTCAGAAGCTTGGACTGAAATGAAATGAGGACTGTTCTAAGTGAGGACTAAAAAGTAATCACTATATTTCTTATGTCACTGATAATTTTTCATAAGAAACCATGAAGATGAGCTGATCTTCATAGCACCTGCAGCATCCTTCATGAGCTGCTGTCTGTACTGTGCTTTCTTGCTTTGACCATAATGCAGCCTTTGCATTCCTGAAAGCTGCTGAGCTGGAAACTCTCAAGAGCAGTGAGCCTCCTGTTTGCTTTTAGAAGATGAGCAAGATACTAAATTCTGGCTCCACCTGAAGCAGCTTTGATTTGCACCATCAGGTTTATGCCCAAGCAACCTTAGATTATTGGGACTGTTTCCCAAAACAGCCACTAGCTGTCAGCAGCAGCTTGCGTCCATGGAGGAACCAGAGCCAAAGAAGATCCCCAAGAAACATGTTCTAGCATGGCCGCTTTCACAGCCAGCTTTACAGGGAACAGCTGGTATGTGTGTTTCCCCATGATAATGATCGGATTTACAAGTTTTGCCAACATGCTCACCCTGTGGAAGTTTTTCAGTTTGGGAGGAGGGCTGTCACGGAGTCTCTTCATTGCCTGGACTGGAGAATCACTGAAATAGGGGGGTTCTCCATCCACCATCTCTATCACCATGATCCCCAGAGACCAGATGTCTACCTGTGGGGACAATGACATGTCTATGCACACAGCTCAAAGCAACAGGTCCTTGCTTTGTTACTTTCACAAAGGTTACAACACCCACTCCACCTATGACAAGCGTTACTGGGATAGTAAAACATCAATCTCCTTGATGCTCTTGGATCCCTCACTGCAGTTTAACAAAGACAGCTTTCCACTGATCCACACTGTGATTGCAACATCCAAAGGTCTGCAAGCAACCGCTTGTGCTACACCTGGACAGTTGCTGAACAGTACAAATCCAGCTGCTGCCACCTGCCCATCATTTCTGAGCTCCCATTTGTGCCTTCCCTGCTCTCCTCCCCACTCTTCATGGCACCGATTCATTTGCTGATCCACATATCATCACAGACTACTCCCTGCTAACATCTGTCCACACTGTAGTGTACACAGGCACATGCCAATCTTCAGATATAAAGACAGGGTAAGTTTACGCCTTGTTCCAGGAAGCGGAATTGCTTCAGGTCATGTTGATACATCACATTCAGATCTGCAGTCACCTGTTAGGTTTCTATTCCAAAGAGAACCTAGCTGCTTTTCCTAGAGACCCTAATGCTGTGACACCTCAGAATACCATTTCCTACCTCTTCTGACATCAGGGAAATTGCCCCTTACCTCAGTAGTGTATGGTACCCTTGCAATAACTTCTGGAGCCATCCAGTAGGGAGTACCTACCAGGGACTTTCTTTTAGGTACATCTTTACTGATCTGAGCACAGAAACCAAAATCTGACAGCTTGACCTGCGCAAAGAGAAAAGCAACCAAGCTTTAACTACATGGAACTAAATGACCTTGAAGGTTCCTTCCAACCCAAACCATTCTACCATTCTACAGAGAAAAGCACAAAAGGTAAAGAAGACAAAAAGCAGTAGGAAAATGACATATAGAGACTGAACAGAAAGGAAATAAAGAAGCAGACTAAGGCTGCAACAGAATCCAGGAAACATTTTGGCCAAGGAGACCTACCCTTCCATCCAGTGTCAGAAGAATAGAGTCACTCTTAATGTCTCGGTGAATGACCCCCTGAGAGTGAAGGTAGGAAAGAGCCTGCAGCACTGATTCACATACTGTTGCAATTTGCTCTTCGTTTAGCCTGAAATTAAGGACATAATTTTTTAATGGCATTGTACCCTTCTGTGGATACTACTAAGTCACAGTCACTGTCAATGCTCAGTGCAGTTTCATGCAGCTAGATAATCTGGATAGTCTTATGCTTAGCTAAAGGTAGTACAGATTACAAACAGGAGAAGAGACTAAATTTGAATTTCAGTAATTTCTGTTAGCACACTGTATACAAAGACCAAGAACCTCATCTTTAGCAACCTGGAATACCAACATAAGAACCCTCATGACCAAGTGTAAGAAAAAGAGTAGAAATGAAAATTATCTCTTGTATTAGGAGCCAAAGCCAGCATTTTCTGCACGTGTAGACTGACTTAAGAATTGTAAATCACCACTGAAATATTCTGAGTACTTTCGATTCTCAGTGCATGAGCTCTAAGAAAAGCTGATACATCTGAACTCTGTGGTTCTCGAAGATAAGGAGGTATACGTTCAGTATGTAATGTATGGAATTTGGTTTCAGTCAAGTGATTGCATGGTGTAAGAGAGATTATGAGGGGATTAGCTGACTCCTGGAGATGCAAATCAGTTATCACCTGCAGCAAGTATTTAATGAGGTAAATGAGGGTGTTTTCCTCCCTGTGAAAAACTGATAAAGGCTTGAAGCTTACTTTGGATAAACGTTATGGTTATAAAAGATCCTGTTTCCACTGTGTGGAAAAACAAGTATTCATTAAAGGGTTCAAAGGAAGGCTTTGTGAAATAACATCTAGGCTGACATCCCGCAATGGAATTCAGTCTCACTACATAAACCTTTTACAAGCCTTTCCAGAATTATTACTATTTTTTTAATCTGTAGCTCTATTGGCTCTACTAACATCAGCTGCAAGCTAGAGGAGCTTCACTGGCTCTGCAATGCAGTAACTCAGCATTCTTTGGGACTAAACATTCTGTTTCCTGTCTGGGAGCAGATACTGAAGAGAAACCCTGGTTCTCCATCCCTGAGATGTGCCTCTAAACAATTAGTTTTAGCAATACTACCGAACTGCAATCCAATTCTGGAGGTTGGTGGCCCTGCCTGTGGCGGGGGAGTTGAAACTTGATGATCCTTTGGGTCCTTTCCAACCCAAGCCATTCTATGATTCAAATAAAATTCTGAATTTTCAAAAAAAGGAAAGCTTTTTCTATAGAGGTTCTTGGTCAGTGTTTTCTTTGGAGCTCCCTGCGCTAGTTTACAGTTGTGAGAGGTGCTCCAGGGTTGGACAGACATCACCAGAACTCCTTGTGAGTGGGACTCTAGAGAGGTCATTCAAGAATAACTCCTTTGCCCTACAGAAATGTTTTGGAGATTAATGAATATGAAGTGGTGTGGATACCAAAACAAATTTAGGAGAGTGTCCAGGAGTTGCTATCTTTAGGCAGCGACATTTGGGAAGGAGTCCAGATCTCAAGGCTCTGCCGCACCTTTCTGGAGGAGTTAACCACCACTTCAACCTCACTAAGGTTGTACCACTGCAAATAATTTGCGTGTTTTTTAATAGCTATTCAATGGGCTTCCTGGCCAGGATGCAATGGAGAGAATAAACAAGACTTTTTAAGAGTACTGTGCTTTACAGGGAAGGTCATCAAACAAATGAACAATGGAGATCCAAGGGGATCAGAAGTGCAGTGAGTTCCTTTCTCCACCCGAAGTACCATTGCACGCTCCCAAAGGATGACAGTGATAATCGCAAAGCATCACAAGAGCTCTGAGGGAAACTACTCCTCCCAGAAGTCTCTGATCTGCTGTCGCCTGTGAGGTGAAGACGAAAGCGTTGATGTTTTGGGTATTGCTTCTCACCTGATCTGAGACACAATGTCAGTGAGGGCCCCCCCCTGCAGGAACTCCATCAGTACCCAGAGCTCCTCTCCCACCAGGTAGCTCTTGTACATCTCGACTACGTTGACATGTTGGTAGTCCCTCATTATCACCACCTGGAAGGAACACCACAGAGGGAACAGCTGATCACCAAGCACCACTAACCCTACCCACAAAGTCAATACGCACAGTCACTCAAATGCAGTTGCCTCCCTCTCCCAGCCATTCTTTTCCTTGCTTCTAGCATAATTCTGTTAAAAAGATGCCTCTTGCTCTTCCCACCCCTCCTGCTAGCATGGCTTATGGTGGGCAGCATAAACCCCTCTCTTATTATAAAAACTCACCTCATTGAAAAGGAGCTCCCGGCGCTGCTGCTTCCTCAGATCCATCATTTTCACCGCCACCTGCCGCCCTGAGTGCTTCTCTCGAGCAATACAGACGATACCTGTGGACCCTTCACCGATCTTTATGTAATTCTCCAGCAACGTCCGCGGATCTCCTTGGTCCACCACCATCCTAAGGGCAGCTTTGAACTGCTCGTGAGTCACAACCACGGGGTCCTCGCTCGCCGGCTGCGCTTTCCCAGAGGAGTCCTGGGGAAGGTGCAGGTTGCTGGAACTCGTCTGAGTCTGCCGGTTTCGGGGAGATCCAGCTGGTGACGGCCTGCCTTGGGGCACTGCTATCACCTTCTCCGCTGTCAGTGACTTCTGGGGGGTACCAGCTTCCGAAATGAGCCTGGGGAAATCGGACGTGGGCTGATCTGATGGGAGGGACTGGGCTTTGGCCGCGGGGCTGCGCGGTGAGCCCCACTGTTGGGGCCTGAAGAAAGCAGTAGGCTTTGGGAAAAATGGAAGCAGAAGAAAGGAGAAGTGCTGATTAGGTTAATTTGGAGACGTATGCATCAGCTAACATATTTTGTAGCAGACCCAAGTTAAGATCTCCGGGTTCTTGTCTCCAGCTGTGTGACTGGAAGAAGCCACACATCATCCATGTTCAAGAATTAAGTTGCAGAGCAGGTGTTACGCTTTAAGGAGCTCCAAAATTGCCCAGAGAGGTTGTGGATGCCCCATTCCTGCAGGCATTCAAGGCCGGGCTGGATGTGGCTCTGGGCAGCCTGGTCTGGTGGTTGGCGACCCTGCATATAGCAGGGGGGTTGAGACTAAATGATCATTGTGGTCCTTTTCAACCCAGGCCATTCTATGATCCTATGATTCAAATGAGGCAGAGAGGCTCCTGAGATATCAGTAACAACAACAAAACACACACACAACAAAACCCACAGTAAAAACGGCCCTTGTTAAAAAGCATTCCAGCCTCGCCACCAAAACTCAGGGGCAACCTGAGTTGCAGAGCATTTGAAAATCATTTATCCCTCTGTGCCTCTGATCTTCCTATATATAAAAGGAAAGAAGATTCACACCAAAGCTGTAAATCACTTTGAAGTCTTGGCCTAATTCCCTTCGGGTAATTACACTCTGCCTACTGAAAACTCTCCCCGCACATTCTGCTGGTACCTGCAGAGCGCTGCTGTCGATCAGACACAGAGTTAAAGCTGTTTTGGGAACAGCATCATGAAGCAAAGCAGCTGCAGGCTGCCATCCCTACAGGGCCACCTGCACCTCACCCTATCCCCCGCTCACCACAGCCTTCAATGACTTTGGATCAGCAGTGCCCTTTCCTGGAGCACTCAAGGCCCTTTTGGAGACCTCCCGCTCATGCTCCAAGCCTGCTGGTTTGTGAGATCTGCTAAGATCACAGCCTGCAGTGATGTGGCTTCGGGATATGCATTCCCATGCTAGCACCACACAGATCCCCCAAGCAGGAGAAATCTTGGAGCGCTCACACTCACCCTGGAAATGCTGAGCAATTAAAGCTTAACAGCATCCAGCAGGCTAGATATAAAATATATCATCCTTCCTTTGGTGCATTTACAGCAATGGTGGATCTGACAAGGCAGCACTTCAGAAGGAGCAAAGCAACCATTTGTATTACAGCACAAATAAGAACTTCAAAGCAGCTGCCTTTCTTGCTCTCGCAGTTCAGACAAATTGCTAACAAAGTTAATAGCAAGGGCATGGGAACTGAACATAAGCAACAGAGAACTTTTTTTTAAAAAAAGAACATTCATTTTCTTCCATAAAACAATTGTCTAGACTTTAATTTCTATGCAGCTTGGTATTTAATCAAGGATTTGTGAGAATGACAGTATCTGCATAACCAGAGTCCCAGACCATGGCCGTGTGATTCCATGCTGGCACTGCGGTGCTGCAGTGCACAAACACCAACTGTCAGAAGTTACTTCCTCTTCATTTCCCAGCTCCACCCCTGCAGTCCTGTGCAGACACGCTCATGGCAACGGAATATCTATTTCCCAACTCTTGTTTTGTCTCGAAACGGAGGGGAAAAAAAGGGGTTTTATATAACCTAGAGCATGCAAAAGGGCACAACTCGCATGCAAGCTCGCACATGTTTGGCTAACCACACATCAGTATTGTTTCCTGCCCCGGGAATGTGACAGCCCTGTGCACGCAGCTCCAGTCTCTGGACACTGTGCTATGTCAGTGTTCTCCCAGTTCTCCCAGGGCAAAGCAAGGAATGTTCCACCTTTCCTGGTGCCTGCACTCAGATTTCCTGTCTGACAGCACAGTCGGTCGAACAGGATGGATGCAAGCATTCCTGTTCTAGGCAAGCTGGCAGACACAGCTACAACCAGCAAACTCCTGAAGCAGTCCTATTCTGCACAGGCAAACAATACATACCTAATGTAAACGATGGCCATTTCCCAAATGGCAAAAGTTGCATTTGTGTTAGTACAATTGCATTTAAGTTATGCTTTTATAACAGCAGGACAACGATTAGTAAGCCCACTATCTCCTTCTCAGCCTATCTACCTGCAAGAGCACAGATATGCTAACTAGGCTTTCCCGTGCAGATCTGGCTGCCATTTTGAGCTGTGCCTAGTGGTGTATGCAGAGCTCAGGACTGTGTGTTTCCTCTAGCCAGGGCTATTTTGATTCCAGCATTAACCACAACAGTAATGGCTGGTTGTGCATTGTTTACAATCAAATTTGCTCAGCTGTGAAAGGAACCTCTGGAAGTGTAAAGACAAGGTGTAAGCTCAATGAAAAATACTGAATATTGGTACCTTTATATGCAGGGAAGGGCCTGACTTGTTTGAGCTGCTGGAGGAGGAGAACACGCTGCGTAACAGCCTCCTTTTCAAGCTGTTCTCCCTCGATTTGGAGCTGGGGCTGCCTTCTCCTGAGGGCCTAGAGTTTGTTTGTCGTACCAGACAAGGTTGAGGCCAGCACTCTTCCAAGCTCCTTTTGCCCATTTTGTCACTGTCCCCTGGCAGAGCTGGCATGTGCTGCAGACAAGAAGCACGCTGGAGACAGCTACTGTCAGCGTCCTGGAACTCCGAAGGCCCAAGGGACTGTGCTTTCATGACCATACCATTAGGGTGAGACTGTCCATCCATCCTGGGTTTGTAATCTGGCCACATAGTCTGCCTTCGTGTCACCTTGGTCCCACCATTGCAATTGAGGTAGTTTCCGTATTTGTCTGCCCACTCTCCCTCGGGGCTCTGAAGATACATATCTGGGGGTCTGTCTTCTCCCAGGAGCCCAAGGGACTGAGCTCTCCTCCTGCTGGTGGGGCTCCTTCCCCTCAGAGTGTTGGAACTGATGGCAGAAAGCTTCTGGATGTCGTTGAGTATCCCAGAGATGTAGCCTTCCACTTCCACAGTGCTGCCCCTCACGACTGTCTGCAAAACACACAGGGAAAAGGTGAAAATGTTAGAGCTGTAAAATTCGAGGTTCAGATTGTTTGACAAGGGTTATGTTTTGTCTGTGTAGCCAAAGCAGACTCAGACTTCTTTAACAGAAGTAGCACTGCTTTCGGAACAGTGGCTCCTGCTGCTGCTCTTGCCACCTAATGGCTAAAACATCAGAGCCACACTGGGATGTCGTCAGCAGTTCTAGCTCCCTTCTGCTGGAATTGTGCTCCTGAAGAAGTTACAGCACACTGCAATCTCCATCTGCCAAAAACCACCTTGCTAGTCCAGTCTAAGGCCCATTTCTCCCCTGTTGCATTCTCAGCAGTGTTGTAATCAGCGTTCCTTAGTCTGGTTCTCCATTTTTGCTAATTCATTTTAATCTTGACCAGTGAAGACCACACTGTTCCCAAACTATATTCCTGCTTTGTTTTGCCAAGCTATTATAATTAAAAGTGACGAATGAAGGGTCACAACAGCTCACAACTTGCCTTGTAAGCAAAGGATAAAGAATAAGGCATCCATCCAAACAAGCCACAGCACTGTAGAAGTAGGACATTTGAAGCTGTCAGTATATTATATAGCACTCTATCTTGTTTATTCTAAAACTGAAAAGCTTACAGAAGCTTTTTTAGGGCTGGAAACCAAAACGTTTCATTTCTTCACAGAAATTCACAACACAGAATGCCTCCTACACTTTCATGAACCTCTGCCTGAGGAAAATCCTTCCCTGGAGTAATGGCAATCTCCTGTTTGCTAACTGAACTCTGGGGATTTTCTAAAGATGCTGAATTAATTACACCAAGCCTAATATTTAGCTGGTGCAAAACAGCAACTCCAGTAATCTCAGCAGAATGCCACCACAGTGAACAAAATGAGCATCTGGTTCATTCAGTGTCTGGGAACGAAAGGCAGAGGAGAAAGACTTTGTCAAACAAGGTGAAGAAAGGATAACCCAACTCATGATGTTGCATGCACAACATCACCTGTAGCAGGAAATTCTGCTCCTGTTATACCATCCTCACCTAGTTAAAACTTCTTTCAATTAGACTCAAGTCACTCCTGTTGCACTGCATTAAGTCAGTTCTATCTCCCCAGTGGGCAGTGAAGATGGGAGTTAACTGTGTTCTAATGTCTTGCTTAAAGGCTGCATTGAATTAATGCGTATGCATCCAAACTTGAGCCAGATCTGCATGGAATGCTCCCACCGAGATCATGCCTTTCTAACCAAGATTCAGATGTGATATTTTTCAAAAGAAAATTGACTTTTTCCAAGCTACTCACAGTGCATGTTAAAAAGGAGGAAAAACTATGAAAAGCTGAATTCAGGATCTTATGCCTGAGTGCTCAGTACTTATACATAATCTCATTTTTGACTGGTATCATAGAGCAGGAATTTGTTGGAATGAATTTAACAGAAGCCATCACCTTTGGGATACAATCTAAGGGAATCACAGAATGGTTTGGGTTGGAAGGGACCTTTAAGATCACCAGGTTCCAACCCCCTGCTATAGGCAGGGACACCTCCCTCTAGACAGGTTGCTCACAGCCCCATCCATCCTGGCCTTGAATGCTTCTGCAGAGAGGGCATCCACAATCTTGCTGGGCAACCTGTTCCAGAGTCTCAGCGTTTGCATTTGGACTTAATGGGGGAGAAAACAAACAAACAAACAAACAAAAACAGTTGAAGATACTTCTCTAGTTTTTAAATACTGCTGGGTTCTCAAAGTTTTGCAACACCTTCCTGCTTTTGCTATCCACAGATGTGTGATAGGTGAAAGAACTGACCAGTATCACACTTGGGACAACATTTCTATTTTGACAGTGATGCCTCAATCTGTTCTTTGAGTATACTTTTCCTAATATTTACTAAGAATTTGCCCAGTTTGCTCTGGGAATGCCATAGGTAACAATGTCAGGAACCTGAGGCAAGGCATAGGAGAGATCTATCATCTCCATCTGACCCAAAGTCTTCTACTTCATGACTGAAGGAAACTCCATTGCTCAACATGAGTGTCTTGGTTTTGACAAATCCTTGCTGGCTGCCAGCTCTCACCCTGTTATCTCTGGGAAGTGATTGCGAATAGATGACTTGCTTATTTGTTCCAGTTTCTTTCTGGGAATTGAAATTATTCTGCCTGATCTGTAATTCCTTGAATTTTGTTAGACCCAGCTGACTTGAAAACATCCAACTTATTTAAAAAGTCTCATATGTTTCTCTCTTATTCTAGCCTGAGCTCTTACCCCTTTGTGCTCGTGTTGTGCTAGCGAGCTAATCACAGTTAACCTTTTCAATTAAGACTGAAGAAAAATCATTAAACATTAAAAAACTCTCCGTGTCCTCTGTTATTAACTTCCTTCCAAAATGAGCAATGAACAAATTCTTTCCTTCATCCTCCTCCTCATTGTGCTTATGATGTTTCCTGAGTGCCCTTTATGTTCTCTGAGAATAACATCTCTCTTTGTGCCTCGGCCTTCCAGTTTTTTCCCTCCATAAATTTCTTTTTTATTTGCCCTTTCTAACTTGACCTAGTTTCCACCCATCTGAGCAATCATCCCGCAGTTTAAGCTCATTAGAGCTCTAACCAAGTTGGGCTCCTATTGTATATTTTCTCTGGTTCTATCACCTACTACGTTTACCTCAACGCAGATTCAGGACACCACAAAACAAAGGGCAATACCTTCTCCCTTTTTATTTTGCCTACTCTTCCCGAGCAGATTTTTCCCTTATAAATCAGCATTCTGTTCAAATGATACGCCATTTAAATTGCAGGCTTTGCATTAGTACCTGCATTATGCTAAAATATAGTCCTATATAGTCCTCAGATGTTAGGCAACTGTGCACAAAAGGCTAAGGATGTTCAACAGGTAGACAGCTTTTTCCTTTTAAGTGTTCCTCCTGAAATCCAAGTAGTACTATCTCCTTTTTTTAACTTACCTTTCAGTTTTTAGGCCATCATAGGACTGAGTTTTTGTTGGTTTGTTTTTTTTTTTAAACAGAGAACCGAAAGTTCCCACAGGCTAGCAAGACTTCAAATGCAGCCGTTCTGTTACCACCTATCATTGCCCTTTCCCAGAGGTCAGTATGAATCTACCTCTCTTCACATACCAGATCCCTGAAGACTTAGGAGCACAGTTTTCTGATGACCATTATTAATGATCATCCAAGCAAGAAAACCGTCTGAATTCACCCATCTGCAAGGATCAGTACCTTTTTCTCCTTACTAAAGGAAATTCACCTGTTTACTATGTCTCACTTTCCATTCAAATGGCTGCTTTACAAACCCTGTTAGCCTAAACCCAAGTACAGCCCTACTCCCTGTTCTTCCTCATTCATTCAGACATTCATGAACTGCAAGCTAGTGCTACCCTGCTCTCTCCCACTCAGGCTTCCCTGTCAACTTAATCGCCAGCCAAATTTGCCCACCCACGAGAATGACAAGCTGGTTATTTGAACAGTGACACTACTGCAGCTAAGGACGTCCTTATTTCTGATGAAGTTACTATAAACTCAAAAATAGTGTTACCAAAGCACAGACTACTTCCCATCCAGTGAATTCCTTATGGACCCCATCCTTACTCCTATTTGAATACATATCCCTCAACATTCCCACACTGCTGGCCCAGGGAACTGGAAAGAGAAGTCCCCTTCTCTTACCTTCATAGGCTGGAGCTGCATCCGGGTGATCCTTGAAGGGTCCACAACTGGCTTGGGGCGCCTCAGCGTGTCTAGAATATTCTGCCATTGAGGTGGCAGGCCCACAAATTTGCCCTCTTTTGGGTCAAACGAAGTGTGGACACGATGCTCAAAGTTCTGCGGAGCTGAGATCTCAGGGCGTTTCTTCTTCTTTTTGCGGAACATGATGTCTGAATGAGAGAAAGCAGTGCCATCAGTGCTCCTGCACATCTGGATCACAGAATCATACAAGGGCCTGGGTTGAAAAGGACCACAATGATCACGTAGTTTCAACCCCCAGGGATGGGACATCCACAGCCTCCTTGGGCAACCTGTTCCAGTGCGTCACCACCCTCTGTGTGAAAAACTTCCTCCTAATATCTAAACCTCCCCTGTCTCAGTTTAAGACCATTCCCCCTTGTCCTATCACTATCCACTATCCAGGACGCTGTCTGCCCAACCGCTAACATCACATATCAATTATATTAGCTAATTATATTGCATTAAAATCATTCTCCAGTAACAAGCACTTGCACAACCATGGAGCTGACGTGATTACACTTGCTGATTTGTAGAAAATGTCATAGCAAACTGCTATAATGCTGTAGCACTCTAAGAAATGGACCCATATATGCTGCTTCTGAACTTCTAGAAATAAAAGGACAGAGAAATAGTTGAAAAATAGCCAAAATCACTGAAAAGAAGGCAGCTCTTCTGATTGTTTCCCACAACTCTCAGTTAATAATCTTTACCTATAACATTTCCCCTAGCCATTCATTTATTCAATATAAACTATGGTAGGTGGTAAACTACTAGCATTTAATATGGAAACACATAATGTAACTTTAGTCCATGACATGTTTGTCATGACCCACCAGCCGCTACAAGGGGAAGTGTTTACATGTCATAGATGGGTTTTTGCACCATCTACATCCCCAGCCATGCAATCCATCCTTGGTGAAACACAGCCTTTGCACACTGACAATGCCCATTGCAATCCATAACTATTACAGTAAAAGTACAAAAGAGGGTGGGAGCTCCTGCTTGGCTCAGAATGTGTTCCAATGGAAACCCAAGTACTTCTTCATGGAGAGCCTGAGGGAAGAGAGGCCTGTGCTCCAGGTGTACTGCAACTACTCAAACTCAGTGATCTGCCTCTAATGCCCCTAGGTGCTGCGTAGTAACTAAGTAGTGTATCTGGAGTACTGTATCCACTGCTGAAGTTCTGAATTGCTGATCACACATCAGTCGTGGCAGCTACTTGAACCACCAGAGTAGGGGCATTACAGCGATGTTACTGCTTTAAACTGTGTCTTTCCTTCTACTGCTCCTAATCTTGCAGCTTCATTCTTCATCCCATCTCTATTATGAGAAGATACTCAGGGCATAACACACACTGTCTTTTAAGTTTGCTTTTTAATGGTTTCACATGGCCAGGGGTCCTGTAAAACGTGGTTTTAAACACACCGCAGCCATTAGCCCTTGCAGTATCAATTGTTTTTTAACCAGAAGACGAATGATTATAGCTAAACTGCAAGGCTGAAAAGGCTCAGATTTACAGCCTGGGTGACATCTCAGCCCTAAGCAGAACAGCAGCTCAATGCCAACATATCGCTTTGCCTAAGTATAAACAATGTGCATTTGTGAATTTACATGACTGTACCTGCCAGTCAACACCTGGAAAGCACTTAGTTCCTCCACATGAAAGCATCAAGTCCAAATACAATACAACACCGTGCATCCAATGACATTTGCTTTATGTAGCATCCATCAATCTTTGATCATAAAGACACTGCCATATCAGACAGGTGGTTTAAAGGTACACTGCACCACTGAAATTCATACATTGTTAAAAATAGTGATTGCAACCCACTGGATTTCGAATAATCTGTGTAGGTTTTGCATCTCATTGAGAAGGTCTGTATTTAAGCAGTCTCCTCTCACTTCGTGGCTTTCATGCAAAAGCTGTTTTTACTTCCAATATCCAGCTACAGAATATTGAAACAGAAAACACAGAACAGGCCTTTTCTGATTTAGCAAGAAATTAATACAAATTTGTTAAGCATAAAAGATTTTGTAAATCAAGACAAACCTGAATTTAAACGCAGACAGCATCCCTTTAATATAACAACACAAACACTGTGACACCGATATTATAATAACCTCCTAGACTTCAGTCCTTCATTCATTGCTGACAATTGAAGAAATGTCACAAACAGAAATAATAAAAGTCACTACCACGAGACAAAAGCCAGTCGGAGATTGAAATTCTCTCAGCGATCCATTCCTGCTGCCTGGGAAACCACGTTAGATTTTTCAACTCCAGATATAGCTGTTCCTAGATGATACAGTTCCAAAAGCTGTCACATCTGCCAGTGAGCATGAGAAAAAATCCCACAGCATCCAGAGCAGGGGGAGGGATCAGTGGGAAGGAGGGGCAAGAAGAGAGAAGGGTCAGGCTCCTAGGAGAGGGAGGGGTGGGAAGATTGGGGATGGAAGAGAGAAAGGGAAATCGGAGTTAGGAACAGAGCAAGGACTGGGAGGCAAGCAACCTAAAGGAGAAGCAGGGCACAGAATAGAAAGAAGTAGATAGAAAAGCATGATCAGGAATTGCTTGTTACAAAACAAGAGTTCAAACCAGCAGACAAAGAGGCAAGCACACACTTCTTTAATTTGACTTGCCACCACCCTGCGTGCATCCAATTCTGTACTCCATTGGTATAGATGTGCTGCACTTATCTGTGCACATGCTCATTCACTCACACGTACACTTGCTGATAGCAAATCCAGCAGAGAGCTACTTCAGCCTCACTCGTGTAGCTTCCAGTTAAAAATAAGCTGTCCCTCCCCCTCCTTGCTGCAGCAACTGAACTCACTCAGTGCTTATTCTGCTGGTCTCACAGATCTGGCCGCAGCTCACGGCGTCCCTCCCTGGGCAGGAGATAACAAGCAGTGCCCAGGCTAAAGCAAGTGATTGTGATTGCTAAATACTCCTCCAGCTGACGATGCTGGCCAGCCAAGGGAGGATGGAGAAAGGAAGAAAAGAACTCAGGACATGAGGAACTGCAACATGTGGGTCAGAAGATGAAGAAGATCCCAGAGAATCCACCAATTAAAAGGGAAAAAAAACAACAACGTATTTCCACATTTTGCTATACAGATCACTAATTTAACACATTTCAAGTGCAGAAGCTAAATAGGCCACTATCAGTGCATGTTGTGGGCATATGTGCTTATGTTCATGTACACCTATGCACATGAGAACATGCACAGATGGCAATCACTGCATTCCATACCTTCTAAAGCCCTCATGTTTACCCCCCTGAGGATTCTGAGATGTTATTTATAACAAACTGCAGATATTCACAGCATTCTGCAGACAAAGAAAAATGACAGATTCCTTCCCTGAGGAGCTTCAAAATCTGCAAGTGATTTCATACGGAAAAAAAAAAAGACAACAAAGGGTGGGCAAAAAGGGGAAAGAAAAGGTAAATAGTCTGAAATCTGAAATGGGATTTAAGAGCAGAGAGCCTCATACCAACAGCCCCAGCCACCACATTCATTTGCTATACTCGTTTTAAAAATGCTGGGTTAGATACTTTGCTTCCCTAAAGGAAGAATGGATGTTTGCCTGCTATCACTTCCCCTATTTCAAGTCCTTTCCTTCCACTCCTCTCACCCCCACAGCTCCCAACAGCAAAGCTATGTGTTGGTATGAACTGATGGAATGCTCTAAATCCTGCAGACACACACACGGATTAATATGAGAAATAAGCTTAGAGGGAGATATCTCTGTTATATTGCCAGCTTTAATTCAGACAAATGAGAAAAAGAACCCAACTGCTTGACAGTTTTTGCAGCACTGAACGGGGTCTGGAAGCCTATGGTACTGTCTCCTTCTCCCCATTTCCTTGCTCGCACATAAGGACCGAAGCCTAAAATACAGTGAATGTCTATCTATGAAGGTTGTTTCAGATGCTGGTCAGTGTCACACTTCTAGGCATGTTTTAGCCATACCAGACCAAATTCGTTCTGGAACGTATATAAAAGCTCTTGCAGAAAGCAACATGTAGCTATGGAGCTTCAGTCTTCACTCTAAGTCAGCATAAAGATGTTACCAAGATTAGAATATCAACATTTCGAGCTCTGACTGCAAAAATTCAGATGAACAATAACATCTCATGTGTCAGGCAGAGGGTTATGTTGGGACAAGGGAAAGGGGCCCCATCTGGCCTACTGGGTCACGTGGCAAAGGAAGGAGGCAAAGCGTTAGGCTGCATCTGGGGAGCAGGCCACACCAAGCACAGCACACTGAGTGCCACCTCCTGTGGTTCTGTCTGTGCTCCTCCATACCATGTGGGCTACAGCCCATGGGATGACTGATGAGCAAACTGCAGCCCGGGCACAGAGTCCCAACACACGGGAAGGAGAGTGCAGCTTAAGCCCCGCAGCCCGGCTGACTCAATGCCTTGCTACTCACTGCTGCTATTAAACAACAATAACTGATAAAGAAATTTAAATCATAATAGACCAGACTTGGCCAAGTCCCCACTCTGTACACTATTGCACAGAATGCGCGCTACCCCAGGAGCACGAGAGGCCGGAAAACTGATCCTCTAGTTCGGAGCCTTCCATGGCAAGATCTGAAAGTCTGCTGCATCAGGATAACATGTTGATTAAACTTCAGCTGCTCTTGCTAACTTCTATATATGCAGAGCTGACCCACAGCTCTTCATATCATGAGATTTCTGCATGATAACTCCATGGGCACTGAAAAGGAAAATGATGTGCAATGCACACTGGAGGAGCAGATTAAAAAGAGCACTCTTTTTTTTTTTCTGGTTAGAAACTGGAAAGTCAAGCTTCTATAGTGCTGCTCTTTCTAAATGAAAACCAAGCAAGACTTTCCCATGTTTGCAAGCCATAGCAATAGTACTCAGGATATTGTTTCCAGGTACATACATACACCATACATGCACCATCTAGGCAAAAACAACCCCTGTATGGGGAACAGGCTGTCCTTCCTGAAGCACAGTTACTAATCCAGCAAACTACTTGTTGATAGCTCTTTTCCTTATTTGATCAGCTGTCTTTGTTACTAGCTTCATAAACTATCACTCGCACTTAGCAGGCAGGACATGCAGATCAAGGCAGAGAATATGGAAATCACGCCATCAAGAATGAGGCTGTTCAAAGGGATGAGGCTTGAGAGAGAGCCATACAGCAGCACTCCGGACCCCAGCAGCTCTAAAGGGGCTCAGCTGCTCAGATTTTACCTTAATTCAACACTTAGAAAAGCAGAGGAAGACTCAGCAAACATCCCAAAGCCCCATGGAGCTCTCACTCACCAGCCACAAACTTCTCTTCTGTTGTTTGCTTTTTCTTCAGTACTCTCTCCCCAAATACATTAAGACTTTAATGTCCTGGCAAAGAAGAAAACAGATGCATCAGCAAACATTTGTGGATGGGACTACTTTCTGTAGCTATGAGATGCATGTCTGTGTACGTTGGTTAGCACTTGGCAAAAATAATTAGGTACAAACGGGCAATAGAATTGTTGATAATAACTTAAATAGGAGCTTTCAGATAGCCAAGATACACTCACACGCCCAGACACACAAGAGTACTACCATGTAGTGTTTTAATAGGTGTGCTGAAAGCATCTTGGCTAACACTGCTGCCAGGTCAGGAGTGCAGACACAAGGGGCTCTAATTGGTGAGTCAATTAGGCTTCTTCATCACACATGGCGAGGGTCCTCACGGACATAACAGACTTCAGAGATGTTGCTACGCCTCACATAAAAACGATGAGCATGCATGCTCCTGACATGCTGTCAGCTTTCCCAAGCATCACCCAGAGTAATCTTAACCCCTCCATCACCCCGATGGTTTAAGAGCATCACCCTGCAAGATTCAACAACACGCTTTCCATCATTTTCACGCATTCATAGGTTAAATTGCCAGACACCACAGACCCACACCTCAGCCCATCTAAAAGACAGTGGAAAGCAAAAAACCGAAGATCTTACTGGCAGTCCAGCAATGCCGGGAGAGGACAATTCCAAATGAGAGGAGAAAGAAGGGTCTGCAGGGAAACTCTCCCACTGCCATGCAGCAAAGCCGATTGGAGGATGGTGTTGCTGGGCTATAGGAGTAAAGATGAAGTGAACTCCTTCCCAAAGGAATCCAGCTCCTGGATTTTCTCGCCTTCCAGAACCATCCCTTGAGAGGAAAAGATTGCATGACCCCCCTGAACCATCCACCTCTCATTTTGCCCAAGGCTGGCACTGCCAATGCACGTGTGGTTGCCATGCTCGCTCTCGGAAGTGGCAAGGCTTAGCTGCGAAGGGAAGGGGTTAAGCCATAGCAGCACAGCCACTGGGGAGCAGAGACATGAGTTTAAGCTGACAAACCCAGTCCTGTGTAAACAGAGGGAACAAACTGCACGGAGCAGCGGCCATTAGGACAGCGTGGCTACTGCTTTAAAGCAAGCAAGCGCGGGTCCCCAAAGCAGCAGGACGGAGCTTACCCGCGGCTCCTCATTGCTCCGGACCCAGCAGTGAGGTGGAAGCTCTCTGCCACCGCGATCCGCTGAGGCGCCGATAAACTTGGGAGAGAAAGACGGCGGGAGAGAGCGGGAGAAGGAAAAGGGGTGGAGGCACTCCTGACATGTTTGCACAGTGCCTGCTTCACCTGAGCTGCTGAGTTTGATTTCAGGGCGTGGGAGCAGATGGGACACAGGCACGCTCAGCACAGAGGAGCCTCAGATCCGCGTTCAAGGGAAAGGACACGCTGATAGCAGAGCCTCCCAGGACCATCGTGCCTTCTCCTGGAGGGGGAAGAGAGAGGGGAACTCGCTTACACCTGGGCACCACAGCTTACAAGGGCTCAGGCAAGAAGCTTAGGATGATCATCTCCCATTTCTCTCCACCCCTCCTCATTTCATACTGACCTATTAAAGCTTTGCCTTGCTTGTTAGCTCCTCTCTCTCCGCTCCACAGCCTCAGGGCCTGGAGCTGCTGCAGCTCCTAACAAATCCCAACATCTCCCGTGTCGCCTGGCTCCAGACTTCAGGACCTGCCACCCATCCTCTGTCATTCTCGGCAGGAAAGCTTTGATAGCCCGCTGCATTGCTGGCTATAACAGGACCCACCAATTTATTTGCATTGCAGACGCATGGTACATGACCTGGCGCTTTTACTTCTCCTCTGTTGATTGGCATGAGTCAGTGCTACAAGGTCTGAAGGCGCTGCTATCACCCTATAATCCTGTGCTGTGCCTCAGGGTTTGCTGGCTCGTGGAAATAGAGGTTTGGCTAGGACACGGGCAGTGCTGAGCAGCGCGCAGGTTGCAGGGGTCAGAGGCTTTGGGGATTACAAGAGGAGAGGTCAGAGATCATATCAGCAAACCCACCGGCTACTCTGCAAACAAAAGTAGATTCTTGGCCTCTAGCAACCACCAACAATAAACAATGCTGGCTTAATCCTAAGCTAGGTACTGCCCTTAAAATGAAGAAATGTCATATTATAGCTGCTATATTATAGCTTGTGCAGCAAAGGTCTGCCAGAACCTTGTAGTATGTTTCCCCATTCCCATTTTCCTCCTTACTGGTTCACCAGTGGTCTGATTCACTGGGGCCTGGCAAAGACACTGAGGCCTGTTACCTCACAGCAGCATCCCTGGGGTGTAGGAAATAAAGTTAGCCACTTTCTGTCCAGGCATTAGGTTGCCTCCCTCTCCATACACAGATGCAATCAAAAATTTTCACATTAACAGTAAATAAGCTACAATCAGGAGAGGGGTCAGCATTTTTTTTCACTGAAAGGCTGGTGCTTACAAGAGAGGAAAAACAGCTGTGGAAGATCAGAGATGAGGAAACTGAGCGTAACCCTTCCAGGTGTGGAGGAAAAATGACACTGAGTGCAGAGCATCGCTGTCATCTGTCACATCTACACCTTGCTGATGTGCCAGTCAGTGAGGAGTCAGCCATCTCCACAACCGCAGCAATGGGAACGTCGCAGAGAAATGGCATTTGTATTCTACAAGGAGTCACCCAGGCTTGGAACTGGCTTCACATTTGCATACGTATTATACTTTATGTTTTTACATGCTAAGACAGTCTTCTAGAACAAGGCGCGAGCACTTTATAAATGAAAGAGCCTGATTTTACTTGTCAGGACACAAGCTTAGATGGAACCGAGGTAGCTTTGAGTTGCTGTGAACCTCTGCTGCCTATAATTTTAATGAAAAACTAGGGCACTTTCCAGTCTTCCTCTTCACAAATTCAGTCCCAGCAGTCCTACACACTTTGAAGAAAAATTTACCAGTAAAAGTGATGCATCTCTAATTTCCCCCTTCAGTGCTTGTCCCTTTATTAAAAAATCTTACTGCTCCTTCCCTGCCGACAGCTCGCTTCTCACCTGGAGAGCTGCACGAGATAATGTAAATAATTAAGCACACACATTTCTATAAACACACGCACACACACCCCGCTCCACCTACAGCTGCTACGCTGCACGCTGCTCATTCCAATCCGTCTGCCCTACCTATGGAAGCCATCACCAGCAAGCAAGAAGTGCTGCAGGGCACACTGACTAAATGCTTGCATTGCAGCCTGCTTATCTCATCTATTTACGCAGCAAATGGCCATTCTGTACTCTGTGTCAGACATAGAACAGAGCAAATTTCAGATAAAAACTGCTGATCTCTCCTCTTTCCTCATCCTGCCCATCCATGGCAATGCAGCAGGACAGAACCAGTTCTTCACCTCCTGCTTCAGTTTTGTTTGAGCCCACTTCATCTGTACCGCAGGTATAGTAACTCTGATGCGTTCAGGAAATCCCAGTAAGGATTAAGGCAATCCCATCCATGCAGCTAGCATGTGCTTCAGAGCTGGATCTTCCAGCAGAGCTTCTCTGTGCCTTGGGATTCGCTGGGATGTACAGTTGCACTTCCATTAGTGTCCCCCTTCTCTTCCAGGGCTCTTGATATCCAGAGCAAACTGGCCAGGGAAGCTCAAAGCTGTGCTAACATCTGGGATGCAGGGGTCACTAGGAGAAAGAGTGCGTTGCAAATCCACAAAGCATCAGCTGGTGGGAGGAAGCAAAAGGTAGAAGTCAAGTCTGCAAGTCTCCTAATCAGCACCCGAATTAGCCAGGACTAGAGATGAGAAGGGAGTAATCCAGAGGCAGTTTCACTTTAAATAAGTACCTACTGTTTAGCTGCCTTTCCCCAGTTGCATTCAGAGGTGGGCAGAAAATTTTGAGAGCACTATCTGGATCACTTGCTTACGTGCTAGGGCTATCTCCTGCTTATTGTGCATCGCTGATGCTGTAAAGGTAGCATCCTGGAGATCCCATCAGGATGAGGCCTTTTTTGCACTCCCACTCCATAAGCTTGTAAGGTGGGCTTCTAAGCATCCCCCACAATTTACAATCCTACAAGTAACATCATGCTCCTCCAGACAAGCCTGTGCAGCCCTGTCCAAGAGGTAGGAGCAGGACTTCCTGCAGAAGTAGACTGACAAGCCTTGCGATGGCAACATGACAAAGTCAGCACAGCCCATCTCTTCACAGATCTTGCAGGTCACCATTTTGCACTCCAGTAAAAGGACTGTGACAATGCTTCTTTCCCCCAGAAGAGAGGCAGCTTAATCCGTTGTTTTTCCAAGCATGCTGCGATCCTTAAAGATGCTATAGAAAGGCAGATTGAAATCCCTGGCTGACATAAGAGGAATACAGAATACAGCTCCTGTTCAGAATAACTAGGTCAGCCAGCTATTGCAGAAGTATTAACCAGAATTCAGACAATTCCTCGTGGCTAAAATAATGGCAGCGAAAGCCTAATACCATTTGCTGTTATTAGTGACTCTCTACCTCTGGGTATGTTTAAACCCAAACTCTCAAAGGCCCTGAATAATTTGAGGGCTGCAATTTACGCTTGTCAAAAGCCAGCCACATGGCTCAGTGCAGCAAAGCAGGCTCCCACCCCATCTGCTGCCCTGTGGAGGCAGGAAACAACTGCCCTTGCTGACAATGCAGCTGAAGGCATGCAGCCCAGCTCAGAGCTGTGCTGTTAATCCAGTGCTGGGGGATTGGGCATCATGGCCATCCTCTCAGCAATAGCCACCCCACAACAAATGCAGGAGGATGCTTTGTACTGCAGTGGTGCAGTGGGTTTTGGATTAAGGCTGGTAGAGCAGCAGCAGTTTGAATGGAACATAAAGGAAAGAAGAGGGGAAAGGCTGGCCATCCCAGCAATCCCATCCAATTTTTGCTCAACCACTTCCAGTTGCTGAGGTGGGCCAAGGAATCCCTTTCCTCTCACAGGCACTACTGCATGCCACTCATTCATACTCAGCTTGCTTTCTGTCCTCGTGCAGCTACCACACCGTGCAGCTAATCAATACAGCTACTCGCATTAAGAAAAAAACAGCTTGTTTGGCAAGGCAAAGAGGTAGGTGAAGGGTTAGCCCCGGTTATTTAATTTTTTTAACTAATATCTAACCTATTTTTAACTTCAGATTGTTTCAAAGGCCTGGCATACAGCTCAGCCACACAAGTCAGGAGCCAACAACCTGCCGTGCTGGAACTGGACCTTCTTGTTCTGCCACTGAAAGAAGCATACCATGATTCTGTACCCTCAGTTTCCCTTATCTCCATGAGCTGTCAGTGCACTGGAGTCCATAGGGTGGTTTGCAAAGGATTAACTGGTTATAGGTGACAATTAGTGGTTTATTAGTATAATTCAGAAAAACAAGAAGTGTGATATTTTCATCTCAGGTAGCAACTTCTACAACAGAGAAAAGGTAAAAAGTTAAATGTTCCCTTCCGTAAGAATGATTTTTGGTCTTTCCTGATAGAAACTAAGGCACTGATATAGACATTGGTAAATATAAATGCTTCAGCAAAGGTTCCAAATGACCCAAAATACTTGGGTCATCATCTGGAAAATTCTTTCATTTCCTTCTCAGCAATCTTAGTCCACAACACATTATGAAGGTGATCACAGGCCACAAATTAGAAGTAGCCAGGTAATGTAAGTGAGCAGGTGGCAAGCTACCTGAAATTCTAAGAGACTTTTTAAAACATGGTTTTAGATGACACAGAAATAAATGGCAATGCTCTTCATTGGCTCAGATTTACATCACTTAGGCTGCCGTTTTGCAGAGCTTAGAGAGAACGTATTTAGAACTTGGAAGAGCACACAAAAGCCTGAAGAGCTTCTGCAAGTTTGTGAGTTGGGAGCAAGAGGCAGAATCAGTATTTCTATCTTCCACACTTCTCACTGCGCAATCAGGAGTTCTGATTGCTGCAAATTAATTATGTGCATACCCAAACTGGGCAGCTCACTAGCATGAAGGGCTCAAAAATGGCTTGCCCAGAGCCTGCTTTTTTTTCTACATGGCTTTGTGCAGTGCAGAGAGAAAAGTCAGACAACTGGAAGGCCATCAGTAGAACTGCAGATACTACAGGTGGCCCAAGCTAGCAGGCTGACATTATGAGTTCACTTGTCTCTGTTCAAACTGCTGAGGATATTCACCCTCTAGTTTGAAAGGGTATGTATCAGTATGAGGAACACGTTTTTATACAATGAGGTGTTGAGTATCTCCACAGATAGGAATTACTCGTGTCCTGCTATTATTTATTTTGCTACCAAGAGTCTTTTTGTTAGCATTTAATTAAACACCAATCTTCCTCTCCAATTAGCATCCCATTTACCTATCTCACTGAGCTACGTGTTCTCTAGCAGTATCATTTACTCCCTTGTATTTACCCACTCCTCCATTTCTCTCAGATCTCCTCTGATTCTGAATCTGATCTCCAAATATACTGCTAAGTATATCTGGAAGGCTTTGGGAGATCACTGTTCATGAAGTCCACACAATGGGTAAACACCTCTTCACAGTTTTTGTTTTCTCTGGGTAACAAATCAGATCATAATGCGTTCCAGACTTCAAGTACACAGGATTCTTGGAAGCTGCCCTAGATTAATGTTGTAAGAGTTATTCATTAATGATCCCCAAGTGTCAGAGGCAGAATAGATGACTCCTGACTCCTGACTGTGAAGCTGGCAGACGTTTCCTCATCTCAACTATTCCTACAAAGTGAATCAAACTGCGGCAACGGCGTCCAACTGCATAAACTGCTCCTGCACCTGGCAAAGCCAACTGAAGAGACAGCACCACATTACGCAACGACTGCTGGCACTGACCCCCTGCTGGCCATCAGCCCTTGCCTCAATACTGGGCACCAGCACCCTTCCCCAGGCAATCTCACCCAACCGCTCTGCAGTCTCAGCAGAGCGCAGCCTCCCCTCTAGGCACTGCTCAGCTAGGAAGAGTTTCAGGTTTGGGTTTATACTGGGGAGAACGCGATACTGACGATAAAGGTTTTTTAGATGTTGCTCGTCATTTTTTACAGAGTCGTATCTGTCTATTCAAGGTTTTTATTTCCGTACCTTAAATAAGGCTGCAGCTGGGACAAGGAGCTCTCTGCTGCTTTCTTGCCTCTCTGCAGTTTTCAGCAGTGATGAACTGGTTGTTCAGGTGTAGCTTAAAAAAAATATATATTCTATCTCCCTGCTCTTGTTTCAGTTGTGTTTCTTCAAACCAAGCCTGAAAAAACTTGGAAGTCAAATTCCCAAGATAGGAGCCACCTTCATTTCACTTCCAGCAGAACAAAAAAGGTCAGTGTTTGAAACAAACAAGATGAATTTAAGCTGTAAGCTCAGATCTATTTACTTAATCGTACTTGCTTTCACAGTGTTCCTACAACACTCATTATTCTACTGTTTAAATACACAATTCAGGACGGCCAATGGTATTTACCACTAGTGTACAGGCAGGTTAAAGGTAGTGTTAAAAAAAAGCCCTCCCTCCTATTTCTGTGGCTTCAGATCTCACAAAAATCATCTTCCATTGGCTAATTTACATTTCCAGTCTAAAAAAGGGAGTGCCAGAAACATAAAGATTTATCTCTGTTCTGCAGAGGGGGAAAGGCAAGCAGATTTCAGAAGCCATCTCAGTTTTAGTGCTTAGGATACTAGACCCTGTTGCCCCTTATTCCTCCCAGAGTTGGAAGCTTACCTGGAAAAAAAGATCTCTGAGAAATACTTCTGGAGTGAATTCAGTCCCTTCTTCCTTCTGACTACAGGTTGCTGCTTGTCTTAAACATGGGAAACATCCCTTGCTTCAGGCGAAAATTCTCTGCAATTTCATCTTCAAGCTTCTTCAGAAGAATCCTGGTTCAGTCTCATACACATGCAAACACATGGAGCTCACAGCTGCTTACTCACCAGCATCACCCCAATGCCAGCTGCCTGGAGGAGAGTAGCAGAGTGCCAGACTCCCCCTCTTCCTGGCAGCCAGCAGAGGTGTTAGAGGAATACACCAAAGGTAAAGCAATCTCAAAGGAGTGGAATTGCAGTGATAAATTCCAAAGTCAAAGCTGATGAGACCTCAGTGTAGACACATACCAGGATCTGTAATGCAGTGAATCAGTGTTTTCTGGGACCTTTTTTTTTTTTTTTTTTTTTTTTTTTTTTTCCTTATCGTGCGCTGATGCTGTGATCTCAGCAAAGAGGATGGGACTGGGTGGTGACTGACATTTTACACAAAAGGCAAGAGCAAGATACTAATCTAGATTCTTGTGAGTAAAGATTTCTCATGCATTTCCCCTCATCTAAACCTTGAAATCACCAGCTGCCTGACATGCCTCATTCCGGGGTGAAGATGGAGTTTACAGACCTAACAAAGCCTCAGATATTGAGAATCAGTGGTTAAGGACACCTGTAGAGGTATAAGGTGGAGACCATGGCTGGCCCATACAGCAGGATTGCATTGCTCAGGCAAACCAGTGTGTTACTTAGCTTTCTCCTCTCTGCCTGCCTGACTATAAGAATGCTGTGGGCTTTGTGCTGATCTTGCATAACTGGCCTGAATCCACGTCATGCAATTTCAAACACATATAATGTGATGTCAACTGGTGCTTCTGCAGGCTAGATTTCAGCAACAGATCTCATGGCGCTCTGCAGAAGCAGGCAGGTAAAGTGAGCTAGGGCTCCAGGCTTCATAGGGATGTAAATTAGAACAGATTTACTGAGCCAGTTGGAGCAGTGGCAGTTGACACTGACTGCAGCTCTGCAGACCTAACTATTGTTCTTGCTACTTGAGTCCCAAAGTGGAACCCAGCAGAATCCCTAACCAAGAAGCAAGTGAAGTAGCTTCCCCCCTCAGCACACTGAGTTTAGAGGTCAACTCAAAACCAGCAGGTCTGCCAGTGAAGCAATTAGGTGCTTTCCATAGGTAGTCTTATAAAGAAGCCATTTATTCACTGCTTCCTTGCCTGTCTGTTACATTAGTATTTCCTGGACAACATTTACAGAGGAAAAGCTTTTTTTTTTTTTTTTTTTTTAAAGATATAGATGTTGTATCCAAGAGACAATTTTTTGTTGTTATTTTGCTGTTAGAGTTGGCTTTTATTTTCTCACCTGGATAACCACAAGCACATTTTTTGCAAGCATTAGGTAACAAGAAAGCCCTGCTGCAAATTCTTTCTCATCAGAGCCTGGGGAAAAACACAAGCTGTTGGGCAAAAGCTGAAAAACAAACAGAAAAGATGAGAGGGGGGAGAGAAGGGGGGGAGAAAATAACTCAGGAGTGAGTCAGTATGCTCCTCCTGCTTAGTCACCTGTAGTGCATCTCTCCAGACACATCGGAGATGAAGAATAAGATGCCTGCCTGCCTTCCACCCACCTCCTCCTCCTCCTCCTCCTGACAAGGAGTTTACAAGAGGAGAAGGGGCAGAGTTTTAGGAGGCAATCATTACAGATGCACGCTTTCCAGAGCTGACTGTAGCCCGTTTGCTCATGTTTCCCACCCCCGCTTTTCGCCCCCTGCACTAGTTCTCAATTAAATCATCTTGAATCAACCTGTTAGTTCGGTAGTTTAAGTTTCTCTGATGGTGCCCTGCAGCTTTGACATCGTTGGGAGTTGCCATGGAGAAGAGGGTGATGTCATTAACACAAAAAGCACTGAATTTACAAATACGACAGGAACAGTGCTATTTATAAAGAGCCGCACTGCTTCCACACTCTTTGCTGGGGTGGGTGGAGGTAAAGGCAGCAGTTCCATTCTTGATGCTCCTGTCAACAAGTCTCAGAAATGAATTTTCTTGTTATAAAATATCCTGAGCCCGTGAAATTGCTGAATGCTGTCAGCTTTTGGGCTCCATTCATTTGAGCTGGATTTAGCTATCCAATTCACAGCTATTTTTGAGGTCATGTAACACTCATGGTTTGTACAGTAACTTCCATCCTGAAAAAAATCCATGCAGCATTACTGAAATAAAGCAGCTGCTGAAAGGAAAGACAATAGCATGCAACAAAAAAGTGAAGAGACAGATACCCTTTTTCATGTAAAAGCTTCCTACTGCTTTATAATTGCCTTGAGTAATAACTGTGACTATTGGTTTTGCCTTAACTACGTGGGGTGCTGCTATGCATTAATGCAACCCTTACATAATGAAACATTTAGCACATATAAAAATTGCAAATCTACGTGTTCAGCACCTACACCAAACATGCAGCCATCAGCAGAGCTGACCGTGGAAGTTTGGTCTGCAGTCCAGAACCAGACGTGTCAGTAGCAGAAACTTATCAAAACTACCAATGCCAGAAGCATTAACAGGGCTTTGGCAAAACATTCACAGCTTCTGCAGCACAATACTCAACAGCCTGGCTTTTAACTTAATGAAATAGCAAGATGATTCAGGACAACTGGAGAGTTTTCTTGTATCTTCTTTATAGCAAGTCCAACTACTCAAACACCATTTCCAAAATTGCTGTCTCCCATTTTGAGAAGACCGGGGTGAATTTGCTAGGGAAGCAAGAACTGTAAATATTCTGCAAGAAAAGAACACTTAAACAGGGAGTGACGAAGATGGCTCCCACATTTAGCTGAGTGGCAATTATCTTGAAAGGACGGAGACTTTTCCAGTATTGTCTAGCTCAGCAAGTGAAAAATACGCTTTCCCAGTAGATGAGGAGGAATAATAATTGTTTTAATCACATAAAAATAGAATATTCCTAATACATGCTTCCTGTATGGTAAACCAATGAGAGACCATTTTTAAAGCTGCCCACACCAGTTGTCAGTAATGGCTGCTGGTTCAGGCTAGGCAAGTCTACTTTCAGTTGATGCTCGTGTTTCACATCTTGATATAAAAACTGCTTTTAGGTAAGCAGGATCTAAGCAATAGTTTCCAAGATGTTAGAGTATGGCTGACTCCACTAAAGCTAGACGAAGAAATGCTTGTGTGATTTGCCTGCAGACATAGCAGGAACAGTCGATGCGCCACTGAAATGATAGCCGTCCACTTAAAGGTTAAATTTAATCCCCAAATACTTATCTTTTAAAACAACAGATCTGCACTGCAAAGCCGTGGGGACAGACTAATGAATGGGTGAGTATCCTATTCAGTTCACAGGAAAGAACTAATCCAGGCTGGCTCTTTAGGGATTAAATACAGATCTAGTGGTACTCCATCTAATTTGACTGGTCATCTAGGAAATTATCATCAAGTCATATCCAACCACCACCACATTTTGCAGTATTTCAATAATTTTCTTCCCTATGAAATGATCCCTGGGTGAATGATTATTTGAAGAATTGCACTACCTCAAATACATTACTATTCCAGCTTCAAGAAAGAGACCATACGATCCAAGAGGTGCTGAAGAACTGCGCATCCGAAGAATGCAGAGCACTGGAAAAACAAACATAGCTCAGGCACAGAACTGGAAAGAAGACCGACATTTGTCTTCTCTTGCAGTTGCATCACTTAGCTGCTGATCTGGCTTTGCTAACCAGACTGCCATATCAATCAGGAGTTATGGGATCAATAATTAAATAACTTTGGATGACAAAAGGAGAGTGAGAGCAATAAACATTTATAGAGCCAACAAAAGCAACTCTGTTTTCTTCCTAGGTCTTCCTGAATGACCTTGGGGATCAATGCTAGCTCAATAATTGAAAATATCAGATAAAGAACAAATGACAGTGAAACTCCATTTCTGAGCTATCAAAATGTAACATTCTGTGGCATCAATCAAACAGGGAGGGGCAACGAGCATAGAATAGTAAGAATCAAGAGAATGAAACTGTTAAAGTGAGCTTCAGTCTTCCTTCAGCAATTCTAAGAGCAATCCTTTTAAGCACATGCACGTTAATATAACTGCAGTGCCCATAGCCCAAGGCTAAATGAGAGGCTCTAACCACCAATTCCCAAGACCACAGTCAAACAACTCATTAGAATAAGAACACAAACCTTTCTTACACCAAAGCATCGCTGGGGAAATCACTAGTGCACAGTAACAAGTGCAACACCTAAGAAGTTACAGTTTAGCCCAAAGCCACTTTGGAATATTTATTATTTGGGAAATCAGCAGCAGCACAGAGGGAAGACTTGGAATTATTTGCTGATGCACACGCAGGAGGTGTAATTTTTCTACTTTTAAATACAGTTGTAAGCTGTATGAGCTACAAAACAGTTGGATATGATTCACACTAGGTTTGCCTGAACCAGAGCAGAATTAATGCGTATCCACAGTCGTATAGGTCAGTCAGAATGACACAGAACCTGAGTTGACAGCACACTGTATAAAAAATAAGTAGGAGCTTTTGCTTCTATAACTCATTCAATTTGAGACTAACAACAGAACAAATGGCTCACTAAAGCCTTTATACAACTATCTTTTAAAATGTGATTTTACTGTCTCTTCTCAACTCAAGACAACAAAACTCCAATAAGGCTGATGAGCAGGCTGTTTGTTTTCTCATTTAAAACTTTTATTAAGCAACAAAATAGGTTGTTAACAAAGGAAATCAATTCCCAAGTTATTATAAAGATATTAGAAACTGGAATAATTCAGATTATTGCAATTCAAGTCCCATCAGTTCTTCCACAGTATCCTGAGGGCAACAAAGCCGGTAGCAGGACTGGAAGGCGTGCCCTGCAAGGAGAGGCTGGGGGCACTCTTGGGTTGTCCAGCCTGGAGAAGAGAAGGTGACGAGTTTTGAGTTGTGCTTAGCCTTGGAATTAACTAATTACTGGCCAGAAATTTAACGTTGCTGATATAATGCTACATACTTACCTTTATGCACGGGTGATTTGTTTCCCTATTTCCAACATTCCTAAAGTTACATGAATGCATGATGTACACCACATGTAACAACATAAAGTTATAATTTTAAATCAAAGGCTGTGAATCTAAGTGTGGGATTTCATACACCAGCCACATGAACTGCTTTCTGATTCATCAGCTGAATTTACACAGGCACACCCAATTTAAGCCCTACAGGGGGCACACATTAAGGCAAATTGCAAGCTGCTCTTTCTAGTTCACTCTGCAGATTTTTTGTCAAGTAATTTCACCTGCTAACAAAAGCACACAGATAGCTCTGCTATTGTGTGTATCAGATGCCATTATTTTCTACTGAAAAGGATCAGCATTATTGACATAATTCTTATATTATTTCTGAACTAAATCAAAAACTCTATACAAACACGCAAGAGAGTCCCTGTGAATACCAACAGATTGTCTCAAAGAACAACCAACTATCCCTTCAAGCCTTTGCCCATATTAATTGCTTTTGTTTATGAGCTAAAATAGTCCCAGCTTGACTTTAGGACAGACAAGGAGCCCTTCTCGGCTGCTGCTACATTATACAAACTGTGGGCATCTTGCACCACTACAAGACTATATAGAAGATAACTGTATCTACCAATTAGGGCTAACATTTCTGGCTGAAGTAATACTCCTAGTTTAAAAGCTCTAGGGGTAGAATTATTAAGGGACTGCATGTAGAAAATGGTTTAGAAAGAATTTCTTAAGGACCACAAGAAATCTTCAGGACAGAGGGGGTTCTGAATGGAAGACCAAATCCAAACTAGACCTTCCAGGTCCTTTAGAACAGAATGACGATTTTTTTTTTTTTTTTTTTTGGGGGGGGGGGGGGGTAATGGAGGGTAGGAAGGGGAGATCAGTCTCTTAAACTGCTGAGTAACATAGATACTAGTAACCACCACAATATTATACTCACCAAACCTCTATCTTATTCTTCTGAAAACTTATAGAGCCATTCACTTGAGCAATGCAACCTGTATTTTTATCTTGGAGTTAAATATTTTCAGTTATAGAAGATAACTAACAAAGGGAACAAAATTAGAATGGTTGTGTCAGATTTCCAGAGTATGGTGTTTCCCCCACGTAGCATCCAGCAGCTCAACTGCTTTTTATCTCGATGCCAGTGGTAAAACTTTCTGATAACTGAGCACAGTCAAGCCTATTTAACATGAAAAGACCAGGTCTGAAGCGATGGCATGTGTTTTTGGGACAGATTGCTTGGGCTGGTTTCCACCACCCCTCCAGGCAACCCCTCCAATCTTAGGCAAGTTTGCCTTAAGCATCTTGTTTTGAATAATTGTGTAAAACACAGGTATGCTCAGACACCTCACATGCCAGGAATGTTATAAGACAGTCATGAGCTAGAAGAGATTGGCCTTGCCCTTAAGATCCTTTGAGATTAAAACTGTCCTAACATCCATAAAGGAAAAGAGGCAGCTTTAACAGACATCAAGATGACAAGAACTGCCAAAACCAGTAGAGGTGTAGGGTGAAATTACACCTGATGTCCAGGTATACAAGCCCCAGTTAGGTCATTTGTGACAACTATAGTAAGAGAATTTAGAACAGCTGCAAATTCTAATATACTACTTATTATATGAACAAGAGCACACTAAAGAAAACAAGTGAAAGAATACCATAGGTCACCATTGTACTCAACTGCTTAAACAATAAAAGACTGTATGGAAAACAAGGCTGCCTAGGGAAACCTCTAACATATTAGTGCAACCAGCTCATAGGCTAGGCAGAGACTAACCTACGTGGAACAGCTGCAGGATTTCAGTTGAGTAGAGCAGGGAAAATGATGCAGAAGAGATGTCTGTGCATTTTTTGTTGTTGTTGTTATGGCAAGTCTTTAATACTATTATGAAAGTATATTGCTAAAAAACAGTTTTAATAATTCTCTAATTACGATTCACTGAGGTGCTTATGTTGTGTATGATATACATGAACAGTAATAAGACATGCTCATGTTACTGTTCCAGCAGAGAGTCTTACTCAAGGGAAAAGGATTAGCACGTTTCTTGCTCAGAGAGAAAAAAACAGCCAAGAAAACAGCAATAACTGTCATTTCAGTTTCATAGTATTAATTAGAATCATAGAACCATAGGATGCCCTCGGTTGCAAAGGAGCACAGCGCTCATCCAGTTCCAACCCCTGCTGTGTGCAGGGTCGCCAACCAGCAGCCCAGGCTGCCCAGAGCCACATCCAGCCTGGCCTTGAATGCCTGCAGGATGGGGCATCCACAGCCTCCTTGGGCAACCTGTTCCACCCTTTGTGAAAAATAAAGGCAAATAGATTCACTTCATATTTTGAAGATATAAGGAGCAAATTTCTCTTACTGAAGTTCTGCTGAGAACTCTCAACTGTGCATTCAGACTGTTCTCAAAAGCTTGTCTGAATAAGGTTAATGACTTGTGTGATTAGTTCTTTTTTGCTGACTGGAGACAGGCCTTGACTTGGGATGACCAGGCACTGTTACAAGCATTCTCTTCCTAAGCTACTTTACCTTCCTAGCAGCGTTGCAGGATCTAAACTGAAAATCTTAAAAACGAAAGGGCAATGTGCAAGATCCCCAAGATTTTGTCTAAAGTTAAGTTCGAAGATAAGCAAAATAAAAACTGAATGAAAAACATGCAAATTCATCTCCAGCTGACAACAGTTAGTTCAACACATAGCTTCCGTTTATTTTAACAGTGATCTTTGTCCCAGCCTCCGGCTGAAAAAAGGTCATTATTTGATCTACTTGCTCCATGGATGGTCAACCTGTATTACAGGAAGCATTATTTGAGGCATCAATGGACAAAACATTCTTCATAAGTGGTTTACATTAGCTTGAAAAGAACTATGAAGAAAACATGAGGGACCTGGAAGAGCAAGAACACGTCAAAGCACAAGCATTAGTGATGGACACAGGCAGGAAGAACAGGAAAGCAGAAAGTGGTTTGTAAGAACTTCAGAACAGAAGTTTCAGAATAGAATTTAGAGATAACAGTCAAGCAGGTGGTAATCAAACAGAATCACGGTCAGAGAATTTAACAAAACAAAGCAAGCATCTAAAGCTAGCTTGTTTGTTACTAGAAGAATTACTACTGGTGTAGCATTCTACTTGCACATATGTGGGAGAAAGTATGAGAAGTAAACCACGCATCTGAGAAGTTCCACTGCACATAAGCTACTCTGCGCCTTCACCTTGGATCCTGTATATTCTGTTCAGTCTTGAATTATTACAGGCCTTAGTACTGGTTTCAGTAATGCAGCATATAAAAGGGTAACACAAACATGTATGTCCAAAAGCTTCCACAAATACCTGCAATATCATCAGCATGTATAGCAAATAGTCTGCAAGATTTCTGAAAGATTTCCAACCCAATCAGTAACTCTAGCCCCTTGTGAGGATAGATAAAACATGCTTTGAGAAGGAAAAATGCAACTATGCACCTTTTTCACTTATGTCTTCGTTATTTTCCTGTGATAATCATCCATGAGAGCATATTTCAAGTAGAAAACGTTCAAGTGTCCAGGAAATTCCGCATGGTTATGAAAGCTGCCACTAAGTGAGATGCTTTCACACCTAGTAGTTGAAGACAATTCCCAGCAAGGCCAAAGTGGACAGTAAATCAAACCTTTTGAACAATCTGACAGGAATGCTTAAGAGACAGAGTTGCAATCAAGATACAACTTTATTAAGGAAACAATGATAAAAAACAGTACTACAGACAATCTAAATGTAGGACTGAGAACTTCTGGGAACGCAGCATGAACAAGGCACTAAAACATTTTTAAGGAACTATAACAAAGGGGGCAGTTAGGACAATCTATTTTTCCTGGAAAATTGCATGGGCACAGACTAGGTCACGTAACAGTTTCAGGATATCTAGGCACTGATGTGATATTCTTTGGTGACTCCTGTGTGAAGTACTGTAGAATTGGCTACAACCACTGCTCATGCTTACAGTTGAAAAAAATAAAGATGTTAACAACAACTTCCCCTCTATAATACAGAACAGATTACTCCTCTGTGAAATCAGAACTTCTCGAGGCACAATGCATCTCCCAGTGCTGCTAAGGATTCACAAAGATGTTCTTGGAAGCAGCTGTCAAACATGTCACTTATTTCCTCTCTCAATCCTCTCAGCAGCAGCACTGTGGACTTACCATCTGCATTCAGAATTTGCTGGAAAAATTTACCCCAGAAATCACAGCCAACAGTCCTAAAATAAACCAAGAAACTTTCAGTGAAACGAGTACGCACACATGACTCATTAGTCAATACTTCCATTCAAATTCAGCATTAAACGCCCTGGGAAAACCAGGTCTAAAACAATATTTTCACTCACATGGAAATAACATGAAAACTAACAATATAGTTCAGTTTGTTTGGGTTTCTTTCTCTTTCCCCAGTAGGCTTGTGCATAGTTTCACAGCTCTAAAACTTTTTTACAGTTACTTGTCCTAGCATACCTGATGTGTGGCTTAGAGTCAGATTTAACTCCCTTATTTCACCCCTCTTTCTTTCTTCCAGAGTTCTCCTACAGAAGTATTTCAAAGGCAATTAATAAACCCTCTGTTTCACAGATATAGACTTACAGCTTGAATAAAAAGGCAAAGTGACTCATAAAATGCAAAGAGAACTGGTATGAGAGCTATCGTTTTGTCTTTCAGTGTCGCACTGAAGACCACAGACTGCGCAGCTCGTGACTTTAAGCCAGGAGTTACAGTGGCTTTTGAAGAAATTATCAGCCTCTGTTTTGTGCAAGTGACTCAGAACAGCAGCCACAGTCTCAGTTCAAGCCAGATTCTCTATTACACTGGTAACTCTTACATTTTTTAAGATAATGCAGTCATACAGAACCCAAAAGACAGGAGGCCATTTCCTTCCCAGCAAGTAAGACACAGAGCAGAAGATGTTATGTGTTGGTAGGGATGTCTAAGGAACTGAGTGATAAAAATAGTCTAGAACTTCAAACAGCTTCTTCATAACAACTTTTATCAGCCTGCACAGATGAAGGTCCCTAAAATAACGTGGTGAAAATAGAAAAACTGAAAAGAAAAAAAAAAAAAAAGAAAAAAAGAAAAAAAAAACCAACACTGTTGGAACCAAAATGTCTCTGTATTCATCCTCTAATAACAGTAACATGTTAAAACTCCACTTCCCTAAAAAAGAGATTAAGTCAGCCTTATATTAATACTCAAGAACGAAAAGAACTTGATCAGAATTTACATTCTACCTTCCCAGAAATATTTAATACCTCAAATTAACAATTGGTATTCATTCTGTCAGCTTCTGAAGGGGAAGGGATCCTGCTTTGAGCGCCATTAGCCCTCCAAGGCCATTTTTGCACCTTGTTTTACAATTCTTGACTTGCAAGGATAAAACACAGCATTAATGAATATCCATCAACTAACTCCTCTCAGAGTGAAGCCCTTTCACTGCACAGGCAGTTCTGGTTGATGAAGACACCCTGCAGCAGTAAACTTGCCAAAGATTACTTGAGAACTTACTGAAAGCTTTAAATTGAGTGGAGGAAAAGTCATCAGCTGTTAATAAGAACCAGACACACCGAAAGATCTAAGCGTGAATGCAGAATCTGCCAAACAAAAAAGATTCTGTGCAGATTGCTTATTCCTGCGTAATGAACTGCCCCATTGATGCTGTTGATACATACAAGCCTGCTGGACTGAACTGATATGTGCTTAAGGTTTTCAGTATCAAGAATTGCAAGAAATCATTCATCCTTTCTTCCATTTTAGTAGCAATGTTAAAAAAAAAAACAAAACCATCACCACCAGAATGGAAAGGTTAAATTCTTTATTTCTATTGACAACTTCAAAAAAAGAATTCATAAACTAATATATCTAAGTAAAAGATGAACCACTACAAGCTGGGTTCAGTGTTAAAAACATATGCCCAAGCTTTGCCTTCTCCTTCCTTAAAATTCCTCTAACCCCTCACAGCTCTCAGTGCCCTTTCTACTCAAGCATCTCCGTACCCCACCTCCACCCAAAACCTCTTTTCTTTCAATTCAAGTCTACAGCTTTGACCCAAATTCCTTTCAGCTGACCCCTCCTTTCTAAACTCCCCATAATGGTCAGGCCAACCCTTCCACACTATTTATTTCTACACCCACTACTCACATCATCCCAGTCCAGTTACTAGAGTTACTGCTATTTTTCCTCAATATCCACACCCAGATGAGGTCCCTAACACCCTTTCTTAGCTCAGGCCTTGTTTGGCTTCACCTGCTGTAGCTCAATTTCATCTCTTGAAGAATGAAAAAAATCCAGGAAAGAATATGAGATATAAAAAACAACACTCACCAGAATTGTATCCTACCATCCCAACAAAGCATCACATAAAAAGAAAAAAAAAAAAGATTGCGTCCTGAGAGAAATGAATGTATGGGAATTCTACTTCTCAGGACGTCAGATTTACTCAAAGACAGTAGAGAACAAAAGCCAGTTTCCATCAAGAGTTTAGCTGCTGTGTTTTTTCCCCCTCAGTATTTCTGAAACTAAAGCATTATAAAACACAGGTTTACTGCCAACCTATAAATCACTGATATTCATAACCACAGAGATGAATTACCCTTGGTGATTTTGTGCCTAGTGCATACAATATCCCTAGCTACAGCGTACAACACAGAATGTATGGTCAATATTCAGCAGAAGCTTGCTATAGCTTTGTAACTACTGGTATCACTGTGTGTAAAAAAACAGAAATGTAGAGTAAAGAGGGGAGAGCTTTTATATCCCTGCACAAAGCTTAAAATTAGATTTTTTTTTTCCCCCTAATGGTTGACTACAACAAACTAAGAAGCGTAAGTAATGCAGGTTGCTAGGGAACTGGACAAATCCCAAATCTGCAGCAGGTTTTCTTGAAGAAATGGTTACAGAAGGACATCTAAACTGACTATAGCTAATATACCACGATCCTGAATGCAGACCATTCTCAGGAAATTTCCGTTACAAGCAGAGCTCTGGAAAATCCTAAGGAAATGCTAAGGCCGAGAAATTCTATAGGATATGACTAGTGAAATGAATTAGCATTTTGTGTAAGAATAAATAAAGGGTGTATGAAGACAGTTTTGTAGCCAAAACATGCATCTAAAAGGGAACAGTATTAATTAATAACTGAGGACAAAAACCATCACTTCCCAAAAAGTGGTTGCCTTAATTGGTTTTCCTTCCTGTACACGTATAAGATTAATATTGCTTCTGCAGCTGTTGTAGAAAGAAAAGCAGTGGCTTAGTGTTTTAGCCCTTCAATAGAGCCTAGAATGAAGAATGCAGAAAATCCAAATCACCATTTCTAAAGCAAAATGCCCATGTAATTTTTTTTTTTCCTCTCTACCCACACACTTCCAAAGCTTGGCCTGTTGAGTCAGAAGAGAGACTAAGACAGTCAGGTCTGAAAGGCAAGCAAAACAAATGATCAGCATTGTAACTGGCCTGTACAGCCCTTATTCAGCTTAAAACTGCCACCTGCATAGCACTAAAGCTACTCCAGATTCACGCAGTGTGTGAGTTTCAAAAACTAAACCCTCACAGCACTTATCTAAAATCTGTGTTCTAAGCTTTTTACAACTGTAAAGAAAATGAAGGAAATTGAAGGAAGTACATTCCTTCACAGCAGCCTCCTCTGAAAACAGACTTACTTGGATACATTTTGGCTGATCTTCCAAATGGAGTTCTCCTGATAGACCTGGACATGCTCACCAAACAGCATCAAATGGGCTATATCTGCAACGCCAACCAAGTCTGCCTGCAGTAACAACAAAGTTCAATTTCATTTGATTCCTGCAGTCCACTACAGATTTCTAATATTGTGCTTTTACACATTTAATTATGAATTGGTCTTTGCATTAGAATCTTCAGGAGTTAAGCAGTACAACTTCTTCAAAAGTAGAATTCTGGTTTAACTCTACACTCTTAAATAGATAGAGCAGTCACAGACACTCAGCAGCACTGTTCTGGAGTTGCTAAGTCCCTTCAGTTAACGCCAAAAACAAATCAGATGATAAATTCTCTTTATTCAGTATTTGAGTTTCCCATAAGTTCTTTTAAATACAAAGATTTTGAAAAGGAAACACAGACACTAAGATACCCTGCCAGATGTATTTACCTGATAAGGAAGGCAACTTTTCGCCAGAAGCTGCTGTCCATGAGGGGTCTGAGATATTGGAAAGCTGCTGAGTAAGCTTACGTGAGACTGCAGTCTTAAATCCAGACTGTGAGAGAAATCCACTATCTTCAGAGCTCTTGTCATCTCATTATTAGCAAATGGATCGCAGATCCTGAGAAAGAAAACAAATCAAGCAGGAGGAAATACAACTTTAAAAAAAAAAAAAAAAAAAAAAACAGAAAAAAAGCCATGTGTAGTATATGTGAGCCTTATCTATGCCAATACTTCCCTCTCATGGTTAGCTTAAGAACTACTTCTGAACAAACAGCATGTGAAAGGGAAAGCAGCTGGCAGCCTGAAGCTGATATCAGTATCTCCAGAGAAAGCAATAAGAAATACTAATGGGTTACAGATGTTGCAGCTTTTATATTCACCACAGTTCTCTGAAACATAGTTAGCGGAACAGGAAAGTAAGCTTGTTTCTAGCACTTTTCCCTCTCCTTCAGGAATTCAAAATCCTTTTACATGAGAAAGACTTAAATATTATAATACTTCATTAAACCTTTCATCGTCTACACACCAGTGAGCACAAACTGAAAGGGTGGGAGGGAAAGTACTTGTGTAGAGGCAGTATACTGCCAAGCCACTAATATAAACAGATCACCTGTTCTGTCTTCTAATTTCTTGTTTTATGCAGGACCAAGTTATTTACGACATTCAGTTAGCTGTCTGGTATGTTTGTAAAGCAGAAATTTGGGAACACTGGCAAAAACATTTTACTTAGTATCATATACATTTTACAGCATCATTCTACACCATTTCTTGGAAGGAGGCAGACAGTGAAAGAAAGGTTGATTCGATTCATACACATAACCTAACCTGTCTCCCAGAAAAAATATTTCTGGCCTCAGATCTCCATGGACAATCTCTGCTTTGTGGAGCTTCTCTACCACACCCAGAAGATTATAAACAACTAGTAGAATAACTTCGTCTTTAATGGACTTGCAGCCAAAAATAACATCCTGAAAACAGGAAATAAACATGCATTTATATGCCATTCTACCTCAGATTAACAAATATTTATAGCTCACCTTTCCACCCCCTCTCACCCCACTCATCTGTACAGAGATAATGGTCCTACCCTAAATTCAGTAAAACCAGATTTTGCCCATGAACAGTATAGACAGAAAGTAACCATGAGCTCGCAGAAAACACTATTTCTCAGAAGAGGACAAGAGCTCAGGAGGAGGAAATTGAACTGAAGGCTGAAATTACTGTTTTATTTATAACCTATTTAATTTATATGCAACAATCCAAAGAGAACTTTCTAGACTTTATTTAAAACGTAAATCCTTGAACAAGGCACTAAAGTGCTGTGACCTTTCAAAAGCAGACTGGAACTCATTAAAAGATGCCAAGCTAAACCATAAATAGTGTTAAATGCAAAAGTTACACAGTTCTTGGCTCAGATTGTTTAATCACTTACGAACAAAAAATAGTGAAGAACTGCTTTTTTCCCAAAGCAGCACATGATCTACAAATGAGAAAACAGCTCTAACTAAAACTAGAATAGACAATCTTGATTTATATGTAGGTAAAACAAAATAGGAGATCTAGATTGCAGAAATGCGTTTACTCAGTCAGCAGTGCCTGAAACTCACTGATGGTACCTATGGAAGCGTTCATGGCCTCCTACAGCTGTACTTTATCTGTACTGACCCCAAGTGTGAAGCGATTTATATTCCTGTGCAGAATAGCACAGCCGTCTTGGTACAAGAAACAGCTACAGTTTTCACTGAAGCTTTGGTCAAAGTCAGCATTCAAACGCTCCTGTAGTTGAAGCATGATATAAAAATCCCAAGGAACAGCCTGAGAATACACCTACAAGAGGATACATAAGAACATTTGTTTTAGGATTAAAGCAAAAGTTGTTCATATCCTTCTTTCCCTTTTTTAAACACCACTTTATCAAGGAACATTTTTTCCACAGTCAGAAACCTTCAATCTGTATCAGTAAGAGAACACGAGGTATGGTAAATGTTACGTGCGGCATTCCTGAAATCACAATGAAGTTAATGTATATCGTATATCTCATGATATGAATTTAACATTTCACACTTCATGCACAAAAGCGTTATCTTACCTTTATGGCAAATCCCTTTGCATCTAATTGAAGAAAGTTCACTGGAATAGCAAAAAGCATTTTGTATTCCTCATTGGTCCAATATTCCCGTTTGATACAGTAAGTCTCATTTCCTGTTACGAAATTTCACATTCGTGAGCCATCACAGCAAGTATATGTCCAAATACGTACACGTTCATTCCGTATATAACATACTATGGATACGTTCATTCTGTTCCCCATCTTCACCACATAAAACTGTGGTTGAATAAAAAGTGCATTTCAAACCAATTACAAGATAAGTGAGGTCCCTTGCACTCCCCAGTGTCTGGGATACCCACCTAGCTCAATGTCTTTCTCAAACTCAATGACAGGCAGAGATCCAGTCTCCAAATGAAAACGTGGAGAAGCAGTCAGTGACTCTGGCATGGGATCTAGAAGCTTTTTACGCTGTTCAGCATTCCACAACAACTGAGTTGTACCATCACCTAGAAAGACAGTAAAAACAGATCAGCCCAAGACTCTGAAAAGCTTCTGTTGAGAAAAAAAATCTACCTGGATATTGGCTTTCCATTTGCAAGTATAGTAATCTGTTCCCAATAGTTTCATTATTCTACAAAACGAACATAACACTTATCTTTGAAACTGCCTTACACAGTACCTCATCATGAGGTTTCAGCAACACTACCATTAACGTACTGTAAAACATTCCTTTTGTGAGAAAGAAAGCTATGAATTAGATGAGGTTCATCTGTGCAGCCCCAGTACAATCCAAATCCATTATTTTCCGAACTAACAGTCCTTTTCTAAAATCTGTATCTAGAGCAGACAATCAGTTCGTGATTTTTAAATGAAGGGTTTGATTATAATCAACTTCTTTGAATACAGTAGGGTTTTTATTTAGGAAAAAGTTGGACACCAAATCTGGTGCTCTCTGCAACAAGAATTTAATGGTTTATACTTCCCAGAAAACCTTCAAGAAAACTATGTGCAGTTCTGAGCTTGTTTTTCCTGCATGGCAGAACAGAAGGTGTCATTCAATAGACGAATCCATCTATACAAAGCCTGAGAAGTGTTGGCCTTCAACATCAGGCAGAGCAAAACACAAGAGCACTAAAGGTTTCTGCCAACTTCCTTTCCCAAACACTATAAACTAGTAATAGTCGCAGTGCAGTTAACAGGTTTCAACCATGACCCTATGTTGAACATGCTTATTTTTTACTCTGATTCCAGGTTCTGAGCAAACTTCATTATGGAATATGAGCAGTACAACAGACTTGTTGGATCACCTGGTCTATATCCATACAATAACATTGTTCCCAAAAGTAGATACACTAAGAACTTTCAAACACATAGTTTTAATTAAAATGCCATAAATTGAAATCAAAAGACAAAGCAGATTAAACACTCTGAAAATAATACAAGCTTAATTATACTGGCTAGGTTTTGAAGGCTCTGACCATTCCTATTCTAAGCTTTAACAAAGATCTGTAACAAGAAACAAAGCTCTTAGTTTCACATTTTCTTGTAGCCAAAATTTTCTGGTACCTCCAGAATCAGCAATTAGTTCAGCAGGCAAGCTCTGAGCAAGTTCCAGTTTCTCAGGGATGTGCAGGTATTTAATTGTGGATATTTGTGTAACAGAGGAAAGAGAAGATCCTGAAGAGACAGAAGAACCCGACAAACGAGTATCCTCCAGACTTGCTTCCATGATTGGGCTGTAAACAAAGACATCAACTACTCAGACTTTAAAAAAAATGCAGGGTTTAAATCACTGCAGCCTACTGAAAGTATATTGTGTGTTCCCAGACTTCTTGTAGAAAAAAAGTCTGTTCCTAGCCTTACTGGAAAATGGACAGCTATGTTGAAACCTCAAGTCTGCTTCCACCAGCTTATGTTCAGAATCTCTGTCTACAAATGACTCTTCCATTAAATATGACTAGTACAATAGAAGATGCACTGAATCTTTATTCCTCCCTTAGCTAACGAAGAATCATTCTTGCTCTTCCCTCCTAATTATAATCAGCATGGCTTCCAGGAAACTTGCCAAGTAAACAAACACCTTCAGCTTGGTAAACATGTTTACATACTAACAACTAGCACATCAAATTCAGTTGTGAACTAAGAAGATACCATACAACAGGTGCTCTCTTCTTTACAGGGGTAAGAAACAGCAGGTTATTTAGCATTTTTTCTTTCCTTCTTTCTTTCCCTGCAGAGGAAATCTCAGATATGCTCACCGATCCATTTCTATACATTAAAATGACTAATGAAACCAACAAGTACAAAAAAAAAAACAATTAGTCATCTTTTCATCTCTGGTTACAAAGACAGAATATATTTAAGAAATTCTTCACAAATTAACTGGTAGAAAAAGCATAGAGTCAAGTCCCTCAACAGCAATGCTAGAAAGCTAAACAAGTTTCCTGTTACTGCTCAAAATTGCTCAGAGCAAAATGGACCATGACCTAGGGAAACAGCATTCACTGTAAAAGAAAATAATTCCTTCAAAACAGTAGTAAAATCACAACCGACAAGACACAGGAAAAACAGCTTACAGTGCAGTGCTATTAATTACCTCAGTTTATTTACACAGAGAGCTTCGCTGTAAGTTGCCTCACAAACTGGTGTTTTCTCATCCAGAGGTGCACTCTTGGGTTCTGGACAGTCTTCCTTTAGAACACTCTGTGAATAAGCAGGAGCTGGGACTCTCTGAGCTACCACCCCATGAAAGGGAGTTGAGGCCAGATGGGCAGCCCTAACAAAGTCACACGTGTCTTCTGGGTTGGCACAAAGGCTTTTGTGCTTGTAGGAGCCTGTCACAATTGCATCTTCAGTCAAAGGTTCAATTCCATGCTGCTCATCCTGAAACAGGTAGAAGATTGAAAAGCCTGTAGCTTTTGTGTCAAATTATACATATATTTCTAATTCAAAACTGAAAAGCTGTCTTCCACTTCTCCTCTCTCTCCATTGGAAAATTCAGAAGTTCTGCCAAGATGTGCTTCAAACGTAACTTCCTTCCAGGAAAAAAGGAACCCATGACATATGTCATACAAGCAAATACTAAATCTGTCATATTAAGTCACATCTGCTCTTTTTTAAGCTTATCTACAAGTATAAGAACAGAATTTATTCACTGGGGTTTTAAACTAGTCAAGTATCTCCCATAAACCGTGTTATTTCTTTACTGTCTTCAACCCCCTCCTGCTGACTCTTCTAGTCGTTCCAGTCCCACAGTTATCCCTCACCTCATCAATATGAAAAGCATTTTTCTTCCCTGTCTTCCACCCCATCACCTTCCAGCTTGACTCTGACACTCAGTCTTTACACACTCCATTTACATCATTTATTCCAATCGAGTTATTGAATCCTAACTGTAATCTACTTGCATGTGTTTCCCCCCCCCCCAACTAGAAAGCCCATCAGAATTACATTCTAAAGCTTTGCAGAGATGCCGCATACTTTTAAAGGCTGCTTGCTCTAACACCCCAGAAGTGCCTCTCAGTTCAATTACAAGCATATTATTTAAGTGCTGACTAAAATGTCGGCCATGGAAAGGCATACGTGAAAACTAAAGTAAGCAGACATCCAGACTGACTCTAGAACCAAATTTAACACAAAGCTTACCATGAATTACTTAAACTCTACTTGTATTTCATATTGCAACTGTCTGTAAAATCCTTCTCAGTTCAAAATAAAATCCTCTCACTGTTTAAAGTGAGATTTCCAGAACCAGTCTAAAGATACATTGCAGCATGCAGTAGTTAAATCCTTAGCGAGACAGCAACTTCTGCCTCTGAAAGCTTTACAAATCTGCAAAACTCGCATACAAAGAAGGGGAATCACAACAGCTTAAGAAACAAGTACAGAGGTTTAGAAGAGTCAAATATGCAGCTCTCCAAGTGACAGAATCTGAGATGTTTGTGTGGATGAGTAGCAAGAAAATGGATGAGTTGGAGACAGTGTTTAGAAGTTGTACTCAAACATACAACTTCTTAAAATTTTGGAGTGATGAGTCCTGGCCATTAATCTGTTGCTTAAAATTTAGGAGGATTCCTTACCATTATCGTAACAGCCACCTTAAGGCCTAATATAAACATGAATTTTCCAGTGCAATTTTAAAATGATTCTACACTTCTATGAACATCACCCAATTCAATCGCCATGCTAGGCAGTGACTTAGGATCCTTGCTTATCTCAGATTAGTCCAGCTGGTTTCACTCAGTTCAGCAGTAGAATGTCCTATTCCCATTTCTCCTAGACAGGAGATCTACCACGGTGTCAGCTGTTTCCTTACACAGGCTTCTGGTGGTATGTTTTCTTTCGCAGTGATAGAATCTGAAGGTTTGCGAACAGCAAGAGGGCGCCGAGCAGTTTTCTGGGCATGATCTGTAGAATGACTAAGAGTTATACGACATTAAATATTTGTTCAAGGTTGGAATACTACAGACTCTTGTCAAGAGTTTTATCTATTGAATATTTCAACCTACAACTTTCTACTCCATAATTACAATAAACCATAATATATGCTCTCCAGAATAAAGAAAGCTTACAAAACATTCTGAATAGTTCCAAACCTAAGAGTAACAGCAGGACAATGTCCTTTCGTTACAGGCATCACAAGTAGCACAAAGAGAAAAAAAATACAAATAAAAAAGCCCACAACCATATAAGTAAGAGCCTGTAAGGCAGGTGTTAGAGAAAGTAGTTTGATACTTCTGTTTTACCTCCCTCCATCCCTCCCTCCCTCTAAAATCTAGGTCATGAATAATTCTACCTTATATTTTGGTTTGCTGAAGTAGATGATTCATCAAATATAGAGAAAAACATAGCAGGATCTGGCGGGGGGAGGAACACTGCATCTATAAGGAAAAAAAACAAGAGTTTTTCCTATATCAACACCTTTTTCCACAACTGTGTATCAAATACCCAGCATCCAGTACTAACAGGACTAACAGTATTAGCAGGAGGGGAGCCAACTCCTGAAAGGGTAGACAATAGCAGGACAAGGGGAAACAGTTTTAAGCTGAAGGAGGAAGATTTAGGTTGGATGTCAGGAGGAAGTTCTTCACAGAGAAAGTGGTGAGGTGCTGGAACAGCTGCCCAGAGAGGTAGTGGATGCTCCATCCCTGGAGGCATTCAAGGCCAGGCTGGATGGGGCCCTGGCAGCCTGGTCTGGTATTAAATGCAGAGGTTGGTGGCCCTGCATGTGGCAGGGGGTTGGAGCTTCGTGATCCTTGAGGTCCCTTCCAACCCTGGCCATTCTATGATTCTACAAAACGCAACTCAAAAGGTTTAAGACAATCTTAAAAATACTAGTCCCAGCAAGAGCTTATGAAGCTGATATTTAAATAAACTTTAATAAAAGGTTTGGATTTGTCATGTTGAAGAACTCCCCTTTTACCACCGTTCCAGCCAGCTTGTTTTTTTTTTCTAGAATATGCTTAATTTTTACCTTTTTTTCCGAGGTTGGCTTTATCTCTCTGATCTTCCTGTTCATCCTCAGAGTCAGAAAATACACTTCCTCCTTCCAAATCTGGGCACGAATCAAGAGACTTGACTTCTGTAAATAGCAACAGGAGTCAATTCCAGTCAAAAGTAAATTTTTCAGCACTCATCCTTCCCAACAAAATCAAATGCAATTTCTAATTGTTTCCCGCTATGAAACCCGCAGAGGAAATAACTAAAGATAGTATCAATTTTAACATGAGTTTTAAACTCCTGAAGATAAGACTGCATACACAAGTAAGAAGAAAGTTCTTCAGCTATTAAAAGAGAAAAATGCTCTCATGCTTTAAAGTCCTCTGAAATAATGAAAGTTCTCAAGCCCTTAAGTGCTGGGTCTATCGTTGAGATTCACTTAAAGGCACTAGCCTCTAGCACATTCTTATTTTCATTCCAACTCAAATAGGCTATTGCTTTTTGCTTGCTACAGTTTTGCTATTCACATCAAAGAACCCTTTCTCTTCAACGCAGTCTTCTCATTCTCAGTACATTTAAATCCTTACCCTCAGAACGAGACAGTTTATGTGGCTGAATATCTTCTGAGAGGCAGCATTCACTGTGAAAAGATATAAATTTATTTTTGTATTTTACACACTCACAAAACACAAGAAAACTTCACAAAAAGAAATCAAAGATGACCTATGCTACTTGTAAAAAATGAAGTTTATTCTCAGACAAACAACCCATCTTCACATAACTTCAGTTCAGATTCCAGTTACAGGCAGACACCTAAGGATACCTCCACTCTTTCTGGGGAAACAGTGTTCTACATTAATTACAGTGAGTTGTACCCAGAAATGCTCACTGCTGGCAAAGAAAACCCTCTACATTACCTTTGCAAGTGAGGCTGTTTCATCCCAAGTTCTGTCACACTGGATAAAGTACGTTCTTGTAGTCCCAAAGGCGCTGAAGGCTTTGTTACCTCTGTTGGCTGTAGAAACAAAACTATATTTTTGATTCTACAATGATATAATGATAAACCATGCAACAATATTCCAAGAATGCTATAATAATCCCAGATGGGTTATTAGAGCACTGACAGATTAATAATTATTTTTGGATGCTTTTATTTGCACTTAATTTGCTGGCATAAGAAAGCATCCACTGCTTAGTGGATGAATAGATTTTACTCCTTGTAACCCCTTTTTTTTTTTTAAAAAAAAAAAAAAAAACAGGAGATTTTAGTTATGCTGCAATTGTTAACAAGCACTTCCACAGCTTACATCAAATACAGAATATTCTGCATTTCATCATTTAAAAACATTTATTCCAAAGGTATTAGAAGTGAGAACTGTGTTGGGGAGAGGGAGGGAGACTGTGAGAGGAGATATCTTATTAGCCCAATGGACATAAGTAAGTTAAGGAAAACTTTTCAAGTAATAAACTTTTACTTGCTATTTGCAACTAGAAAAAAATGGTTTTCAAGAACTGCTGCCAACAGAATAACAGCTTGGTGTGGGTAGTGGATTTTTTTGTTTGATTTCATTGAGTTGATAACATACTAGTTTTTGCTCTTGCTGAACAATGCTTACACAGCATCAAGGTCTGTTTCTCATGCTGTCCTACCAGGGGCAAAGCAAGCTGGGAGAGGACACAGCTGGAACATCTGATCCAAACTGAAAGCAACATTCATTTCTATTTGATGTTGTACTCAACAAGAAAAGCTGGCAGAAGTATGAAGTGTGAATGGGGGAGGGAGAGATAGTTAGAGTTGCAGATCTGACTTCCCAAGTAACTGTTAGACGTGATGAAACTTTGTTTTCCCAGAAACAGCTAGACATCTTCCTGCCAAAGGGAAGCAGTGACTGCATTCCTTATTTATCTATCTAGCTGTCCTCATCTCAACCCGCTCTGCTTGAAAAGCGCTGTCTAGCTGGATGACACTGAGTGTATGTGTACAACAGATTGAAATATCCTTTCACAAACAGGAAAACATACTAACCAAGAAAAAAACATACTGCTCCTCTGGTATTTTGAAATAGCAACTGTTTGTAGAAATGCAGCTAAATAAGGAGGACAATACCTGCTCATGTAATTGTTGCTGTTTGTGGTTTTCTTTCTCCTTTAATTTCTTCTCCAGTTCCTCAATTTTCTTTTGTATTTCTTCCTTTTTCTGTGCTATGGTCTTTATCTCCTCTAAGGAAGAAAAGCTTGTAAGGCACAACATATGTTTCATGTTCAGGCTAAGGCCTGAATCCTTTAAAAGGAAGCTAAACCTCCAGTCTGCTTTTCCCAGTTCCTGGGTTATATGTTAGTTACATTACCTTCAGTATACTTCAGACTAGTTAAATAATTATTCCAGAAGAAAAAAAACAGCTGCAATAATAGATACTGTTATACAGTGACAAGAAATAAGTACAATTTTATGATTTCATCTCAGAAAGATGAAGTCATTCCATTTTGAAGCATACCTTCAGCTTTCTGTTTTGCTTTCTTTCTGTAGACTTCAGCTCGAATCTCTTCAAAAGAGAATTCTTCCACTCCAGCATAACCTTTGTCTTTACAATACATCACTACCTCTTTCTTCTCCTGGTTATCCTGATGGTGATTCTGCACACGCTGTAGAGGATCCTCTTCCTTCTCAGGCTTGCGAGCACTTAAAACATGGTTTATGCTGGGCTCAATCTTGCAGGGAGTCCTGAAGAGAAACAAAACAAAACGAGCAATTATTGCTTGGTTTATACATGCTTCACTGAAACACAGCAGAGACAGTACAGGTGAGAAAACAGCTGGTTTCAGAATCTAGCTGCACAAATCTAAAGACATTCTTTTGAAAGACAAATGAGAAAAGTGGAATGATAGCACATAAAAAGGAACATAAGTCAGAGTGGTGTGAGAAAGGAAAGAAGTGTTGTTAAGGCCCACTCAAGAGCAAATGAAATTCTCATGTTACTCTGAATCACTGTGCATTCTGGATTGATGCTTTTACTTTAGCTCCATCAATTCATGTGACCACATATACAAGTCCCTAATCGCCCTGCTAAATAGTTTACCTGATAAAAAAAATATATAATATATATATACACACACACACACTCAAAGAAACAGCAGGACTTGAAAGGTCTTGAGTTTGATTGAGCTTAGCATTTTAGATTAAAATAAAATACTTAAGGAAAAAATAAGCAGCAAATTCTAAATAAGAATATTCTGCATACCAAATGACAGGGAAAAAAAAGTTTCCTTGTTACAAAAATTACAGAGTTTGTGCAGTGAAAGGGGCCAATAATATTCACTTCCTTATACTGTCAGTTCTTTCAGGAAGTGCTACCCGCTAGTTTTCGGGTGAGGAACCAATTTGTACAAACTTGCAGGTAATAATCCAGATGTCTCCTGCAATTTTCTGTTCTTCAGTAAATGGTGATAAGAGCAACTGATCTAAAAAACATGTCTGGAAATACTCCCTTTTTAAAAAAAAAAAGTATTTTATATCTATATTTTGTATATATACATATGCTACTTTCTGTAAATTAGTATTTACCTAAGAGAGACCAGTATGTCAAGAAATCTAATTCTCTGTCCTGGAAGCCAGCAATGCCACCAAAATAGTCTTATTGGTTGGAAAATATTCTGTTTAAGCTTTCTTAAATTATGGTATGCCCTTAAGTTATGGTATGCCCTTGGTCAAAGCTACTCTGCAGCCCACACGCAAAAAACCACAGGAAAGATCTATGCTGTTAGACACCTTTCGACATTCTTAGATTTCGTGTACTTCAAAACCAAGGAAGCAGTACATAACATCAAACATTCTTTTCTACTTGTCTCTCTCTAGAGAACAAAATATGCTTTTATGGCCATCATTAGGCAGCAAAAGAAAGGTAAGCAGCTTTGCAAAATAAAGCATTTTCCTATTCTGAAACAAAACATAGCAACACCATCTCGTGGGACTGACCAGCATTTCAGTGAACACTGTGTGAGCAAGAAGGTAATTTCAGGCAAAACAGCATACTCCTCCACAACCTAAGCAACAATGTTGTCATGGAAACTTTGATAGCTGGTTTCAGAATAAAACTCCACATAGCCAGAGTATAGAGTTCCCTAAACAGCAGAAAGTGGCAATAATAAGCCTGTGTCAATTTGAAGCTGCTTTCACTGAGAAGAGCATCCTGAGACAGGTAACTGTGATATTCTGGCAGTGCACTGAATTGAACTAAAACTCTTTAGCATGTATAAATGTATATTGGCTCCTACATAATGAACAGTCAAATATTTCTCATGTCCTGATGCACCTTTCACTGAAGCCTTTGCCATCAAGCCGAAATATTAAGGGCTTCTAGGTTGAAACCTTAATTCCCTTAGAGCTAGAAGCTGGATTATTTGGCAAAGAAACAGAATAGCACAAAGTAGCTTTGATAGCAATTCTCATTTCAAACTGAACACTCACATGACTTGCAGCTGAGCTGACTCTTCCACATATGGGGTGAAATTGGGCACTGGACAGGGCACTTCTACACGAGAATTTGAGCTGCTGCGAGGACGCTGAGAAAGGAGAAGTAGGTGTTAGCAGCCTAAAGATTCAATTTCAGACTTTGCTTTCTCTTAACAACGGAATCCCCCTTTTTCCCAGTATTTGACTCATTTGTCAGCTTACAAACTGTTTAACCTTCTCCAAGATGCACATTTACAACATAACCACTCTTCTAATACATGAACAGTTACAGATCAGCCAGTTGGGTACTTTCATAAAAAAAAAACCAAAACACACACACACACGACACACCACTCCTGCACATCCTTTTAAGGAGCTAGGCTCTGTTATTCCACGAGTGCCAGTTGAAGAAAGTACTCGTTTGCTCCTTGCTCGTTTTCCAGAAGTGCCATCAACTTCATTTTTCAACCAAAGCTGTCTCAATCATAACATTCTCTCCCTTCTGCTGCCCACCAAGAACTTCCAGATTTCTCAGTTTTCTTCTGAGGCCATTCCTACACCACAGAAATCCCTTAACTACTATTAGAGCCTATTATTTAAAGAGAATACAGATGACATTGAGTCCCATAACATTCTACTCACATACATCTGCCTACCTGAAATATTCCTAGGTCCTCAGACAGAAAGTGCTACATTGTAGGGATATTTCAAATTGGCTTCTCTTTCCCACACAGCAGTTTACTTATCCATTCTGACTCTGTTAGAAACCTCTTTCCCCTGTGCAGCTTTTAATACCTCAAAGCAGTCACCAAAGATTATTCTTTCATTGTAATACAAGACAAAATGAACAACATTTCATTGATGAGGATTTAAACAATCACTAAATTATAGGGGTAGAAGAGTCCCCTAGAGATCCTCCAGACCAACTCCCTTTGTAAGGAAGTTTCCTCCAGTACATTACACAGGAAAGCATCCAGGCGGGTTTTGAGTATCTCCAGAGGTGGTCTATCACACCCAAAGTAAAAAGGTTTCCTCACGTTTGTACAGAACTTCCTACGTTCCACTTTGTGCTCAATGCCCCTTGATCTGCCTCTGGGCAACACTGAGAAGAGCTTGGGCTCATCCACTTGATTCCTGTCCTTTAGATATTTATAACCATTGATAAGATCCATTTGAGACTTCTCCAGTCTAAGCAGCCCGACTACACTTACAAGTCTACAGCTTGACTCTGCACTGCCTGTCACAACCTCTGAGCTATACAAGTTTGCCAGTTCTCAATCTACCTCTCCTCCCACTCTTTTGTCCCACGCTACTTAAGCTTACCTACGAGAATATTATGTCAAAAGCCTTGCCAAAGTCAATGTACTTATTAATATCTGCTGCTCTCCCCTCATCAACCCAGCTGGTCATGACATCATAGAAGGCTACCAGACCGGTCAAACATGATTTCCCCTTGACGGATTCCATATTGAGTGTTCCTGATAACTGTCTTTTCTTCCAATTGCTTGGAGATGACAACCAGAACAAGTTGCTCCATTAACTTCCCAGGGATGGAGGTGAGGCTGACTGGTCAATAGCTGCCAGAATCCTCCTCCTTGCAATTTTTGAAGGATGAAGTGGACACTGACCGCCCCTCAGTCAATCTTCAGGTACCTCTCCCATTCTCCATGACCTTTCAAAGATGACAATCATTTCTGCATTCAGGGTCCATGGATTTGCGAGCACTGAGTTTGCCAAGACAATCTCTGACCTTCTTGACCAAGGGGAAGTCTTCCTTTCCCCAGATTCTTATCCCAAGGGTCTGGGATTCCCAAGGTTAGTTATTAGCAGTAGAGACTGCAGCAAAGGTGTTCAGTAACTCCACCTTTTCAGTGTACTCCATTACCAGGGCACCCATCTCATTCAGCAGCAGACCCACATATCCCTTGGTCTTCCTTTTGCTACTGATATACTTAAAGAAGCCTTTCTTCTTGTCCTTGACCTCCCTCACCAGATTTAATTTCAGATGAGTCTTAGCCTTCCTTCTTGCCTCCCTGCATGCCCTGACAACACTGCCTACTCAGCCAGTTCCAGCTCAGTTAAACTATGAAAGTGTGAACAGAGAAAACTCTAAAGACTCTAGAAGCATTCGGGGGATCAGAATAAACATAAAGCAGCCTGAAACAAGGCAAATGATACAATAAATTTTACATTAATAAGTCTTCTTCCTCATTTTTCTCAGCTAAATTAAACCCATGATTTACCATAAACTTCTCAATTTACTTAATAAAATTGTTTTATGTGACAGCAATTCTTCCTGGAGTTGCCATGGATTTCATCCCTTTTGCTTCTTTCTCTAATTTTTGTTCCTAAGCTTCATTCTTAAGCACTTCTGTGCTGATAAGCCTTACGCACATATTTTATCATCTGAAAACTTCCATTCTTCCTGTCTAATCTACAGGGATCAGGAGCACGCTGGAAGTTATCTAAGGACCTATGAAACAGAATTTGATTTCATAGGATTAACTTCTTTCAAATAGCACTGTGGACAGTTTCTCAAGAAGAATAAACACCTGTCACAGCACCTTTTTATGTCTTGTTATGCATCAGTTTAAACCATTGGAACAAACGTTCCTTCTGTCATCCCTTTTTTCATCTCCTGACAAATCTCTGTACTGTCTGGATAAATATTCAATTGCTACAATTCAATTCCTTTGATGTTCAATCTTCCATTTTCATCACTAGCACTCTAAAACAGACTTGCAGAGTGCTGTACATGTATTACTTTCAGAAGCTAGGCAATGAGTTCTTTCTTTGGTTTGTATTTGGGTTGTATTGTATGATGTCAGTTTAATTCTTGCTCCTTTTCGTACAGAAGGAACTTATGCTCAGCTTTTCCCTTTTTCTTATAGCACTTTCCTGTCCTTCAAAAAATTTGGCAGGCCTACTCTGCCAATTTTTCCAGTAATTTGACTTAGGAAAACTTCAGTTTTCAAAACCTGTTCTAGCAAGATCAGCTTGTTAAGCTTGATTACAGGGGCCAGAGAGTCTTCAGGAAGAAATTAGAAAGTTCTACAGCTGCCTGTAGAAATAAATCCCAGTGAAGTGTGAAAGAACCCAATCTTTGTCTCAGGGATTGGATAAAGACATTGGCTTACATACATCTTCCTCTTTTTGCATCTCCTTACCCTCCCAGAGTTCCAAGGTCCCGCGCTGATTTCATTCTCCTTGGCCCTTGGAGCTGGAGGTTCTGTCCAATGCTGTGGAGTAAGTACAGGAATCTCAGGTCCAGAAGCCGAAGCGGAATTTTCATCAAACACAGCAAAGCCCAGATTATTTGAAAGCTGCTGAGGAGTCTGGAAACTTCTGTTTTGGTTTGTGGCTGTAAGTGGAAAGATTTATGCAAATTAGCCTTTAGCCTATCACACTTGGTGCAAATTCTTCAACGAAAGGGTCTAAGTTTTCCAACAATACATTGCTTCAGCAACTGAACATACCTTTAAGTGCATCTCCTACACGACTAATTGGAGCTCTCACTTTTTTCTTCCCCCTGCCTTTTAGATCTGCCAGCGTGCTTCTCTGAGGTTCTTCAGTTCCCAGAAGACCCATATCTTCCTCATCAACAGCTTCCTCAAGCCCCAGAAGTGTTTGCCGAGAAACACGAGTCTGAAACTGCCTGAGAATATCAGAGAAATCAGCAAAAATTTCACTGTACAAGTATCCACTAAGACATGCAAAACTACTTCAAGCTCTTCTCTTCAGCTGGAAGCTCACCTGTGATGAGACTGGAGTTTATCCAAAGGCTCCGCCCTGCGATTAAGGCCTTCCTGGAAGATTATATCTGCTTTCTTAAAACTTCCTCGAGCCTCAAGTTCTTCTGCCCATGTAATATAAAGTTGTGCCAATGTTGTACCAATTTCCTGACTATGCAGATAACTGTACAGATCCAAGGGCTCATTACAGCAATTTCCCTGAAATAACCCAAGTATTTCAAAGGGTGTCAATGTCTGCTTTTTGACACCTCTGCAACATTGCATTTATTTCAATACAAGACTTGCAGCAGCAGTTGTTAAGTCAAGACATACTATTGTATCATGTCACAGTGCACAGAAAGAAAGCAAGTCACCAGGAGAACACAAATGAGGAACACCTCTGACAATACCTGTGAATGTCAGTATTACCTACCCCTTAATTTTAGCTTACATATTCCAAGTATTGAATTTAAGTGTTTTTTTCCTATATTTCTATCACTGAAATATGTCATTTTGGCATTCCTGAGAATAGTTACTTTACTAGAAGTACAATATACATATATTAGCAGTCTAGGAACTAGGTGAAGAAGGGAGACAAGTCCCTTTAAGAAGGCAAGAACAGCAATTAAAAATATATCAATGAAGAAACAGTGCAAGACCAGAGCATACAGGTTTTTCTTAAGACTTAGATGTGGATACAATACAGTTATAAGTTAAAATGACTGGCAGGACAGATACAACACCTAAAAGATATCTTTCATTCCCAGAATATGTACAGAATCAAGCTTCACTCACTCAAACCAGCTTGTTTGCAAAACAAAACAAAAAATTTTACAGAGTATATCACCATACAAACAGAATGACCTTGAGAAACATCTGAAGATACTACTGAAAGTTTGAAATAGAATTCCAGAATAAGCATTAAATTTGCAGAGACAACTCCTAATATTGCACTAGTTGCACTTTTACTTGGAAGGTTAAAGAAAATAGTTATGTAAATGACAAATAACAAGAAAAATCAACACTCAAGATTTTCACAAAACACTCACAAATTTGAGCCAGAGACTTAGGTAGCGGGGATCTTGGTAGTATCTCTGCTGCTTGTTGAGAGCTTTCACTGCCCTTTCCAATACTGCAGAGAGATTGCACTCCTTTCCACCCTGGGGGAAGGTTTGCTCAGTCCACTTGATGTACCTAGGGATGGAACATATTCATTGGAATTCTGTTTGGAGTAAGACGCATGGCTTCTGTTGAAATACACAACGAGAGCTAAAGTAAAGCTTAGGAATAGTATTGAAACAGATACTGCAGGTTATGACATATTTTAAAACAATTTTCTCTTTTAGCAAGTTTATTATTAAATTACAATAATATTTTCCTAAGCTTTTATAAGGGTGTCTAACATTTCAGTAGCATAGCTCTAATCATTCCATTATTTCTTTGAAAACAGAAGGAAGCTTACCTGTCCCAGACATCTAGTGGATCATCTCCGGAATAAAATCTGATTTCTGATTCAAATTCCCTAGGAAAAAAATATACATATTAACTATACGACAGGTGTGCGTAACTATTAATGCTTTCTATTCTGTAAACAATGATCATTCCTCTCATTCACATCATTTTATCAGTCTGTAATAAAAAAACTAAAATACCATACATTTCAACTTATTATATTTAGACAGAGTCACCCAAATTGTTCAGCTCAGTCAAATTCTGGCACAGTACACACACATCTATGCAGTCTCCTCACAGAGTCAACTTGGATTCCTCAGGGAACATGTATTAGAAGATGAGACTACAATACTGAATAGGTTACAAGATACCCCCTTTAAGTGATATAATCATATATAACTACAGAACGCATAATGCATAAGAACTGTAACCAAACCCAAAGTGACTTCGCCCACTTAAGAGCCTCTGCAAGCTATGGAGGGCACAGATCTCTATATGCTGTCACAGTAGTAGGAAACATTTATCTCCTGAGAAATCATAGAATGGCTTCAGTTGGAAGGGACCTTAAAGATCATGAAGTTTTAACCCCCCTATTGCCAGCAGGTTTGCCAATCACTAAATCAGATCAGGTGCCCAGGGCCCCATCCAACTTAGCCTTTCCAGGGACAGGGCATCCACAGCCTCTCTGGGCAGCCTGTGCCAGCACCTCACCGCACTCTCAGTGTGAAATTTCCCCCATAATCTACCTAAATCTTCTCTCTTAGTTTAAAACCATTCCCCATCGTCCTATCATCATCTACCCTGGTGAAAAACTGCCCACCCTTCCATTTATAAGCTCCCTACAAGCACTGGAAGGCCACAACCAAGACTCCTCACAGCCTTCTCCAGCCTGAACAAGCCTAACTCCCTCAGCCTGCGGTTTTAAACTGAGAGAGAGGAAGCTTAGATATTAGGAGGAAGTTTTCACTGAAAGTGTGGTGACGCACTGGAACAGGTTGCCCAAGGAGATTGTGGATGCCCCTTCCCTGGAGGCATTCAAGCCCAGTTTGGATGTGGCTCTGGGCAGCCTGGTCTGCTGGTTGGTGACCCTGCACATAGCGGGGGGTTGAAACTACACGATCATTGTGGCCCTCCTCAGCCCAGGCCATTCTATAATTCTATGATTCATAGGAGAGGTGCTCCAGCACTCTGAGCATCTTTGTGGCCTCTGCTGGACTCATTCTATAAAGCACACACCTTCCTTGTGCTGGGGGCCCACTGCTTCAATTGATTATTGCACAAAGGAAGAAACAAACAAAGACTCCTTCTTATGAGCATTAAGTATTCTTCATATCGATCACATTTAAAAGCACAAAAGAACCTCTCTAAAGTCTGATGTTTAAACCATCCATTGCTATCCTAAAAACAGTCACCTATGCAGTGCAGCACCCACAGCAACACCTTCAGCGTAATGAAGGCTATAAATTCAGTTCATTTCTCAAGCACCAGGGAGGTTAGTACAGGTAGACAAGGCACAGAAAAGCTACTGAGAATGCAGGGAAATAAGGTGGAAAAGCCAAAGTAGGGCTTACTGTTTTCTGGTCTGAGCAGCAGTGCGTCTGGAGGCGTCCTGCTGAGCCAGGGCCTCCTGCAGCGTGGTCATGACCCGGCCCTGCCGCAGCGGCTGCACGTTCTCCTTGCTCAGCTCCCACTCATCGTCGCCGTCCTGTGACATCTTCAAGCTCTGAGTGATTACAGAAAGCGATAAAACGTTAATGTGACAGGACACTTAACCTGAAATAGCATAAATCCGGCTTTCGTTACCCAATTCCCGCACCCGAGCGCCTCTGTCCCGGCTCTGAAGCGACGGCGCGAACCCGCGTCACAACGGCAGCATCGCTGCAGCCCCCGAGAAATTCAAACCCCCAACAGCCGCCAGCCTCTCTCTCATTGGCCGCCTGGCTCACCGCGCGCTGTCTGATTGGCCGACGCCCCGAGCCCGCCCTCCGGCGCCATGGGAGCTGCAGTGTTTTTGCTCTCTGCTCAGCTCTGCTGCTGAGGCTTTGCTAAAAGATTGCCCGTTTCTCCAGTTTTGACAGGAAACCTGAAAATAATTACATTGTTTTCTCTGATGGCATCCTCAAGACGTACAGCTAGCCACTAGATCCATCTTGTTGTCACAGAAAATCTCACTTTTTGAGTACTCTTGGCAATGCAATGTTTCAGCTCCTCACAGCAGTTTCAGTCTGTTCTTGTGACACAAACCAGAAGGAATGAGGGCTAAATGCTTGCCTCTCTGAGGTGAAAGCTGAGATTGTAGTAAAATCCAGCAGCTTCAGGGAACAAAGTCCTGTGTGTCCAGGCTTGTTCCTTTCTGTGTTTTATATCTGAAATATGAGGCAACTATAAGAATTGTTGGAAAGGACCTGTAAGGATCAAGACCCATCACCATCACCCTGGCTCCACAGGAGACCACCCAATTTTACATACTTATCCTACAATAAAGTATAAAATGCGTGCATGAAGATATATAAACTCAAGCCCATCACCAAGCAAAACATGATATCTTAAGTTACATCTATTCCACTTATCACACAAGTGTTTATCTGAACTTCCACAACGCCAAGATGAGAATCAGAACTGGAATCTCTGCCATCCATCACAGCAACCTCTCCGTGCCATATTTAACCTCAGTGAGGTGCTGTGTGCTATTGTGAGAGCTCTGTTAGAGTGCAACTACTTGATGTTTGAGGCTTCCAAGACTTTCATCTTAAGGGGCTTCAGGAAGGACCCATGTTGAATAACCTGTTTCCAAGTTTGAGAACAGAGTATGTTATTGAAGTTGTTTGAAGACAGAAAGGTACGGTTTGAAAAATCCCTTCAATGAAGATAAAATTGGTGGATCTTTTCTGAAGGAATAAGAAGCTCCTTCAGAGCGAAAGAGCTGAAGATGCAACATCTCCGAGGCAAATCCTGTGAAAACAGGTCTTCAGTATTTGACTGTTATCCTATATGCAAAGAGAGCAGGTCATCAGATATCTTGAATACCTTCCACACTAAACCCAGCATTGCATGTGCACTCTAATTAGTCGTGTATCAAAGTTATTTTGCTTGCTTTCAGATATCCCAAAGAAAGCTTGATGAAATCTGTGATGGTATTCAGTTCTAAACAGACAGAATGAAAACGAAATGGGTACTTCTTACTTGCACTTTTCTCCAGCAGAGGGTACTCAGAACTCAGAAGTGTCTCATCTCCCTATGCCGTTTCTGCAACACCTCCTTTCGGCTGTAATCTCAAAGCCAGCTTTACCACTGTAACACTGAAACAGCTATTTTCCCTTTGGAGATTTGTTGACAACTCTCACTACATTTTTTTACCATGTGTCAATGGTTTGTGGGCTGGTTCTGCCCGGTTCCGTGACGAGCGGGGCGGAGGGATCCGCGCCTCTGGAAAAGGGAAACAGGGGACCCCAAAATAATTAAAAATAGCGGCAACAATCTGAGGAGAAACAAACTAATTTACTAAATATAGTATCGGAATGCAAGATAACACACTATAATACAATATAATCAGAATTGAAGCTAATACATCAAATATAATGAGAGAGAGAATGTCTGAAAGGTGGATAGGCCTCTCCACAACGCTGAGGGGAGATGCGCAGTCCAGTTGAGCAGCAGGGAGACGGGAGCAGCGCCCACGACGAAGAGCAGGCGAAAAAGAGCATCAGGTAACCTTGCCAGGAGTCCTGTCTCCTCTCCCTGACCGCGAAGTCCCCTGGGGAATGTAGTTCTTCTTCTCTTCTGGGCAGGTACCCAGGACTTGAGCATTGACAGTTAAACTCCCAGTGCCCCACATGATGTTATGATGTGGAATACCGAAAGCCAAAAAATCACAAAACCATGACACCATGCAAGCCAGGGTTATACAGGAGCTAGAGAAAATTCCTTAGAATTGTTCTCTGCACAGTCATTCACCTTGGATCACAAAGTGATTCTCTAGGACATTGCATCTTATAGCACAACGCATTTTCAAAGATCTTAGAAGTGGAAAAGTTTTAGAAGACAAAAAAGAACTTATATGAGCTATATTCATAGAATCACAGAAAGGCCTGGGTTGAAGAGGACCACAATGATCAACCCCCCTGCTGTGTGCAGGGCCACCAACCAGCAGACCAGGCTGCCCAGAGCCACATCCAGCCTGGCCTTGAATGCCTGCAGGGATGGGGCATCCACAGCCTCCTTGGGCAACCTGTTCCAGTGTGTCACCACCCTCTGTGTGAAAAACTTCCTCCTAATATCTAACCTAAACCTCCCCTATTCCTACCTATTCCTCTATATTCCTACATTATATACAGTTTGTTAGTATATTTTAAATCTGAGATACATTTAGGGAATCAAGCTGTGTGAATTAATGCTTCTTTTCATAAACAAAATAATATGACAGTTTTTCACTCTTAGCTATGTGTCCCTTCGCTAATATTATTCTAAGTTTGTGATACAGCATTTTGAATGTACAAGGAAAAGGCTATGGTAAGCTGATTTAAGTTTGATGTTCTTTTTTATTTTAGTTTTTAACTCCAGCAGGTAAGAATTGAAGATTCCTAGCTCTGTGTAACTTGTTCCATAGTGGTTCGCATTTATCAGACAGATTGCCTTTGCTGATTTTTGCATCACTAAAACAGATTGTACTGTAGTCTTAAACTTTCAAAAACGTATGAATGACTTCAGAGTTTAAAGATGAGATTTTAAAGGTAATCATAGGCTTATTTTCAATCAAAAACACTTAACGTGAAACACATATGCTTCCCAGTCCTGCAAAGAAAGGATCAGTATAGAAGCCAGTCCATGCCGGCCTCAGAAAAGTTCAGACTTTACAGCCACAGTGCTCCTCATAATATTTGTATTTGAGCCTATTACATTTATTAAGAAGCTTACTGAAACACGTTTTGTCACTTTGCTTTATCTAAAGGCATGTGACTGACCCAAGCAACTTTATGAAAACATTTCTGTCACTTAGCGTATTTTTCTTTTTCATGCAAATATTTACAGATGATTGTTTTGTCTACAGTAAGGCAAAGTTAGTCAACATTCCCAGACTAAATAGACAAGAAGTCCAACCAAATTTAGTATACTCTCAGATAGACTTTAACATAAAGAAATACATTTTCTTCTTCTTTCTGTTTATTTTTTTCTTAGCTGTCTTTCTAAAAATAATGTGGGATAGAAGGCAGAAAAAATCCATTCTCTTTGGGTGTGATGGGGGAGAGAATGGCAATAGTGTGAGAACTCATGGGTTGAGATAAAGACAGTTCACTAATGAAAGCAAAAAAAGGAATTCATTCACTACTTCCCATCAAATCAAAAATATTATCAGGGAAAGTCCAAGGCAAGATAAGATCATGAGATGTAGAGGCTTTAAAAGGCAATAACTGAGAGAGGCTGAGCTCTGCCTGCTGCTAAGTTTTATTAGTTCTCTTGACAATAACAAATAACAATAACTGCCTAAAAAATCTTTACAAAACAAAGTTTTCTTTGAATAGGTACAAGCATAACTGACAGATAATAAGTACTGAGTCTGTATTTACTGATGTTAAAAGTAGAAAAGCATAAACAAAATCATGATTTAACTGGATTTGTCTAATTCGTATGTTTGAAAAATGAATCTTAGAAATGTACTTGGAATTTATTGACATTCTGTGTTCATATTAAACTGGTGGGTGAAACTTTTCACTCCTCTCATGTAAAATAATGGTGAAAAGTGGAGCTTGTGGGATTTTTGCCTTCTTTTCCTTTATTTGTCTCATCAGAGATGGACCTGATGATCCTTGTGGGTCCTTTCCAATTCGGGATATTTTAAGATTGCTGAAAAAAGTCTATGATTAGCAAAGTCTATGATTAGAGGCAAGGCACAAGCTAGCTGCTTTGACTGAGAACTGTTACTCTCTGCCTATATTTTGCATTTAAAACTGGAATTTAACATCTGGAAGACCCACATCTCATCTCCTCCCCTCCCTGGTAATTGTGTTAAAGACCACTTGGAGTCACAAGTCATGTATATTTTGGGATAGAAAATGGCCAGTAAGGAGGCAAAAGAGATCCAGAGAGAAGGGTTTTAAGTAGCTAGGAAAGACCTGATAATAACAAAGTAGGGCCAGGTTCTCTTGAATTTCTTACTCTCAAGGCCAGCATCCTTTCCATGCAAAGGAGACACTTCTCCACATTGAATCCCAAAGGCTGCACACAGCTCCAATGAGCACTCCTCTCCAAATAACCAGTGGGACTGCTCAGCCTTGGTAGGTCCATAACCAGCCACTGCAGAGGCCCACAGTGCATTTCCCTTCGGCCATGGCATCCCTCATCCCACACCCCTTGGATTCAGAAAGAAGGCCTTCAGGAGACCTCGTAACTATTCACATCTCACAGAACTTAGCATGGTACAAACAGATGACCCGTAGAGAACTCGTCTTTGGCCAGCTTCCCAGGAGAAGTTTTTTCCAGGGCAACCAAACACACAAGAAATATGGGACTGCTTCTTAAATGAAATCTGATATCTCACCCAAAAGGAATGAGCGAGTGAAAAATGATTGAAAGTGTTCTGAACTTTGTATGTCAAATCAGTGCCGAAGCAAAGGACAGATTTTCTTTTGCTTTTTTATTGTGAACGTATACTATGTTATCAGTGAGGCTGCGATCTTTTGCAACATAATTAGAAGGGTGAACTATGGGTCTCTGAGCCCAATCTGTTCCATGATATGTGGGACTGTTATCCAAAGAGAAGAATTTCAAGGGAAAGCTTCGTGCTCACAATATATCTCAATTCACTGTATGACTGAAGGAATGACCAAGCAGAGGTAGGAGCCAGCAGAAGCACCTTCTCTTTCAGCTTTCTAATTCAAGCTGTGCAGAATTAAAGACAGATACCTTTGCTCTCCACGTGATGTGGCATTATTTGATCACACCTTTTTCCTTTTGAGTTCTATTGTAATTTGTCTTAATGAAAACACTGAGCTCTGGGTTTTTCCAGAATGAACGTTTCAGGATAAAAGAATATGAACATAAGAGCTTGCATAGGGACAGACTGAGCAGCTTGGGCTGCAGAGAAACAAAGTGCCTACAGGGAGCATCACAGGTGAGCGGCAAAATTAAGGGATTTCAATTGTGTGTCAAGTTTAGGAAAGTGAAAATACCAATGGATTGCAAAGGTGCCCAGATTCAAGCTGCATGTCAATACATATGGCCAAAAGCATGAGAAACACACCAATGGGGGAAAGCAAAGCATCAACAGACGAGAACAGATTGCAAATTGATGGGACTCATCAGTGTGCCAATGCATATGTCCAAAAGTGAAACAGCACAGCAGGAGAGGGCAGACAGAGTACAAATATTGTGCCAGCAGAAAGGATTGGATCACGTATGGCACAGCAAAGGGGAAGAATGAAACAGCTACGCTGTGTCAGTCACCAGGAACTACATACTGCTGGAAAACATTCAGGAGGACAGTTCACAAGTAAACAGTCTCAAAATATAAAAGTGAAAGCAAAGTTATGTCGCCAGTAACCCCAAAGCCAGCAAAATGCTGAAGGAAATGAGAAGGGAAACAGTGACCACTTGCATGGAGAGTGCTAGGAAAATACCTTGGTGTACCGGTGTGAGGAGTAAGAGAGAAGAGATCCTTCCCATGGGCATGTTCAGGAAGGACATTTTCTTTAGGGGACCTGCTGCCTCCCATAGCACACACTCCGCTGAAGATTAGTGCTAAAACTTGGGGGGAACAGGTGAATAACAATGACAGAGGCCACCAGCCCATCTCTGGTGCCCATTGCTGCATGTCCAACCACGCACATAGATGGAGGAACATCTCTGCCTGCCGAGAATTTGCAGTCCTGGGTTGAGCAGCTTTGAGAGAGGTACTTCTGTGCTAGTGCAGTTAAAGGGCAGCTGATCCAGGGTAGATGGCATGTGTTCCTCCATGCATCACCATGGTGGTGGTGTCAGTTCACCATGCTACAATAGCTACCAGGCCAGCATTCACTGGCTGTGCATATTTAAGTCCACCAGGGCAAGTTTGGGCCTGGCCCATGTTCCTTGCTTTTCAGTATTACACATTTGCGCGTCAGCATTTCTCCCAGAAATGTTTTTCCTCATTTGTTAAAGGCAGACACAACCTGGCAATCAGCACTGCTTCTCAATGTCAGTCAGTCACTTATCAGGTCATTATGCCTTGAAATAATTCAAGATTTCTCAATAGTGCACTGAGGAAGGAACAGCCAACTGTAACCCACATAGCAGAACTGTGAATAACAACAGATGAGTTCTGGTAAGTACTGGTCCCAGTTGTGAGGGCAGAAGAGATTATAAACACCAGGTTGTTTTTATCTGCACTTTGCTCCCTCTCACAAATCTCTTCTACCCTTTGCAATCTCTTCCCATACCCACGAGTGTTAGAAAACACAGTGCTATGCCTGTTTCCTTTGCCTATCTGATGGTGAGAACTTGCTGTTTTAAGAGTGCAATAGCCACTTAGTTCAGTTTTCTGCTTGCCTTCCACAAAGGTCATCCCTTTTCCATGTAGGCCAGATTATGTCAACTACTGATGTGGGACACCACCCTGTGCTATGAAAATCACAGCCACTGAGACATTTTGCTCCAAACTTGCTTCTTAAACACCAGTTCTTGGGGCACTGCAAGCTGGTGGTTCATTTTTGGACCCTGAGACAGATTAAGTGACAAAAGCAAAGGCCCGAAAGGGAGTCACAGCAGAAACGCTCTGTTTTCACCCACCTGTTATCAATCTTTCCAAGTGTAGCAACAGCCTTGAGGACAGGCTTAGCTCTACCCTTACTCTTGGTGATGGCTGGATGTGATGGGCTAGCAATTAGCAATTACTGGGGAATTCTCACAGCCCCATAGAAACTATTCGCTGGAGATAACCTGAAGCTACCAGAGGAACTATGCTTGCAAGGTAAATATAAGGCACTCTCCCCACCCTCTGTTATCAGACAAACAACAGTATTTCTGGGCAAATAACTTTATTGCAGTAAGGAGAAAGCCTTCCCATATTTCAGTCTCTACCTTGAGCGAAAGTGCACTTCCTGAAGTCCACATAGCAGGGCTTCTCTTTTCAGAGAAACCCTGGCAGAGCTGAGCACTAGCAACAGCAAGATGGGGAAATGTACAGAAAAAAAAGAAGAAAAAAAAAAAAAGTGGAAACGAAGAGGATGAAAGCCTGCTGGGAACTGATTGTCTTATGTTTTGGGGTAGACAAGAAGCCCAGCAGTTGTGTTTTGGTTTCCCTCTCACGGGTTTATCTGGAGTAATGACAGTGTTGCGGAGAATAGCCCATAGGTCACAGGCAGGATTATTTATTGTTTCTTTCCGTGTTCTCAGTGGACCACCTCTGCTTTTGAGCTGCAGCTTGGCTCTAGGTAAAGCCTGAAAGATGGCATTTTACCATCAAAAGAGCCTGCTGGGCTCATTGTGAATGGAAAAAAATGGGGATGCAAAGAGGTTTTCATCTACACTAAGTGAGGTGTGTGGAGGACTGCTGACCTCCACTTTCAGCAGCAATGATAAAAGGAACACCTTGAGTCCTGTTGGACAGGGGAAACAATGTGCTGATCCACATCTAGCACTTTGGAATGGCATCTTTTCCTTTTTGGAAATACACCTTTGGAATGACATCTTTTGCTTTTTGGAAATACACCTGACATTCTGTAGACAGGCTATGGCAGGAGCTCTTTGCGTTGACACATAGGATACAGCCAAGGAAGGACCCACAATTAATGGTTTGTGACAAAGAATAATGAATGACAGATTCTTTCAGTAAAGAATATGTTATCAGTCCTTGATTATCAGCAGCAGAGGAAACAGCATCTCCCAATCATCTGAATGTTCATTTTCTGGCAGAAAGGAGACCTACAGTGGTGTCCCTAGTGAGTCATGCTAGCTGCTCCTGCTGGGATGCAGAGAGCAGAGCCAGGTCCTGAAGTCATGGGAGCAACAGCAGGGTTGGAGTGACTTGCATTGGCTAATGTCTTGCAGCTGACGTCAACATGCAACACCTAAAGGGAACAGCTGAGCAGTCAGTGCTGGCTCATTTACCCACCAAGAGGAGATGAAAGCACTGGATCATACAACTAAGTTGCTACCATGAACTGAGATAAATGCTTCAAAGTCAGTTCAGCTACATCTCCCATATACCTATCAGCTTGGGAAATGTGATGTAGGGGACCCTAGGACAAATAGGAAGAAGGATGGGACGTGTTTTCCCCATACAAAATCCCAAGCCATATTTCAAGGTCTTACTAGAAGTTTGAATTAGTTATAATCCCTTCTGGTTTTAATCTCTGCATGCAGGACAGTCAACTTTGTCCTCCTGCATTTCAGTTTTGCCCTGAGCAGAAAGGTGGGCTCTGTCTCACCCAAGCAATGACATTTCTCCATTTTGGTGAGGGGATAGTTGCAGACCTAGTTCCATTATGCATCGCTGTCATCTCTGGTAGACATGTTGACTGACACTTCTGCAGCTTGGAATGATGAGCTGTCTGAGGCAAGGAACACTCCCAGATCTCAGTGGTGGTCATCCTTGTAATCTTCTTCCTCCTTCTCATTCTCCCGCAGATCTTGGTCACTGTCATCATCATAATCTGCTGCACTGTCATTAATCACTTCAACATTCTCTCCACTTGGATCCACATCGGTCTTAAACCACACAGCTTTGTATCCTGGGTCCCCTTCATTCCTGTCTGTTTTGAGGATAGATTTCACTTCTTTTTCATGTTTAGTGTCCTCTTCCACCTTTTCCTCTTCCTCTTCTTCTTCTTCTTCCACCTTCTGGTCAGAAATGATGGTGAAAGCTGGGGAAGTCTGTGGAAGTCCATGAATTTCTTGTTCACTAGAAGGTGTCAAGAAAAGTGATGGCTGCTGTATCTCGGTTACTGTGCTTTCCTGCTTGTTGGCACTCAGATCAGGATGTTCGTCTTGCCTGTAAGCTTGGTTGTCGTAGCTTCCAGGGAAATCCTTGGAGAACTACAGGAGAAGAGACACCTTGTGAGTGTAGTGAAAGGAAAAGAAATTGGCTGGAGGAGTGTGGCTGAAGTGACTTGGCTGGATTTTGCCCAGTATAAACCAGCAAGACTATTGGTAGTTGTGGAGATATATTCACTTTCTGCACTGAGAGAAAAAAAAAAAACTTTCACAAGGGATAATTTCCCACAACTTGGAATGCTATTACACCTTCCTTCCAAGGCATGCTCCTTACAGCTGCAAACAAGTCAGTTTTCCTTTCAGGGGAGTTGAGATTCTTCATCCTAAGGCAGAGATCATCATCCAGTCTGACAACCTGAGCCCTGAGCATAGAAGCTATGAGGCTGCCAAAGACCTGAGGAGCTAGAGATGAATCAGTGCATAAAATCACTGAATACCCTGAGTTGGAAGGGGCCCACAAGGATCATCACTTTCACACATATGTGTAATATTTGGAAAGCCCATCCATACTTGAAATCCTCCTCGGGTCCCTAACAACATCTAAACAGGGGCCAGGTACAAAGAAGGTACTTACTTTTTTATTAATCAGGAACTTGACTGTGTTTCCATATTGTTTATATATCATCACTCCAAGGAAGACTAAGGCAATTAATAGCAACGCAGCTAAGATACCACCTAAGATACCCATATCCTGTGCAGTGTGTATTTTATCAGAGGCAGAGGTTTCAGCTACAAGAAAAAAAAAAGAAGAAAAGAAAAAAAAAACCAAACAGTGTTATGAGGTCTAGCAGTGTCAACCAACTTTTTTTTACCACAATGCTTCCCTTTGGGGAAAAATCCAAACACTTTTTGAAGGGCAGAGAAGCATCTTGTGCTGCAGAATGTGGCAGTGGGATATTTAATGAGATCTAAGGCCATTCAGTAGCTGCCCAAGAAGAACAGGTTTTTTGTAAGAATATTATAACTTGTGTGCAGTTATAAGAAATGGAAAAAGCACCCATTTACAAGTATACGATGTTTACACACAATTTAAATAAGCAAATATGTGCACAACCGTGTTAGACAAACAGAATTAGAACTAGGTAGATCCTGTCTGTTCCCACTTCGTGCATTTCCACTAGCAAGCAAAACTAAGATACATTTGGACACGTGTCTGTGAAAATGTAAAGCTTTCTTTAATGTGAAACTTCACCTTTGGCAGTGATGGGCATATAAATATAGAAACAAAATATAGAAAAGGAATAAGGCTGTGCTTCTTGGAAGGAGAACGACTGACTCTGATGTCAATATGAACAACCAGGTCAGGTCTGACTTCTTTATATTTTACCAGTAGGAAGTACAGTAGTGTATCCTTCTTATGCTGAAGGCAAAGATACGAACAGCCATGAGAAAGAAAGAGATCACGTCATGAGGGAGTTTTGCTACATTTCTTCTTGCAGTTTCCTTCTTAAAGCTGATTCCAGTTTCTAAATTAGAGCTGTCAGGCTCTTTTGGAACTGGGCAAAGTCCCTTTTCTTTCCAAGAGAAGAAAAGTAGTCACAGAGATCCTTAAGACCTTTAATTTCTCTCACTGGGCAGAGTGATTCTAACAGGAAAAATTGGTAGGAGTAGTTTATGCTTTCAGCCTCTGGTCAGCATAAGTATGTTTGTATGGAGATCATCCACATTACAGTGCTGATACAGTAACTTCTACAGGGTTAAGCTTTGCTTGTAGTTGTCATTGGGTTTCTTTCTTTAAGATCTCCAGCTTCATTTTGTAATGTAAATTAATCTCTTTAAAGTTTAATGATTAATGAAACACAGCATTTTCCTCCTACTGGCCTGTTTATGACAATGGACTTTGAGTACTCTCTCTGCATTTGATTGCACTCTCAGTTTATCATTAATAAGCTGTTGAGGGTTTAAAACGTCAGTGAATTTTTAATTCTTAATCATGTCTCCTAGGGAGACACAGCCCACAGACCTGATGTGGAGCTCCACCACACTCAGCTCCTTCTTCCTTCTGTGCTGTGCCTCCATTGAAGCTAGCTCAGCTTGGTGGGATAACTCAGTCTGAGGTCAGTGAACCAGAATACAAAAGATACCCAATCTACCTTTGGCAGCGGTGATCTCCACTGTTACTACAGTGCTTCCCTCCTGTAGACTCACTGTATCTTTTGCAACAGCCTGCGTGGGGGAAAAAAAATAGCTTGTCTCCAATGATATCTTCCACAGGAGGATAAAAGAAAAGATTTTACAGCTAGTGCCAGATACAGCCTGTATCATGCAGAGTGCATTAACCATCACTTCATCTCCCTCCATCCCTATATATTTGTGATACAAATGGCTGGGGCAAAGATTGGCCTTTATCTAATGACATCCCATCCTTGTTACTCCTTTCTTGTTACTCTCCCTTCTTTCCACAGTCCTGGCCAAGGTCATAAAGAAAGTTGCTTACCTCCATGATTGCAGTCTCCGGTGAGTGCAGCATCACATTAGTCAGGATAAGTCCATCTTTGGTTGCGATGAAATTGGTGTTGTTCCTTATGTAGTACTCAATGTTTGGGTTGACTTTCTGAAAAACCAGAAGAGTGAATGATGAAACCTCGCTGTGTTTTGTGTGCATGTTTGTAAGCCTCTGTTAGCAGGACTTGTCAAATGTGCCTTCAGTATAAGCAGATGTACAGAATAGGAAATAATTCTATCGTAAGAAGGTAAGAATGTATCCTAAAAGTTTTGCGTCCAAAAAACATCCCAGGACTCAACCAGCTTGTGTTGGTGTCATTAATATTTCCACAAACAAAACACATCTGTGCAAGGGATCTTCTAATTTTCATAGAATCATAGTAGCATTGAGGGAGGAAAAGATCAAGTCCAAACACCAGTACGTTGCCACTGTGCACACTAAACCATGTCCCTCAGTGCCACACTCCACAGTTCTTTGACATCTCCAGGGACAGTGACTCTATCACTTCCCTAGGCAACTTGTTTCAATTCTTCATCACTGTTTCTGAGAAGAATCTTTTCCTAATATCCAACCTGAACCACCCCTAGTGCAACTTGAGGCCACTACCTCTTTTCCTAGATGAGAAAATTGATTAGTTCTGTCTTCAACAGGGATGCAAAGGGGCATGTAAATGAAGGACAATCCTTTTTCTGAGGTCTGCGCTATTATTTCCTTTGTCTCTAAAACTATCACACTTTTCTGTGTTTAACAGGGAAGAAGAGAACGGCTGGTCGGTTAATCTCTTCCCCTTCCCTTTTTCTAATATTTTTTTCTAGGAATGGCTCCTTCAAAATGAATCATTACAGGGAGAAGGTTTAATATTTCTAGCTCGAGACTGCAAGACCTTGCTAATTTGCTCTCTGCAGACTGTCTCCTCTTCCCAGACTGGTCCGCAAGTAACTACCCTTGACCTGGCTAAGAGAAGACCCCTCTGAATGGGATCCTGCCTTTCTATCTCTTCTCAGAAGCTCAGATTTGGACCTGTTCACAGTATTGGCTAATTCTGATCTTATCAAGCATTTTGTTTTGCAGTAAATCAGCTCACCTACCTAAATCTAAGTGGGACTTGTTCTTGGAGGAAAGGAGTCCAGCAGCTTCTCCAGATTAGACCATACCACAAATGGTACTAATCTATGTAGAATTTACAGATAAATATATGGGACACTAAAGAAAACAGTGTGTTTGTCTTTCCCCACCACTTCCTCCCCATGTTTGCTTATCCCGCTTTAAGGTCGAAGCAGTGATGAAGAATTCAGTGCATTTTCTATTTCTTACATCAGGGAAATCATCATCCAGTGCTGCTATCATCAGGGGGCTTGAAGAATCACCAGCTTGGAAGACAAAACTTTTTGGGTCCAGACCAACAGACACTGTCCCTGCATAGATTCCGGACTCAAAGCGTGGTGCATGGTCACTTTTATTGACGACCTGAATTTCTACATTGGCTATGGAGTATTTCTGTTTGTTGTTGACTTGAGTGGCCTGGGGAGAAAGAGAGAGACATTCCTTTTAGTGATGAGACATAAAAAGGATAGGCTTGATACAAAACCTGCTCCAACCCATAAGCTTTCTTTCCATGATTTGCAGTGAACTTTGAGCCACAGGAGGGGAACCTTATGGCTTGTGGTCCTTGTAGTTAAGCTTGCTTCCACTGTTGGCTGTCCACACAGTCTTGGTCTAGTCCTAACATCTGGACGCGGCTCTCCATAAGGTCAGCTCTGGACAAATTACCATGCTCCAGAGCAAAGCATTGGGATTCCAGCACCAGCAGGCAAAGTCTGCTCTACTTCATGAGGGATTTGGTCAGTTCAGTTACTTAGAGTCCACACTTCCTGGGTATATATGTGCAGGAGTGCTTTTCAGCTTCTTTCCTGAGGAGTTTAACCAAAAGAGGAGCTTGTTTTTAGGAGTGAATGACATTAACTGTTGTGACACAAGCTCCAGTCCTGTCTACAGAAAGCTTTCTACTCATCCATGCTTTGAACTCAGCAGGATGTCCTCACTCAGTTAACTTGCTTTAAAAATACTACACAATCATAAGAGAAAAGGCCTTGACTCCTGCAAAAGATTTACATGAAAACTGATATGAGATACTGATCAACTACTAGGTCTAAAGGCTTTCCAAAAAAGAAGAAAAAAAAGGATGTGAAAAAGTTAGCTTTCGTTATTAATGTGATCAATTCCTGACACGACAAGATCCCTGCTTCCTAGAAAGCCAGCTATACTGGATTTCTGCTACAGTGTCATCAGACTTACCATCACCTGTAATAGGTATGAATTTGCAGAAGTTGCTACTTTGTTCATAGTTAGATTTCCTGTGTCTGCATCCACTGAGAATACGTTATCTGCATTCCCTGAAGAAACAGAAAGACCATTCAAACATGGGATACTTTCATAAAGTGACCTGGAGCTCATGGCTCCTCTTGGTGACAGCTAAGAACTGAGGCTACAAAAAGCTAAGCTAAGAGAGCAGTTGAGTGGGGTTTCACCTTGAATAGCTCTAGGCATCTAGCGGGCAGGCATCTCCACTCAGCCTTGTTACCTATCTGACTAATTGTGGATATGGTCATTATGAGTTGCATTCTTCTCTGGAAGCACTTATTTTTCTCTGCTGAGTACAAAAGGAGCCTAGACACAGAAGCCTTCTTGCACTGATATAGAGGTAAAAATCAGCCTCATATATCACTGCTCTCTGTCTGAATCATAAAACCGTCTATGCTGGATGTACAGTAAGATATAAGTATCATTTTTGCTTGTGTTCCTTACTCTTAGATGCTATAGGCTGTATTTAGACAAGATCTCCCTTATTGGGTTCCCACTGACTGTGGGAAGCTGAGGCCACACTACATCCAAAATGGAATCTGAGGTTCAATGATGTCTTCACTATCAGAAAGATAGTCACGGATGTGGGACTATGTGGAATAAAAAAAGTCATCACTCTTCCTGATCTGTATGATCTGCCTTTGCCTTGGTGGTTAATCTAGAAGCCACTGTCACAAAAAATAAATAAATAAATAAAAATAGTCTTTTGAATGTAATGGATGGCCAAGTGGCCCAGCCAATGATTGGGCAATCATTTCACTGTATTCAAGTAACCTTTTTAAAATCAAGGATAAAACAAGGCAGATTAGACTGTGGTAAATGAACAGAGGAATAAGAGCATGAAATGATGAATGAAAATTATGCCGAGGATGTGGGAGTTTTTAGGTTCAGCTCAAAGACTGCATGAGAGTGGTGTGACCAGACTGGCAAAGTCAAGTCTAAAAGCTTAAAAATGAAACATGGCTCACTACCCAAAAGTGAGGGGAAGTCCTTCTGAATCAGAATTTGTGAAGCTTGTTTTATGGGCCGGAAGTTTTCTTCATTTTCCTCTCTGTACAGTCTGTTTCTTCTACTTAATCCACAATGTTCTGTGCATTTAATTATTTTTCTGTGTCAGAAACAGAGGGGTAAATCTGCAGGCCCTTAACTCTCATGTGCTGCCAAGGGTATGTCCTCTTGGCAACTAATGTAGGAGATATAAGAGTAATGCAGTTTGGAGAAGGTGACAAATTCCACTCACCACCAACAATACTGTACACAATTTTTTCATTTAAAATGTAGTCAGGATCGATAGCATAGATGGGCCCTGGCTCCAAGGTGAGTGGTTCAGTCTGCAATGGAAAGGCAAAGTATTACATAATATGCTACAACACCAAGAGCTATCCAGTGCTCTTCCATCCCAGCATGGCTCTGCTGGTTTTACCCGAGCAGAATCAGATTAATTGCTGGGGACGGAGGGAGGGAAGGAAAACTTTCACTTTCCAGGGTGATGAAGACTGCGTTTATGCCTGGAGATCAGCACAAGCTCATGACAATGATTAGGTGCTAATAGCATGAGGGATACCATTTTATCATGCCTTCTTACCGACATCTCGGACATATTGACTCTGCCAGTATAGGTGCTGCTGATGCAAATGCTTCTTTCCGTGTCAATGAAGGTGCAGGGTAGGAACCAGGGAGGTCTGGTGTCAGCTTGCTCAATAATTATGTTAATTGTTGCAGTAGCTGTATGAATGATTCCGTTCGTGCCCTCAATATTGTCCTGTACCCAAAAGCAAATTGTATTTGTAAGATGCAGTTTTATTGCCTGAAGATCCCACCTGGAAAACCAGTGGCCCAAGGTCCCCTAGCTGTTCTAACTCCATTCTGTCTGAGGTGTATGAACTCATGAAATTAGCTCAGTCAATCATCTGCTGACATTCTGCTGATAAAGGTGGGCTGAATGCAGGTCTGGTAGCAGCACTGCAGTCACATGTGATTATGGAGGTGGAAGGCTGCTCCAAACCCACTGCCCTCACTATCTACCCTCCTTCCTGCCATCTGAGAGACCTCTCATTCAGACTTACCCAAAATATGCTCCAAAATAACTTACCATTGCATACAAGAGCAATGTTGCGAAGTTAAATTTGTCATAATTCAACGCTTTTTGTAAATAGATTTCAGGGTTATTGACTCCTTTTATGGCAAAATAATCGTTGGTGTTCTGTGGGGGGAAGAAATGGAAAAGCTCTACTAGCAGTTGTCATCAAAGATAGGTTTAAAAATGCTGCCTCTGGATTTAAACCAAGAAGAAAATGAAGTCTGCCTTTGTCTTTGATAAAAACTTCTGAAATCTTGGGCAGATCATGCTATCCCCACTTCGCATTGGCTCTGTAGACAAACAAGATAACAACAGCAACTTTCTCTCTCTGACTCAGTGCATTTCTGAGCTCCATGAAGTTCGAAGATCTCTGCTGATCTGTTTACAGACCATCCCATTGTGACTTCCCTGAATCCCATGACTCAAAATGTCTTAGATGAGAGTTTGAGCTGTACTGTGTGATAAAACCATAAACAAGAAAATTTCAGTATCAGCAATATCAATTGCAATGTTCTGCTAACCAGACCAACACTTGGTTCTTGCAGAAGGCATACCTCTCCGAGAAGATGCTGGAGAACCAGATGCCATACAGCAATCCTCTAGTCTCAGAGCTGGGGCTCATCTGAATCAAACACAAGGACTTTTTCAGAGCTACACTTTTTTCTCCCAAAGAAGAAAGATGCTTACCTGCACTGTCGAATTGAGTTTATAGTAGATTATGTCCAAGTCAGCATCACTAGCACTTACATCTTCACGGGCTACAATGGTTGCATTCACTTTTGTGTCCTGAAACAAAGTTGTTGTGGTTATTCTCTCTGTGAAATTGGCTGAAGACATCTCCCTGGTAGAAATCCCTTAGTCCCACAGCACTTGGTAACACATTTCTGTGAAATCCTTACCTCAGGTATAACTCTGGTGAGGTTGGTTTCCGGAAACACTGGGCTGTTATCATTCAGATTGAGAATGGTCACAGTAATTGTCAGGCTGTAACTCTGCAGATGGAGTAAAGCGAGAGAATCAAAGAGAAAAAAAGAGACTTAGGGGTTGCTAACAGATTACCAAGCGGTAGAGGGGATGGTGTAAGGAGCACACTTGGGTGGGTGCTGTATGGGGCTGTGTTCAAGGGACATTTGGACACTGTGTTGAGGGCTGGATGATCTTTTCCAGCCTTTTCCAACCTTGGTGATTCTATGATTCTATGATTTACAGACAACCCACTATGTGGGGGGTTTGCAATTTGTTCCCATCCCTGCCATTCGCAGAGCCACTAGAACGAGATGAGGGATGCACATGCTTCCCTGTGCTGCCTTATAACAGAACTGAGTGTTTGGAAGAGCACTCACCTCCCCAGCATTGTTGTCACAAGTCAGGATCACTAACAGCACAGTGTCAGTCTGCATGCAAAAAAAAAAAACATTTAGAAATACACCAACTCTTTCTGAATCAGTAATGCTGCTGGGCTTTATCTTGTTTTCAGACATATCTAACTATTCCCTTCTTTCTTTTACAGCCATTCATCAACACTGGGCTCTTTTTTATACTGGAGTCAAAGCTGACTGATCAAGAGCTTCTTTGTGATCCCTGTAACATGGCAGAAGAGCTAATTAACTATTTTCTCCTACTTTAGGTAAGTTCAAACAGAGATTTCTTTTTAAATTGAATGAAACAGAAATGTGCCGTGCAGCAAGTACAGCATCGCCTGCAGGGTGTTACCTTTGCCTGCTATTCTTTACTCAAATGTGGGTTTTTACTTTGTTGGAAAGGCATCTTAAGGACAATTGTGGCTGCATACAGAACTCGGCAGGGAGGTAGAATGGTTTAGCAGCATCCTAACTAAACACACTGAGCTTTTACGCTGCCTTTATGCACATCACCTCACTGCTCAGAACTGTATTTCGAAACTGGCAAACAGGGATCCTTTCACATGAGTCCTGGGAAGCTCTGAACACTGCCGTTGTCACCCTTCTGGTTTAAAACCTTCTGCTTGCTTTTATTCTTACAGATTTATTGAAAGAAAGTTGCAACAAGCATATCATGCAACCACCCCTCATCCACGTCCTCTGCCTGTGTAAGGGCTGATCTTCCATCTGAAATACGCTTATTTTTCAAAGGTATTGCCTTTATGCTTTAGACTTGGGCTACAAATTCCTGAAAGACCAAGATCTCAGGCTGAAACCCACTGCATCCCAGCATTACCCAACTCATCCTTACAGTCTGCCCGCTGAAGGCTTACCTCATAGTCCACGCTTTTGCTCAGCTGCAGCTCGAACTCCTGGATGACAAAATAATTGCCATCTGGAGAGCTAGGATCGATAGTTACAGTGAAACCTGGTTCCACAGAGATATTGGCCACAACTTGTCCAGGATTGTTATTTTCAGGAACACTCGGATTGCTGTCGGAGACAGAACATCCTGGGGAAAAAAAAACCCCACACAAATGAATTACGAAATTGCCTGCAATCCATGTTGTGTTAGAATTAGATAGAACTGAGATCCCTCTGGTTACCTTTGGAGAGAAAGCCCTTGAACAAAGTTGTCCTAGAGTAAGACTCTAAAAATCATTTGCTGGCTGCAGTGGAGCAGCCTGGTGCCAAGGAGATTATTCTTCTGTCGTCACAGACCTCCAACAACTTACCTTGTGCTGTTACAGAGAGCGGCAGAAAGAGCACAGAAGCCAGGAGCCAGTGAGAAACACCCATGGTGAGCTGCAGTGTCGAAGAAATCCCTGTTTCTAATCAAGCTGATTGTCTTCTCTCCCTTTTTCACAGTACTTTCCGCATTCACTGCTTCAGGAAGGCAGAAAAACATTGGGTGACAGAGAGCGCTGCTGCACTTCAACCTTTGCCTCATCATCTCATTGGATGACTTTTAAGACATTTGCTGGCACAGAACATGATAACGCATGAATTCCATTTTCTGCTTTGTTTCTGGGCCTTTTCTCCCTTCAAATCTCTTTAGCAATGAGGGAATATTTGGAGCACTTTTACAGGGTGGGTTTTCCTGCTTGTTCTCTATCTTGGTTCAGCTGTATCCAGAAGGCTTTATCTCTTCCTCTCTCAGAACTACAAGCTGAAATGTTTGAGGATATTTAGCCTTGGGGAGCTTGTCCTGTCCATTTCTCCTTTCCAAGCGCCGTGTCAAGACCTGGTGGGACACAGGTGAATGCTCCTTAACAAGAATTTTGGCAGTACTGCAGTAAATCTTTTTAGAGGATGGTTGGAGAAGACAAAAGTCTGGAGTGATTTAAGTAAATAAGTGCATAGAGGGCCTCCCATCACTTGCTCAGAGAGTCTGTTTTTATTGTGAAGTCAAAAAGAAGGTTGGAAGATAAGCATGGTGCCATGCAGAGGACTCCAGGCTCTGCTTTACTGCCCTGTTGCACCATCATTTACGTAAGCTGGACTTTGGCCAAACCTTTATAACCTTAATTTTCCTATATCTGAATGGAGAGAAATAACCACCATCTTTCTGTTTTAAGTCACTGCATAGAGCACGGCCAGATAGTGTTGTGGGGAAGGGAGCCTTTGTTGCCACATAAATGACATTCCTGTGCTTTGATCTGTCTCTTCAAGGCAAAGTCTAATTTCTTTACAGTAAGTCTTTTCTCAGAGGAAGGTGACTTAATGCCAGTCTGGTTTATCTACAAGGCTGTTTCTTTCCTAATTGTTTTGTTTATGTTCCCAGCTGCTGGCGTGAGCGTTGTCAGTGCTTCCTCCTGTGATGATGTGCACTGCAGCCTTACAGGAGGAATGGCTTTCCTCATACCTGGAGTCTACCATTTTCTGAGAAAGAATCTGAGAGAGTAGAGGTCCTGGTGTTCATCAGACAGAAAGTGGGAAATGGTGTGCTGGATACTGTGTGTATCAGTATTAAAAGCACCTACTGACAGAAGACCTCACGTTCAGGGCAAAGGTAGGGCAAAATGAGGCATATTAATTCATTTCTGAAAAACTTCATGATTTAAGTGAAGTAAAAGCCATCTTGGCTGCCCTTTTGTTTCAATGGCAAAGAAAGCTAGTCCATGTGTAGGTCCCTAAGCTGAGATAATCAGCCATGTTTCTGTGACAATCTTGTTACTCTCAGTCACCCTAGGATACCCAGATGAGGTGAGCAGAGTGGATCCAAAAACAGTGATCAGACCCAGATGCAGCTCTGTGATTGCCCAGCAGCTCAGCAGGGACAATGCACATCCTCTTCCACCAGCGGCCAGCAGCAGATTTTTATATGGATGCTCCCCTGAATTTCCATCCAGGCTCCAACAATTTACACCTCAGCAGCTTCCTGAAGCCTCAGTAGTGTGCTGTTACACGCTCTTGTCCTGCCTCTTTCTGAGCCTGTGTAAATTTTTCCAAGCCTAACGTCATGTGGCAAGGCATTTGGCCACTTGTATGGACAAAAAAACATGAGATGTTTATGTTTAAATGATGGGAACAAATTCCTTCCAGCAGAGTTTGACTTCAGTGGCTTTGAGAAGGAGGGAAAAATGGAGCAAAATCCATCTGTATGTATCTCTATTGTTTAGCTCTCATTACATTTCTTTCTAATAACATCTAGCACCTGGGTAAGTTTTTGCTAAATGATGCCAGCTTTGTTGCTGGCTTCTTTGGACAGCTGAGCTGTGGGCAGTGCTGAGCCTCAGCCTGAGCAGATGTGGCCAGAGCCATTAGCTATTCACTGCGTGCCTGTGTATACAGACAGGGGAAGCATGACTAAGCATTTTTTGCCCCTACATTGCATTCCTAATGACCCAACACCTAGTAAAGGTAAGACCCTCACCATGTTTCCCAAATTATGGCCAAAACATAGCTAACATATCTTTGTTGGAAGTAGACAGTCAGATGCTAACGCGTCAGAAGTGATGTGCTTTGCGCAACCTCCACCTATTGACACCAGTTCACACCAACATGCATTTTAATCTTGATTATCTAAGAGGTTTTATTGTTGGTTGTGGGGTTTTTTGTTGTTTTTTTTTTTTTTTGCTGCTTTCCAGAATTTTGTTTTATTTGCTGATCTCAAGAGCTTTTCCAAAGAAAAATCCAATGACTTTTCGCTTTATTTTCAAGGTTGTTTACATGCAAAATCATCTCCTTGGTTGTTTCTGACAGAACATTGGTTTTCCTTTCACCTTCAGTCAAAAACAACTCTCTTCACATCTGTCACCAGCTGCAGAGCGGGCAAATGTACCGGCTGGTAACTGCAGCAGCTTCCTTGGCATCGCTGGCTGAGTGACTGTGGGGAGGGTGAAAATGAACAGCAGTTTGTTATTTCTGTGGGAAAGGACCACGGGAAAAGGGAAAAGGGCACCTGGCAAAATTCAGAGGTGATAATAAGGAGGAGATGTGTGATGGGGGGGCCTGGATTGCTGCTACCTGATGTCAAACACCTCACAGATGTACAGACAAGGTTACTGACCTCACCACAGAATCACAGAACCCCGTTATGGTTTGGGGTAGAAGGAGCCAATCCAGTGCAACCCTTCCCATGGGCAGGGACACCTTCCACCAGACCGGTTTGTCCTAAGCCCCATTCACTTGGGGCATCCCTGGGCAACCTGTGCCCTTACCACCACATAGCAAAGTGTTTCATTCTCACATCCTGTCAAATCTACCCTCTTTTATTTAAAGCCCTGACCCTTTTCTTGTAAGTACATACCCTTATAAAATTTCTGTCTCCATCTTACAATTCCCCTTCATGTACTGAAAAGCCTCAGTAATTTCTTCCCTGAGCATTCTCTTCTTCAGCCTGAACAACCCAAGCTTTCTCAGCTTTTCTTCATAGCAGAAGTGCTCCAGCCTTGTGACCATCCCTCATTATTCTAGGCAATGCAGGCAGCTGGCATATTCCTCCTATTTTTAGTGGTTTTATACTGAGATGTATGGTTGAAAACAATTGGCCACTGGGAAGATGCAAGACAAGGGGTGTGCTTGAATCATTTCCTGAATCCTGAATGGATTGGGTCTGCTGATGAGCTGTGCCATCAGCTTAGTCCAGAATAACAACTCTACAATTAGAAAAGGATCTTAGCTCATTTCCCTGGGTTTTATTATTTTTTCGTTACTGGCTTTTATATGGCACATCTTACCTGTAAATCTTAATGTCAACATTACTTCAGATAAAGCTCAGCAGGTAGAAATAGAAATTACCATGAATGAGGAGACAAAAATCAGTTGAGATTGCACACATCTTCCTGCCACCTTGCAGTCTGACCAAAACATTTGCTTTTTTAGCTCTGCAAACCACCCCTGAGAGCACAGCTTTTGGCAGAGCACACGCACCTGCTGTTCAGAAAGCTCTGGTACAGCCACATATAGCAAAGGTCCTCATTGCTGCTTTCTCTCTCCTTCTCCTGCACTTCTGTTTTGACCAGGCCTGAATTGCTGCTTTAAATAAAGAATAATAAGAGCAGTAATAATAAAGGAGGGTAACCACCACAGCTGTGAAGCAGCACTGCCCTCTGGAAGGCAGGTTGACCCACCAGGAAGCCCGAAAAAGAAGAGCTCTCACCTGCGCTTGCGGCCCATTAGATTTTGGATAAATTTCTGAACCTGAGCGTTTCCTCTCATCTTGCTGTATTCACTGGTGAACAATCCATCTGAGTGCCTCTGAGTTCTGCAGCAGGAAAAAAACAACAGAATGACTGCAACTCCCATCCATGCCATTATCTCAGCACTCGGAAATTTCTCCACCGTTTGGGAGACCCATATCCCTCCCCTTCTGTCTCCTCCCATCTTCTGCATCCACTGGATGAGGCCACCACTGAGTCTGGCATTGGAATTGGAAGAAACTCAGACCCATGGACTTCTCATTCACTGCTGGAATCTCATCTCCCACTCTCCCTGTGCCAGGAGGTTGGATTCAGCTCCTTCCTACCTCTCCTTGAGGCCCACCAGGTGTTTCACTAGCTGCTGCACAAAAGCGTTGTCATTCATCTTGCTGAGCTCACTGTGGAAAAGCCCATCAGCATGTCTCTCAGTCCTAGAGATGAGAAGACAACAAAAGACATGGTTTTAAAACTGGAGAATAATGGGCACTTAAAATTGCTCTCTCAAGAAAAGAGGGTCCCAGGCAAAGATGGGTAAGAATTTGTGCTGATTTGGCAGTTTCACCAAAAGAAAAAATACATATCTTAAGAATTTAAAAGAAATCTCTCTCCTAACCATCACACAGCAAAACCATGCTCTTGTTTCTTGCTAGTATCGTCAGCTTATCAAAAGGATGTGGGGCTTTGAGGATGTCTGGTTAACACTTAACTGAGCACAAAAGTGTGGGACAAGAGAGTGGAGGAGGAAGAAAAAGAACATCCAGACACACAAACCCTGAGGACAAGGTAGGTTATGGTAGTCCTACTACATTCAGCACTCACTGGTGGCTGATTCACAAAGCACTGACAAACGTGCTCAAAACCTCAACGATGTTCAACCAAAGCCAGCAGGCTCCAAAGCAGGCTGAGCAGTGGGTGGGATAGAAGGTCTGGTATGCTGACGTTGGTCTGGACCAGCTTCAGGAGAGGGCCCCTCATGTGAGTGTGTGTTCTACAGCAGTGATAGCATTATGGATAGTGATAACTAGGCCAGGCAGTAGTAGTGGCCACGGAAGGGCTGCAAGGGTCTTAGCTCTGCCCTGCAGCCTAAGACCTTTAGTTACTCTGGCCTTAACTGCTCTATTTAAACTATTTAAAAGAGAATTCCCCTTTTACCAAGTACTTAGCAGGACAACAGATTCAGAAGTGTCTTTTTTATGTAGTTTGATCTGTTTGGGGTCATGATTTTAGTTCTCAGTGAAGTCCAATCAATGCTTCCACACTTAAGCAAGAAAAACAATGTTTACGATGTTTACATTCATTGAACTAAATCCATCTGGGGAAGAAAAACAGAACAACAACTGAGCAGCTGCAGCTTCTGGAAGGAAGATGAAAAGTTGGCATTATGGCTGGCAGGCTCTTCTGACAAAACGACACAGAGAAAAAGGAAGCAGAGGCACAAGGAATGCTTACCTCTCTTGGGATGGAAGAGATGCTGAGAAGTGCGACAGGACGATCATGGGAATAATTAGCCGACTCAGAGCAGTCATCAAGGAAACCATGTTGGCTCCTGAATTAAAGCACAAAGTTGTATGGTGGGTGGAACGAATGACCTGGATCTTTGGTAGAGATCATATGCCACAGAGAAGACACGGCTACATAAATAACATAACTCTGACTAAATTAGGCAGGAATTCCTGCCAGCAAAGATAGCGTTTCTTTAAAATATGAAAGATGAACAATTCAAGTCATTCATGTTGCCAGGAAGTCGTAGCTGTCACTCTACCATCATGACCAGCATGCCATTTTGAAGCTTGGACCCAAGGGTGCCTTTCATAGACGATGTTTGTGCTGGGACTCAGTATAACACGCCTTGAATACGCAGGGAGAATGAGTTAACATGAGATAATTCATTGGTGATACCACCATATGGAATAAACTCCACTCTACTATAAGCGCCTTGAGAACTGAGTCTGCAGGGAGAGGATTTCAAACAGCTACGAAAACTTCCCACACCACACTGGCAGTTAGCAATATACCTCGAGGGTGCCCAGGAGAAATCTATTTTTCTCCACTTCTAAATTATCAGGCAAAAAAAATTGGCCTGTAACAAAGAACTCACCTACAGATAAGAGAAGGAAAAGCCCCGCACTTGTGCTGATATCCATCCCTCCTCTAATCTTTCAAGAGGGAAAAAAGAAAAAACACACGTTTTCAGTAACAACAACAGCTTGCATTTTGTTTTCTTACTGAAATAAGAAGAAAATTGCCTTTTGTTCATTGCAAGCCATTGCATTTTCTTCCCTTTTATTTCCAACCTCTTCTCATGGCTCCGTGCCTGCAGAGATGCGTACGTGCCTTTGTAAGAAGATGCTCACATTTCCCCAAGGGATACCCAGAAGCTATGTCTTTAATTTGAAATACTCTTCTTTCTCCTGCAAAGGAGTGGGCTTTGGTTTCTTGGCTGCACTCTGGGAAATTCTCGGGCACTCCTTGCTAACCTAATGTCAAAGCTCTTCCAATTTGGTTTTATTCCAGCCTGAAACTTGACAGTACAAAGAGCATTAAAGGACTTTTGGTTTCCTGAACCACTTTCATTCTCCCCACACTCCTGGAGTAATTTTCTACTCTAGAGATGCTGCAGGATGAGATGGGGCAAGAAGAGGAAAGACAAAAGAGGAGATTTACACAGACGTTTGTTTGCAGCAAGCCATGGCAACTATTGAATACGAGCGGCAGAGCAGAGAGGTCTTGCAGAAGAAGTTCATGGTTAGAGATCTGTGAGCTCCATCTCACACGCTTTTGATGCTTTGGGTTTTGTTTTTCCTGCCTGATTTGGCCTCAAAGGAGATGAAATTAAAAAATAAAAATAAAAAAAGTAGAAAGGGCATTTCAAATATGACAGCGACAGCTGTTGGGGAACTTCTCCTCTGGGTCAGTAACAATCACTTTATATTGCATTGCTGAATTGTTCTGATCATCCAGACCTAGGGAGGAGGTAGATTTTCAGTTTCATAACTTCCATCATACACCTCCAAGCTTTTATTGCCCTCCTCAGCAATGCTGGCTTTCAGTGAATGCAAACTCCTTCAGTTGCAAGTGCTTTTGGCTGAAAGTGCCCATCAACCCAGTCAACCTAAAACTAAGGACCATGTCTCTCTGGTGCAGCTGCTGGTCTTTGTTCTTTCCTCTATCTGCTCCAGAGGAACAAAGCCTCATCTCTTATCAGCACAACTGCTCAGGAGATGGATGTCCTCATGGCAACGGCTCTGCAATCCCACACCCAAACCTGCACAGCAGGGAGGATGCAGCCCACCCAGCCTGAGCACACCAGCACAGCAGTACTTACCACAAAGTGCTTGCTCTGGTCTCAGCCAACTCACAGTGTGCCACTGGCCCACTTCTCTCCACAGCCCCCTATAAATCTACAGCCCTTATCAAAAGCAATTATTTGGGTAACGAGATGAACATGAGCAATTGTGGTTAACAGTAAATAATGTATCCGGGTTGAAATGTCCTTTTAATTACTCTCGAAACCCATCATGTCTTTCACAGCAGTTCAGTGGGCCGCATTTCTGCTGATGCTTCTGTTTGTGTGTCTAATCACGTTAATTTGTTGGGCAAACACCCCTGTACCAATTGATTCATTATTATTGGCATCATTATCTCTCCTCCTGGCTTTAATTACTTCTTGATAGGAGCTTCATCTTCTGTTCTTCCTTCCTTTTTAAATTCTGGCATGGGTTTTGTTTGCAATTACCAAGACGATTCAGTGCATATGATCTGGCTGAACAACAAGTAGTGTTTCCTCGGGCAAACGCTCTCCACTCAGTGGCAGTGGTGGGGCAGGAGAAGACAGTGTTTTTCAAGCTGTGGTTTCACAAGCACAACCGCTACAGGTCTGGAAAGAGCAAATTGTACTACAGATTCAAAGGAGGGAGAATACTGATGCATACATAGAAACACCCTGGAAATACTCCCTGCCTTTGCTGGGTTTTGAAGTTCGCAAACACTACTGCTACTGATGACATAGAAATGGTGGGAAGAAGATAGGACTATGACTGTTCTCTTTATTTATACTGTATGAAGATGCTTGGAAGTGGTATCAATGGTGATGGGATCAGATGGAACTCCTGGGGTTGCCAGGCAAGATAGGAAAAGAGCAAGGTGGAAGAAAAGAGAGGAGACCAGAAGAACAAGAACTGAAGGAACCCAGTTTATCTGCTTAGCAACAAAGAACGGGGTTCACCTTGTGGCAGTGGCAGAGAGTGAAAAGGTGGGATAGGAAGGAGCGTGGCCAGGCCTAGTGCTGCTCTGGCTTGGCACTGATTAACACAGCATGGAGAGACCCGTGATGAGCTGCATTAAGGAAATCCAATTGCCACGGGCGCAAGGGCTATTCACAGCAGCCTGCTGTCAGCTGCAGTCACCCTGGTGAGAGACAGAGAGGATAGCAAGCCTGCAGTGTGACATGCATCAGCTTATAACTCTGTTGTCCACCAAAATGCATCTCCAAAAAGCTGTAAGAGCAAGCCAGGTCTTCTAGTATATTGTTGTTGTGCTTCTTGTGTGTTGTGTGGATGTTGTAACTCCTGCTATGGGCTGGGAAAGCCTGTTCAGCCTTTGGGGTGTCTGCTTATCCAGGGCAGCCCTTACAAGGTAGCATCCATTGTCAGTTTGTCCACTGTCCATACCTGGGATGTGTTACAGCAGCAACTCAGGATCTTCAGGGATTGCTCTTCGTGGATAGACCTTCCTTGGCCAAAAAGCCCCTACAGCCTTTGTGCTGCTCTTTGAGATTGGTGGCCCTGAGATGGCTAAGTGCACAGGAGCCCAAGAGGGCTGAGAAGGTTGCAAGAGACCATCTCATCCATTACACAGGTCCAGCAATGCCATCACGAGCCCTGATGAAGCTGTCAAAAGGAAGCCCGCCTTTGAGGAGCGCTGCCTGTGCCAGCATCCAGCAGAACGTCCATGGATGGCATGGGAATTTATTGAGGTCAGACAGTACACCGAACTGTGTGGCTAAATCCTTCCTATGTAAAAGTAAAGTACCCTTTAATCAGCTTACAGGGTGTTCAGGAACTTCTACCTCCCCCGTTCTTTCTTTTTTCTTAACATGTATGTGTGTGAGCCCATGTGTGTCATAAAGATTTTCTCTTTCACGCTTTCAGGTGAGCCCTCCCCAACACCCAGGGCCTGGCCACAACGCTGCTATCTACAGAATGAAGGTTGGAGGTGTTTTCTCAACCCTCAAATATGAAAGAGAATGGACCCTAATTGGAATAAGGGGATTGACTGGTGGATTTAGCCTCCCAAATACTCCCTTCTTGCACAGGATGGTTTCAGGAGTGGTTTTAATCTTTGCCACCTGATCTGCAATTTTGGCTGCAACAGACAGGAGCGGGATATGGTGGGGGCAGCTGTAGGTGGTCTGGAGAAATGGAGAGAAGAGGACAATTAGAATACACGGCTAAGTGGGACCTCAGAAAAATGCCTACTCAGCTCCCACATCCCAGGGTGGACTCAGTTATTCCCAGATCCTGAGCAGGGTAGGCAGCATTCCTTGTCACCCCTGATACAGAAGCCTGACAAACTACTGCGGTCCCCTTTGGAGGCTTGTGCTTAAAGCAAAGCATAAAACAAAGGGGAAAGCTCTCTGTTTTGTTGGCATCCCTGTGCCTCTTGTCTGTGCAAATGGTCTACAGCAAACCCTAAAGGATCCCCCTGTGAGCGGGGAGTATGCACCTTCCCGTGCTCAGTATGATAAATATCTGGGGTTCATTCAAGTCCCAGCCTTGGAGAGGGAGAAGGAAGGAGAACCATTCCTTGAGGCTACGCATCCCTCCGGAGCAGCAAGTGACGTAGCAAGGAGCAAATAACCCCAAGCAAAGATGTTGGGATTTAGAGTTCTCAGAAGAGAGAAGTATCTCCCCCCATTCTATCATCCTCTAGGGATGTGAGGGATGTGCATGGCTCTGTCTGTCTATCTGTCTGTACTGCACTCAACTCCTAAGATGTTTCGGGATTCCCTTGGATTGCTTATGCCTTTCTGCTTTCTTCTGGGCAGCAGAGTCCAGAAATGCATGGCAGAGATGTGCTGTGTTTTGGCGTATCATTCTTCTGGGTTGCACCTGCTTAAAAACAAAGTTAAATATGGGGGATGAGAGGAAATCACTGGCATAAGATGTCACATTCCTGAAAATGTGCCCATTTGCTCTGAAGTCTGGAAGATGCTGGACATGCTAGTTATCTCTGAAATTGACAGCAGTGCCTGTGGGGAAGGACAGCAAAACCTTTGTGTGAGGAGATTTGGGCTGTGCTAGAGCAGACCTCAGCTATTTGGATCAAAGCCATATCTGCTTTGAGCCAAACCCTTGGGTGAAACCTGCCACAAAATCCAGTTCTTTAGGAATAAAGTATTAGGTACTTGACACACACAGGAAAAACAAAATCCTTTGAATGTTTTGCTAAGAGCTGGGAGGAGGGGGGTGATGGCACGTCTCATCTAGCATGCTGGCAAATGTACTGCTTTCCCAAGGGACTGGGATGAGAGATGCTTTGGGAGCAAGCCAAACCATCCCTTATCCAACTGCTTGAGGGAGGACAACGTGCAGGGACAGGGCTGCCCAGGCTGTCCTTGGGCTCTTGGTCTGGCATGGCTTTTCCCAACTGGACACTGACTTGTTCCTTAATGCAGAGGAGCTCTGAGCACAGGCTCTCTGCAGCAGAGCTCTGCGCTAATGCTCCCCATGCGCTTGGCTTTGCCACAGCTCTAATTGGCATCAGCATCTGTAATCTCAGCCTCCAGCTGTTTGCTGTGTCTGGGGAAGAGGAGAAAGTACTTTGGGGAATTAATTTTAAGTATAAAGATAACATGCTCCATGACCTAGCTGGCGGGTGGCCCGGCCCAGCTGTTCCAGGTGTGCGGTGCCAGCAGTGAGCATGGCAGCTCCCAACACCTGGATGTCATTTTGGTGTCAGGTGTCAGGGACCTGACAGGGTTTGTGAGATAAGTTCCTTCTGAGGCTCTTGCTGATCACAGGTGTGCCTTTCCATGCCTGTTTGATACCGTGCACGTCTCCTTCCCAGAAGCTTTTTCTTAGGGAATAGCCCCAGTAAGCTCACTGATGTTTCAAGGGCAGGAGGGGCTCTCGAGGTACATTAATTTGATCCATCCTGTGGCACAAGCCCTTGTATTTCAGGAGGTTACCCTTGTATGAGGTCAATTATATGGCTTAGTCTGAAGCCAGGCACCCACAAAAACATCTAGATGTGATTATAAGCTAAAAGAGACTGTAAATCTCCCTGCCTTCTCTGTAGCTTCTTTCCCACAGCTAATCACCATTAAAAATGCATGAGATTCTATGACTTACATGGGTTTACATCCCTGTAGCTTCTTGGAGGGGGGGCTTGGAGAGGCTGGAAGCCTGGAGAGCCCTGCTGTCTTCTTCCCTCCCTGGCAAAGACAGGACACTGTCTCGGTCTCTTTTCTTGGAAATGCATTACAGGCAGATTGTGAAGCAGGACAGTTTCGCTGTGGATGGTGCTTTCACAGAGAATCACTCAGCTAAATATGTCAAATAAAAGGAATAGGATTGGCTGTAAAAGCTCTTTATTTTCCTCCCTTTGTTCTGAACCTGAAGACAGCCTCAGTGATGTGTTGCCCAGCTATCAGGGTACTATTCAACAGCTGACTTCAGGCAAATCTGTGCTGAAATTTTAACAGGTAATTTTGTTCTCCTTTTCTACGTAAAAATTCAGTACCTCAGGCTTGAACAACCACAGTGATCAAAGTTCTAAGTGCGTTGGGACATTCTGAGACATCATGTCTCACAGGCAACCTCCCTGGTCCATTGAACTGATTAACAAAGCAGACTCGCTATAACCTGAGCCTGGGGAGCCTTTGGGGTTCTCCTTCTGCCTCCTTGGCTCCCTGCTGGGGTTGAGGTCAGAGCTGGCTGCTGGGCAGTGATGGTGGCATTGCACTCTCTAGCAAAGTCCTTGCATGCCACAGGCTATGGTTGCAAAGAAGGAAAGGAAGAGGTCCTGGAAAATACTGAACACCAGAGTCTCGTTATTGAAGACTCAATGTGAATCTGCAGAGGGTCCCTTCCCTTCCTGGTGCAAGGGAAAGAGCCAGTATGGGCAGATGGTTCTTTGATGGGCTGGTCTTACGTGACACTGGGGTGGTTCTGCTGGAAGAAATGTGCTGCTGTTCACCCCTTGTGTCCTTCACAGTGCCTGCTTAGTACAGAATAAAGTATTTTTTATATCAAGAAAAGCAGCTGCAGGTGATTTCACAACCTCTCCAACCCTTGGACTGAGCCCAAAGGATGTGACGGTGTGCCTGGTTAACAAGGACACTCTGCAAGCTGTATACCCAGGCAAAAAAACCACTGTTCAAAATTACCTATCTCATCAGGAACTCTTCAAAGGTGCTCTTAAATATTCACCGTCCATCACTCAAACATCCCAGCCCTGGCAGGGATGCCTAATGATGCTTCTTGCTTTCTGCAAGGGTGACACACAGCTCTGCCGTTTGCATTTTTGTGTTTTTTATTTTTGCAGTGACATGAGATGACTTCTTTGGGTGCGTTGACATGTTACCCTGTCTCTTCTGCTATGAGCACAGTTCCTCTTATCCAAGCAATGGACTGTGTCTAATGCTCCAATCTACTAGCAGAGAAGAGAAAGCTTTCTGGGGACACTCACAGCAAAGCCACCAAAACCTTCTAGCTCACGACTGCTTACCTGGAGCTGGGGATGTGGTTTACAACCACTGTATTTGCTAAGGGTGCGCTGCGAGCAGCACACACAGAGAAACCACTGGACTTAGAAGCAGTGGGCAAGCATTGCTGTAGCCTGGGAGTTTGCACTGGAAGAACTGCCCTAATAAGTGCCTTGCACGGCTGCTCTCTTTTGGAAGTCAAAAGATATATTTCACATTAGATTAATCTACTCCAGGATTAAACTGGTCTAGGATTAAAGCACCGCTAGCCTGGCAAAAGGACTTCCACGCAGTTTAGAGCCATCCTGTGCTAACCCACGGGGAAAATCAAGATAATTAATACAAATTGAGTGTTAAAGTAGGTTGGACAAATGGCATTAATCCCTGTGGGAAGGCAGAAGGCCTGCAGTTACAATTCAGTCCTGATCCCTGTGCTGCTCAGGGTGGTTAAATAGAAATAAATTAAGGGCACTCTGTCCACAGTTCCACTAATGCACCTCAAGGCCTCCCTTGGCTAGTTTGATCTGTTTCCTTGGAGCCCAGAAGGGCTCTGCTACAAGTGGTGTTGCCAAACCAGCTCTTCTTGACCTGAGAGATGAGCAGCCCTGTTTGTGCCCACCTGTGCAGAAGGTGAATTGTTCCAGAGGAACGTGGAAGCTCCAGGCAGAGCTGAAGGCCTGAAGGAATCCCTCTGCGACTGGCAGGGAGCCGGCAGGACAGAGTTTTGTTCTGCCTTGCAGGTTTAATTCCACATCAAAGTTGGGTCATCTCCAAGGAGCAGAACAGACTCACACACAAGGATTGGGATCAACGGGAAAATGGCAATGCTATGCCAGGGGTAGGAGGCAGCTCCCAAAGAGATGATGCTCCTGTTGATTTTGGAAAAAAGCTTGGAAATCACATCTCTGGGGACAATATTTAGCGAGGCAGAGTGCCCGCTGAGTACATAAGCCAAGGTAATTTTCTCCTTCTCGCATATGCAGCTCCGGAGCCTGAAGCAGCTGGATAAAACAGTGGGATTAAGTGCTGTTAGCTGCAGGGCAAGGATGGAACTGAGATCCAAGTCCTCGCTGCTGGAAATGGGGCTCTGGCTTTCCCATGCTGCAGATGCTGAGGATTGATTGTGTCTTTCAAACAAAAGTAAAGGAATTTGGGGATGAGGGGCAGAGAAGGCTGGAGCGAGGAATTTTCTGCCAGTCTCCTCCTGGGTTAGATGGAAGTGATATCTGGACGTTTTAGCAGCTCTGAGAAGCTTCTTGTCTCATAAAAAGCAGGCAGTAATGCAGTTTCCCCCTTCCTTCTGGTGTAAATGATCCTTTCTTGCAATGCCTTCCCTTCCTGCTGCCTTCCACAACAGAAGGCTGATCAGGATGGGATGGTCAGTGGCTGAGCAGAGGTTTGGCAGCACAGCTGGAAAGATGCCCATTGATGGAGGATGAGGTCTCACATCTCCCAGCCCACCTGAGCTAGAAATGGGGGTCACAGCCCTCCTGTCCTTCCCCAGCCTCTGGCTCTGCTAGAAATGCAGTGTGTTTCTCCACCAGCAGAGGGGTCAATGCAGTGATATGCCCTCTGAGGGGGCAAAGGGATCAGGTCGGGACATCTCAGTGCCCCACAACCAATACCCTCCCCCATCAACTCCTCATAGGGAAATCATTGAACAAGATCTGCTACTCAAAACAACACAGATTGCTCTTTAGTTCCCTGATCTCCTGACTCTCTCCATTTAAAAAGAGGTAGCGTTTGCCATTTTCTGCACTTCCAGAGTCTTCACAGTCCTTCAAATGCTCTTGGAGATCAGAGCAATGATTTCTCTCATCACCGTTGGTACCAGTGCTTTGAATCTCCTGGGCAAAATCTTCAGTTCGGGCTAACTTGAAACAATTTTCTACTTGAAGACCTGTCGGTTTGTGTGTGTGTTTTTTTTTTCTCCTCTAGCTTTGTCAAGGCTTTGCTAAGATCCGACAGCGCTTTGATCCACCGCCGTATTCGCAGCGCAGCGCTTGTGGGACCGATGCCTCCGCTATTTCCTAACTCCCATCAGCGCAGCCAGGCTCATGACAAGGGAGACGGCTGTGTTCGAAGCACACAAACACGGCACGGCTGGGCTGGAACGGATCTCACAGCCCCCCTTCGTCACTCCCTTCCCCCCCCGCCTTATCCCGGTGAGCCGCTTACTGTCCCGGGGCGGCACGGGGGAGGCTCCTCCCATCACCTCGCAAAGTTCGGAGCCGGCGGAGCGCCTTCGCTTCTCCCTGCCGCGGGGGGCTGAGCCGGGGAGGCGGCGGCTCGGCGGCTCCATGCCCCGGCGCCATGGGGAACGGCAGCGCCGGGGCCGCCCCGTGCAACGGCACCGCTCCGCCGCCTCCTCCTCCTCCTCCTCCGGCCGGCCACAACATCGCCGCCCTGGTGCTGGGCATCGTTCTCATCCTGCTGATCGTCGGGGGCAACGGGCTGGTGTGCCTCAGCGTGTGCACGGAGCGGGCGCTCAAGACCACCACCAACTATTTCATTGTCAGCCTCGCCGTCGCCGACCTGCTGCTCGCCCTCCTCGTCCTGCCCCTCTACGTCTACTCCGAGGTGAGAGATGCTCGGGGGGCGGCAGAGGGAACGGGGGGGGGGGCGGTTCTGCCGTCCCTGCTGGCATCCTGGACCGCTGGAGGTGACAGCAGTTGGCTCTGCACAAGTACGGCTACTCCCCCTTGTCCTGGCTGCCCCGGATGCCCCCCTGATGCCCACAAGGTCCCGAGACCCAGTGCCCCAAATGTCCCAAGCTCCCAAACCCCAAGCCCCAAATGTCCTGATCCCCAAATTCCCCAAACCCCAGTGCCCTGGGATATCTTCTCTGGGAGCCGCTGCACTGCGAGCATCCCAATTTGCCATCAGCCAATGTTTAGGAAGAGATGGTGAGCTCCCATGCTGTATTCTGGCTGCTGTGAGTCGGGTTGTGAGGAGGTCTTTAGCCAGGTAGCAGATTGCTGTGACAAGTTGAGGAGGGATGCTGCCTCTTTAGAGATGTGGTCACCCTTGAAGTGGCTTTGGTGGCTTCCTGTTTGATTCCTCCTGGCTGGTGTGCTCTGTTTGGCAGGCTTGGAGTCACCTCTGAAACCTGCTCCCCTCCGAGACCACGACAGCTGGGGGAAAGGGAAGCAGGAGCAAGAGGTAGGAGTGTGCAATTCAGGTGCTCCTGAGTGGTTTTGCATCTTGTTGTGAAATAGAAATAAATTGATTCTGCCTGAGGACTGATGATGCTTTGAGATTGCAGGGATATTTGTTGCTCCTCTTCCTGGCCCAACCTGCTATTTCAGAGGGGTTTGTTGGACCTGCACGTGGCTCTCCCTGCTCCCATCGAAACTCTATCAGTCCTCAGACAAATGGAGGATAGCACCCATAGGCCAAAAGAACTGACTTTTTGCACCTATTCTTGCAGTAGCTGGGAGTGTAGAAGACAGAGGACCTCTTTTCAGATGTGGGAAGAGCAGAGGTGTAATGCCATGCAGAGGGAGCAGCCCCAGAAGGCTGTACCTGCAGGCTCAGGATGACTGTCAGTGAACTTTCCTGAAAGTGTGATTTTTCATTGCCATAGGATTTGTAAGAGCTTCCTAAGGGATGGAAGGGGCTGTCGTGTGGCAGAGTGGTGTTCCTGTCCCTGAAGGCCAGCACAGGATCACACTGGCTGTGTCCCAGCATGAGTGTCTCCTCTCCTCTGCTACACCAGGGCTGGGCCTATATTTTCTTAAGCGAGGAAGGCAGCGGATTAGAGCTTAGGATGTTTTTATTCCCTCTACCTAGTCCTAGGATTTGTTGGGACATTGTGACCTGTCTTCCCAGAGCTCTTCTAGAGGCACACGTTCTGCTAGGGACCCATAAGGACCAGTGACAAACAGGAGTGTAATAGATTCCCCCCTCTTTCCCCTGCACCAAGAAGAGCCCCGCCATACTGCTTGGGCTGGGTGGATTTGTTTTTCCCTGCATGTCTCAATTTTGGTCCTTAGGAAGCCTCTGTGTTTTATCATTCTTCTTAGCTATTTCTTGCTGATTGGGTTTCTGCCCTTCTTCTGCCCTTCTCTTCCCCTTTCCCCTTTCCTGTCCCCAGCTGACATACACTGCTGTGCCCCTGAGAAGCATTTCCAGCTGGCCAGAGCATTGTGGATGTCTGCCTGGGGATGACAGACATTTGCTGAATGCTCAGGATGGGTGGTCAGCCCTAGGTGAGCTTTAGGAGCCTGAGCTGCCCTGCCTGTGCCTTAGCAACGATGCTCCTTTAAGTGCACTCACTTCAGTGCCTGTTCAAAACTATCAGTTCTGCGCTGTAATCCTTCGGTGTCTTTACCTGCCTTAGGTAAATAACCAGCCCAGGTTAATACTTGGGGGTGTTGAAATGGGTGTGATGAAGCTTGTCTTCCCTCAATCCAAACATTGATGTCCTTGGTCAGCTCTGATCTTCCAACCAGCATGGGAAACTGAGCTTTCAGTCTACAGTCATGCTGCTCAGCTGTAGCTGTGCCTCCTACCTGCTTCGCCCTGCTCAGCTCCTTCCCTAATCCTTGCCTGAGCCATGAAATGGGGCCGAGCCAGAAAGCTGCTGGCAGAAGCTGTGCGAGGTACAGTTATGTAAACATCTTTGCCACTAAGATCCGTGTAAGCGTTTACGAAAAAGAGGAGACAGTTTTAGCAGCTGTGCACTCTTACCATGCACCTCTACAGGTCGGAGAAGATGATTCTCTCCAGCAGGCACTCTGCCCGCAGAGCAGAAGCAGAGGCAGTCAGCTTCCTCTGGACACTCAGGAAACTTATGGAATCAGATGTAGTGGACTTTGCACTCACACACCAGGATTATTGCTGGTGCCACATCCTTCTCAGCAGGCTCGAGCTCTTCAATCAGCACTTTCTCCGTGTTACACCCTTGAACTGATGGTTCCGTCAGCCTTGCTGATGGTAGGCAGGTACCTGGAAATCCAGCTGGGCATCTCAGGTCAGATATTAGGGAAAAATTCTCCCCTGAAAGAGTGGTGATGCATTGGTACAGGCTGCCAAAAGCGTGGTAGAGTCACTGTCCCAGAGGAGTTCCAAGAACATGGAGATGTGGCACTGAGGGACAGGGTGGGGGTGTGTAAGAGATCTTAGAGGTCTTTTCCAACCTTAGCAATGTTAAGATTCTACAACCTCCTAATGTTTGCAGCCTGCTACTTTCTGAGCATTGTATTTTGGATGCCATCCCCGCCAAAGTCCTCTTCATGTGCTCGCATTGAGCCTTCTCACAGGGCTGGCAAGAGGACAGCTATGAAGCTCCTGTGTGGCAACAGAGAGAAGCATGTATTTTTATCACATGAAATAAGAGTGAAACCTTGCCAGATCTGTGCAGAGAATGCCTTACAAAAGACATAGGCTGGCTCGTGGGGTTATATTTGCAGCTTTGTTTTATTTTGGTAAGGAAGACAGCTTGCATGCTTTACTGTGCAACTGCCTGGCTGTCTCTTCTCAGCACCAGCACTACTGGAAAAAAAAATGGAGGGTCTCATGCAAAAAAAGCAAAGAATGTGGGGGGGAAAAAAAAAATTAGAGTTGTTCTGGAGCACTTGTTAAAGGCGGCTTGAGCTGTTTGTGATCCGTAAAGCTTTACACTGTGTACCTTGATGGGCTAATCTTCTGCAACCTGCTGTAATGAGGTACCATTCGGCCACATGACCAAGCAAAGCCAGCTCTGCCTCTAATCCAAAGTCACTCCTCCACCAGAGGGATTCTGGGCACATTTTGTGGGAGTGCTCAACTTTCAGGGTGCCCAACGCGAGCTCCACAGCGAAAGCTCTTGGAAGTCCTTGGAAGGTGCTGCAGGTCAGCAGCTCAGGGCCTGTTCAGAACCCATTAGTTCCATGAAACCACAAATGGGTTTTGAACACCACAGCCCAGAGTCAAATTTTCTCCAATTGAAACTGGACAGGATCCTGGTGAAGCTTTGGTAAAAAATGTGAGGGTTGTGTTTCAGGATTCAGCTCCCAAATTCTGCTTGAAGCAGCTGATCTGCCCTAGAGAAAAGCCCAAATGAAACTCCCAGGTCTGACTCCAGTGTTCTTCTGGAAGCTGATGGGGCCTCTCAAGGAGATGGGTGTATAAAAATAGCCCAACAGTTTCTCCAGAGTCTCCTTTGGCTTTGCAGCTCCACTAATCATAATCCTGTGTGTGACATCAGTGCTGACTGATGCTAATCCGGGAGAGTGCCTGCTCCCGGAAATGCGAATGGGGAGGACCATGAATGTCAAAAACCTCAAGTTTGCACAGGTCGCTAGACACCCAAAGAGCACAGGGAGACACAAAGCGCTTGGACCAGACTTAGAAAGACTGTGCTTCAAGCAGGAAGAGCCCTGAGGGAATTTCAACCCTAATATCTCTGCTGGAGCGCCAGACAGAGCTGTCTCAAAGGCTGGTTCAGAAACACAGCACAACTGGAAACCTTCAGTCCAGTGGTGCTGCTTGGGGCCACAGCTGGGAGAAGAAGCCTTTGGTTTGGTCCCTGGCCAGTAGTGCTGGCCTCCTGGTACCCGGCACAGGGTACAGATGTACCTCAGGAACGCAGGAGCAGAAGTCAGGGGACAAGCCCTGCCCAAAGGATGCTCCCGGGGGCATTTTATACACTTATATGCAGAGCTCTTTCCCTGCATGTTAGAGGCACCTACTGACCAGGGATCTTGTCATTAAGTTTCAGGGTGGCGTGTGGTCCCTCAGCACTGTGCTCTGCGATGCCCTGATGACCATGGATGTGATGCTGTGCACAGCTTCCATCTTCAACCTCTGTGCTATCAGTGTGGATCGGTAAGTGCCTTCCTCCTCCTTACGCCGGAGGAGAGGGCTCATGTCTCAGCATCAAGCTGCTGCCATTCTCTTACCTTACCCTGCTAGTGGTGCCACCTTCACACAAGCACCGACCCACCTGTGTTGGCAGGTTTATTGCTGTTTCAGTCCCGCTGAACTACAACCGGCGACAGGTCGACCTGCGGCAGCTGATCCTCATCTCCACCACGTGGATATTCGCCTTTGCTGTTGCATCCCCAGTCATATTCGGCCTCAACAATGTCCCGAACCGAGACCCCAGCTTGTGCCAGCTGGAGGATGACAACTACATTGTGTACTCCTCCATCTGCTCCTTCTTCATCCCTTGCCCTGTCATGCTGGTGCTCTACTGCGCCATGTTCCAAGGACTCAGGCGCTGGGAAGAAGCCAGGAAGGCCAAGCTAAGGGGTGGCATCTACGGGGGCAACAGAATGCTCTATCACCCCTCACCCTTCATTGAGAGAGAGCGGGTTGGCACGGAGCCGGACGAGTACCACCATTATGTGCACTCTGAGCACCCCCTTTCTGGGGACTATGTGATGAGCAATGGGCTCCAGACTGTCTCCTACCCACACCTCAAGTACCCACACCCGGCGCACAGTCAGAAGCGGGCCAAGATCAACGGCCGGGAACGGAAGGCCATGAGGGTACTGCCTGTGGTTGTTGGTGAGTGGCCGGTGGCAGAGGATGGTCGAGGACGGTGAGAAACGTGCTGTGTGGTCCGACAGGGTTTAGGATTTTGTTGAACCCAGTCCAGGGAGTGCCTCAGTCTCCCTTTGATCCAGAGTAGCATCACTCCTGGGAAAAAACATACATAGGGTGTTTTTAATTCAACCTTCACTTCAGCTGTCAGCTTTGTGACTCCTGCTAACCCAAAAACGACACACAACTTACACCTTTTCTTCACTGACATTTAGGAAGTTGACCAAAATTTTTGTCATGGAGAGATCGTAGCTCTGCGTTTGTTAACTCCAACCCTTTTTAACACAATGCTTTCTATCTTTAATTTTCTCCTTCCAGGTGCTTTCCTCTTCTGCTGGACACCTTTTTTTGTAGTCCACATTACGAGGGCTCTCTGCAAGTCCTGCACCATTCCCACTCAAGTCACCAGCATCGTCACCTGGCTGGGTTACGTCAACAGCGCTGTCAACCCCATCATTTACACCGTTTTCAACGCCGAGTTCAGGAACTTCTTCCGCAAAGTCTTGCACCTTTTCTGCTGAGCTCACGGAACTGGAGGGAACAACCAGGATAACTTTGTATAGTTCATTAAAGATCTATTTCTGCCTAAGGTCTCCTGTCTTTGTTGGGGAGGAGGGAGAGAAGAAAGATGGTTCCAGGATGGCAGCTGGAGGACGGTGGTTCCCAGCCCTGTCTCCACTGCGAGGAGTTACAGGTGAGTGCAGTGGTTACAGCTTGGATATTCCCCCCACTGGAAGCTGCAGGCGTCGCCGCTTCTTTAACACTCGGTGCTTGATGTAGACATCAAGAGACCCCACAAGACAGTGGATATTGCACAGCATGGCAATCTTCTGACCAATGATTTTCATGCAGGGCTGTTGCTTTCCAAGGGGTAATTTGTGTGCTTAGAAATAAAAGACTTGCTGGGAGGTCTGGAGGTTTTCTTCGACTAAGGATAACGATTGCTTCGCCAATTTATCATCAACAAATAAACAGCTTACGTTGCCACAACAATTATAATGCAGTCTTACAAGTTCAGTGTGCTATAGGGGGTAGCTCCCCCAGATGCCAGGGCCCTGATGAGAAGCTTCTAGAGAACTTTAATCACACATGAGTCATACCTACACATCTTCATTTAGGACTCTTGTCCCACTCACGCTCTTCAGAATCTCCTTAATCAGAAGATGCAATAAAAACAAAATTCAGACTGTAACCAAAGCATTAGATACACTCATCCACAAGCTGCGTAGTGACGATACTGGAGAGCTTTTTGCACTGGTATAAATTGCTGCTCAGTTATCTGCACAAACGTGGGTTTGGCAAGCATGGATGAGGTATGGCTGAGCTCATGTCTTTGCGTAGCTGCAGTTGTCCCTGAACCAACACACAGCTCTTCTCCCAGCCCAGCACTGCTCTGCAGAGATGTTCCTCTGGGGAGAATGCAAGATGCAGCTGAGAACAAATGGGTGCTTAAACCAAACAGCACAGGGTGTTCAGTACGACGCACTGCTTCCTTTAGTCAGAACCTCAATGCACAATAGATGGAGGCAAGAAACCTAGTAAATTAGTTGTATTGTTGTGGGTTCAATTAAGAACATCTTTTCCATTAAGTAATTATCTTAAAGAGTTTTCTAACTGGCACTCGTCGTGTAAGAAGAAATGACTGCAAATACTGAAGAATGACTTTGGGGAAGCTTGAACAGTGGGTACGTTGCTTGTGATGGGTTTCTACAGAATTGCCTGTTTTCCTCCCCAGAGTACTCTGTGTGTGATTTCTGTTCTCAGCCCGCAAAGCTCATGCTTGGCTTCCCACTAAGGAATGGTTTCCTTCAGAGGAGGGTGGCACACTGCTACCTTCCTTCCACCAGCACTGGTGCTCAATCTCAGCACCAAGATGAAAACTCATCTCAGTGAGCAACTAGAAAGTTAGTAATAGCAACCATAGCCTAAGTTATCAAAGCAGCATGTTATTAATTAAAGCATTTTGGAGTAGTGAAAAAAGCCAATAACCTCTTAATTGCTCACCACTGCTTTAATTAGGAGCTACTAAGCAGCAGTGAGAAGCCAGAACTCTCTGTGCACTCTTACCTGGGGGCTGCTCGAATTTTGGCGCTGCAGTCAGGGCATGCTGCCGTGCTGAGAGTTGCTCCTCCCCACTGCCACATCACATCCACACTGATGTCCTGCAAAGACTAAGAGCCAACACCTCTCTGTGCAAAACTCCCTGCAGAAGCACCCCTCACATGCTGCATTTGTTCACGTGCTTTTATCAAATTTTATTGAACAAGATGTGATTTTTCAGTCATATTCAAGTGCAGAAGCTCCAGTGTGTTCCAAATTTCTCCAGCACAGAGGGAACACAGATAAACAAAACAAAACAAAGTCCTTCGAAAGGCAAATTAAGAGTTTGTACTTTTTCAAGGCAATTAAATAAACCAAATGAGGGATCATTCCTTTTTTCAAATAAGAGGTAGGGAGGCATGGGGAAAACAGAACAACAACAAATCTAATTGCAGCAACTATTCTTAATCCATCTCAAGAGAGACGATGAGGTTCTTGTTATCCACACAGTGGAGATTTCAGTCTGGCAAAATCTAAGCTTCCTCAAGCTGGAGGAGGCTCCCGGATGGAAGGCTGCAGTTTGCCTCTTCCATCCGGATTTCTCAGTCTCTGCGTTATCCAGAGGTTTGCAGTAGGACTGGAAGTAGGCAAACACTGTCACAGTATGAAAAAGTCTTTCAGAAATGAGTTTGTTCGTAAAGGACAGACCGCTGCGTCAGGCCGCCGATCCAGCCGGCTGCACCACACTGCCATGGGGTCAGAGGTAGGTGTGTTCAGACAGAGACCTTTTCCATCACATTGTCTGCCACATGCACATCATCAGCCTGCACTGTCACCGCGTTGGCCTCGCCACAGATGTGCTGGTGCTCCTTCCAGTCCTGCAGGGAAGAGCAGATGGAGAGGCCATGAAGAAACAGCCCAGAGATGGGGCACCTGCAGCTTCTCTGGATAGCTCATGCCAGGGCCTCACTGCCCAATGAGTAAAGAATTTCCTCCTCACATCTAACCTTCACCTCCCCTCTTTTAGTTTAAAACCAACCCCCCTTTCTTATCACTATCTGCCTGTGTAAGAAGTTCCTCTCCCTCTCGTCTGTAAGCTCCCTTTAAAGGCTGAATCTTCATGGAGCAGTTATAAGCTGCCTCAGAGGGAGACCAGCACATGACCACTTGGTGACATTTCCCAGCACGTTTCATACTGACAGAACAATGGGGTGAAATTACTGTCTTTGAGATGCTTGGGGACAGTAGGCAGATTTTCTCATTTATCTGCAAGAAGCAATCATTCATTATTCTGAAATTTCAGCCTTCCTGCTGTGCAGGGATGGCCATCATTATGCTCTGGTATAGGCCAAAGAAACAGTCAAAATTCTTCAGCTGCTCTGTTCAGTTGACAAAGAATGAACCTGGACAGGTCGCAGAGGCTGTAGCTAAACCAGATTATCCTCTCTTCTAAAGCAAGAGGTGCCAAGGGTCTTTGTAAGGAACCTATGAGCAACACAAAGCCTTGCAGCTTCCTCTTCTTACCCGTTTCTACCTCCCATTTTAAAGTTATACAGTTTGTGTGTGCTCAATTCATCCTATCATCCATACCCGTACAAATAATAAGTTGAAGAATAAGAAAACTGCAGCTTCAGTGGCACAGGATCAGAGGTACTGAGCAGCATGCAGCTTCCAGGGAGCAGCTGGGAGGGCTTGTACAACTCTCCCACCAAGCTCACCCCACAGTTTCCACAGTGAGGTGCCCACGCCTCACTGCTGGTTGTACTCAACTTTGACATCCTCTTTGACATTTCCTTTCAGAAGGGGTGTGCAGATCTTGGGGCCGTTCCTTACCTGTTTGACCCACCCCAGCACCGCACCCTGGCTCACAGTGACCCCCTACTCCACAGCATGTTCCTGCCTGTGCTGCGCCCTCAGCCCGCACGCAGGCTGACTCCAGTGTCATGTGTTCCCTCTGCACGGCTCCACCTGCAACTCAAAGACACTCTTGTACCTTCCGCTGACAGAAAGTGGAGCAGTAGTTGACTTTATGGCATCCCGTGCACTCATTCATTGCCTCGCGGCCACAGTTCACACACGACTGCTGTGAAAACAAGAAGCAAAGGGACCACATCAGAGGGAACAACAACGGTGGGGTGACTGCAGTGAAGCAGAAGGCAGAGGAGTAAACATAAGATTGTAAGAGGAGCACAAGACTTAAACCCAGAGGTTGAGGTAGCATACAGAGATTGAAAATCACATCTGGTTTTTAAAGGATGCTTCTGTGTCTAGCAATTTAGTCTTAGGCTGGTGACATCAATTAACATAGCCTGTATCGTTAGGTGGAGATTTGCTGATCTCCATTTTTTTGATTGGCCATCCCTGCACAGCAGGAAAGCTGAAATTTCAGAAGAATGAAAATCTGATTATTTTTTTATCACAAAAGTAAGTACGCTGCAGAACATTCCGTTCCCAGCTCATTAAGTTACTGACACATTATTAGCACATCAGAGCTAGTCTGGCACAGGAAACTTCTCTCAGCTTGAGAAGCACCATCAGTGCAGTGCCCAACGCAAGCACAACTCAGTGCTGCAGACTCGCTTTTCTCCTGAGCACTACCATCCCAGTCATCGGTGCCCAATGCTCATTGATGCTCAGCACCGAGCTCATCACACCACTGGCTCACAGCACATCCCAGTACCTACAATTAGCAGATGGTGTGACTGAACCACAGTCGTGTTCCTGATGTACAGCCATAAACGGAGGCTACCGAAACAGGGCTTGAAACCCAGCTTACAGGGCAAAAAGGAAAAACCAGTTGGTGCTGCATTGCCATTACTTGGAGGTGCCTCAGACTGACTAACCTTTCCAGAGGACCATAAGAGGCTGTGAAAACATGGAAATAGAACACACTTTGCCAGAGCAGAGCATGTGTCCTGCCAGGGAAGGCTCAGAAGATGAGGCTAGCCACAGAATATATGATTTCTGGACCTTTAAATGCAACAAGACTAAGGACTCCTCCTAAAAAATGACTCAATCAGAGCTTACCTTGATGATGATTTCTGTTTTCCCATCCACATCTTCAGTTTGTTGAAATAACTGGTTCTGATATTGCTGCAAGGAAAAAGCACAGCAAGCGTGTCATTTCACAGCCAGCGTATGCAACAAGGGCTTGAAAAGTGAGGTCTATATGGAGGCAGTTCTGTGAGGACCAAAGGGAACCTCACTCCTCCCTTACAGGAGAGGGACTGTGTGTCATAGTGCAGAGTCAGGTGAAGAAGCCAGGAGTAACAAGCTGACAAACTGTCAATTAAGTACATTTATTCAAACCTTACTCCATCCAATCTTAAGACATGTGGCCTCACTGTGTACAGAGAACTGCGTCCCACAAGAGACAGTGACAAGTTAGCAAAAGAAGCCCAGGGAAAATGCCAAGGAAATAGGGCCACGTGCCATCTTCCTGGGGAAAGTTACGAGTTGAGCCTTGTGATCCTGATCCGCCAGCAGGCATGGGAGAATCCTGTGGGGTGGAAAAGCCCAGAGGATATGAGATTGGGTTAGGAGAAAAAAATCAAGACAAAATTAACATACTCAAGACTCCAAAAACAACATCAAACATAATGGCTATTCTTCCTTTTAAAAAAAGATGATAGGGCTTTCAGACAGCTTATTCATTAAACAGCCCTCTGAAGGTGAATTTTAAAGTCACTCTGGGTGTGCTGAAAATCAAGTCCAGCTCAGTGCTCCTGCACCTTGTCCTGCCATGCTCAACAGCCAGTGCTGCTGAGAGGCTAAGTGCTCAAACAAAGGGATGCAAAACTAGCCCCGATTTGGTTACATGCAAAACCTGATTTAAACTCTGTGAGGAACAGTTAGAAAGTAAGGAAAAAAACAAACCCTCACCTTCAAGCAAAGCAGGTTTATCAAGGAGTGATATGACCTAACACGTAAGGAGATGAAAGGCTTAACTGAAGTGCCTCCATGACCTGACATCTCAGTATTTAGTCTCCTGTGAAATCACAATGTTGAGAACCTTTTTTTACCATGACACAAAGTTGAGATAAAAATGCTCTCCAGGGAGATGGAGGAGGAGATGGGGAAACCTCTTGCTGTTTGGTGCAGGGGCCATGATCTGGTTCTACCACGATTAGACAAATAGGCGAGATCAAGCTTATTACCAAGACAGCACATGCACTGTACAGTGTTTTTAAACTTCGTTTTGGCGAGAAGAGTGTATGCACATGTGCCAAAGCATTGTGAGAAAGCATTTCTTGAAAATCTCTTCAGAAATATACCCTGCAACTACAGCCCCTCTATGACACCTGCACAGAGATAGTCACTGGGTGGAAGATGCAGAACTCCAGTTCTGAGAGCTGCCACAGCTCCAGAGTCCACTGCATCCTTCATAAATGTGGCTTATCCTGTTTTCCAGTGGGATTGCCAAAGAGAAGCTGAGCAGAAGTCCAGCCACCCCATGTTTGTCAGACCTACGGCACCCCCTTCAGCTCTGCTCTGGGTCCCTGAATCTTGCTGATGGAAACATAACTCCCTTCTACCTCCTTTTTATCTCTGAGCCCTCTGGTTCTGCCTGGCCAATGGTGCAAATCACTCACTTCGTTGAGAAACTGTGGAGAAGGGGAAGGAGCGGGAACAGAGACAGTCAAGCCAGACACACACAGATTTCTTGCAAAACCATCTCCAGCAAACTGATGAGCCCCAGCTCTCAGCCATTTCCACAGCTGCTTTGGACATTACTTGCTTACTAGAACTACTTTTCTTAAGTGCCCGATCCTTTTTAGATTAATTTCATGCTCTCCAGCCCCAAACTGTTCTAATCTGTCTAAAAAAATAATTCAGATGGCCCAGCTGTTAACAGATTTAATCTTCCACCTTGTTTTCAAATGGACAGGGCTGCATAGGCATCACTGCATCACAACAAGACAATTGCAATTAAAACACTTGTCAGATTTCAACCCTGATTCTTTTATCTTTATACTGAAGATCTGCATCCTCCAGCTGTGTTGTACAGCACAGAACTTGGTGGGTTCATGTGTGATCCCCCTTCCGAAATTTATCTGATACAAACAACAGCTTAATGAAGAAGAAATTACATTTCCAAAGATCTTTGTGTAAAGTACAGTCTTTACTCTGCTCCTTTGGGGTCAATCCTACAAGTGGTCAAACATCTTTTCCAAGAGACCCTAAGCCTTTCTTGCCCTATACACCCTCTTCCTAATCATTTTCTTCTCCCTTAATTAAGAACTGCAGTAAAGCCAAAATCCCAGCAGAAGCCAAAGGATCCAATATCCTCATCTACAAGCTATTTAATTACAACAGAGCAGAGCTCTCTCTGAACAGCTGCGCAGAGTTCTGACACAGCAGCTGTACTTAGTGAATCCCATGCAAGATGTTGCAATTCTATAAAGCCTACAAGTATTTTGATATTTTAATTTTGTGTAATGATGCATTTTAGATAAACTGAGCTGGAAAGCTCATGGCTTGGTTTTCTTTTAGAACCACCACTCCTCAAAACTTCCAAATAACACTGATGTTATTGATGGACACTCTTGGTGTCCCTGCCAGCACAAAGCCACACACAGGCTGAGCACCAGCTGCATGTTTACTCACTGAAAGCATAAGGTTTATGGCATCCACATTTCCCAATTTCGTGTCTGAACCAACTCTGTGAGGGCTCTGCTCGTTAATTAAGGAGCTGTCATCATCAAGAGTCACATGAGATGCTGCAGACAGCACATACAACGTGAAAGGTTTATTCAGCCTCTTCCTTAGGCTCCAGGAACTGTTCTATTTTAAAAGAAATGATCGCAAAGGAGATACTCTCACAAATGCTGGAACTATTTTGGGGTTACAAACTGTACATACTTCAAGGACTTGACTGGTTGGAGCCTTTCCACAACTTCTTTTACCCAGACACCCTACCCTGATCTTTTGTTATGGCACACAGAGAAATTAAAAAGGACAAAAAATAGCAATAGAGCACATGTGGGGACTTCCAAATTACAACATCTCATGTCTGCCATTCTTTCACATCTGACAAGTGTATTTTTGGATATTTTTTCTAATCTTACACAAAGACAGGCTTTTATATTCCACTTCTGTGCAGCCCAACCCTAAATACTCAATGCTGCCCAGCTCAGCACCTCTGTTGCTTTTGAAGATGCTGTCTCTAGGTAGGACCATGCATTTGGAAATGAGATCAATCTGCAAAATTAATTAGACAAGCCATCTTAAGAAAGAAAGGTGACTGTTGATGCTTCTAAATTATGCTGCACTTATTTGTTATGGTTCTCATTTGCTATTTTTAGCAAATCCTCTTCCTGCTGCAGCTACTCTATGATGTTGGCATTTCCACCTTCAAAATCTCGTAGGAAAGGGGAATGTTCCTAACACCCCACTGACAAGTCCTGGATAACACCATTAGAAAGTGGGAGCGGGATGAAAGAGTGATGCCTGCTCTTTGACTTCACAGGTGACAACAAAGTCTGCAGGCAGCACGAATCACTCTTCTGCTCCAGGAAAGCTTACCTCTTACAGGGGAAAAAGCTTACCTCTTACCTTTCAGAGCTCTGTGACTCCCACAAGCACCTAATGCTGTCATTAGAGAGTACAACTTGGGGCCTCTTTCTCTGAAGGGCAGGTAAAGGCTGTGCTGTCCTGAGCCTCTGCCTCGCTCTTCTGCTATAAGGCATCACTCCTTAGCAGGGAGGGATGCAGACAGTTACAGGATCAAAAGCTCTTCAACTCAGTATCCTCAAGAAACAGGATGCTGACTGTCTGCACTGATATGAAAACCAAACATACATATGATTTGCAGTCATGGCATAGAAGTTTGTGCATACAGTTGGGAACAAGCTTGCTCCCACTAACAGATTTCATTAATCCTGCTCTGTATGCAGTCACTCTTCCAGGAAGAGCTGAGTCTACAGCTCTATTATAATTTAATCTGTTGTAAAGCCTTTGCTCTGCAGCTCAGATACAACCTTTCAATTCTAAATTTGTAGGAACACACTGGCACAACTGTGCATTAAATGGGTCCAAGAAAAATCAGCAACACCACAAAGTAAGGTGACACCTCTTTCCGCCCCTCATACAACTTAAAAGACAAAAGAAATGGCTGGACCAGAGACAGAAAGGAAAAGAGACTTATGTTACAAACCACAGAAGTTTTCACAGAATTGGAAAAACAACTCTGACCAACACAAAGCAGACAGGAGATTATTCAGCATTTACTGTAACTGCTTGCAGTGCCAGGTGTGTACCCAGAAAACTCATTTTTCAAAAAACATGGAACACACTGGAATGGATTAGAATAGCTACCTGCAGGATTGCCCAGCTCAAAACTATTATTTAGCCTCAAAACTATTATTTGGACATTCTAAAATATAACGCTGTGACCAAGGGGGAACCCATGATAAAATAAGAGGGATAAGACTCATGAAGAGAGTAATTAGGAATTCACAGTTACAGGGAAAAGGACTTCCTCCAGAAATAAGCACGTGGTCATCCTTGCCTTGCGAAGTCAGCACTTAAAGATCAATACTGAGGAGTGATTCTAACTCCTGTTCATGAGGCAAGAAGATACACACTGAAGTGAGCAGGATTTGGATCAGAGGGTGAGAAGAATGGGCTCTGAAACACTGCTTTGAGAAAGCTCCGTAAGGATAAACAGAGGGGATGACAGCATGTAAACTGGAAGAGCAGAGGGTAAAGTTAAACAAAGTAAGATGTCTATCTATAAAATGTCAAAGCTTTTGTGCTGTCCCACAATCTACTAAGCTTTTAGCAGCCCAAATCTGGACAGCAGCATGAATAACCACTCTATCCAGACTGAAGGCAAGGGAGAATGAGACTCCCAGAGTCTCACACTCTAGCACATCAGGGATGCAGTGTACAGAAGAGTTCAGCAGTGACAACATGGCAAAGAACATCAAAGCTGCTGCAGGGAATGTCATAGGGTTCTCAGCAAAATCTTCCCACACACATTTCTTCTCATGGCCTCCTGCTGCACACTCCTGCTATGAATTCAGTGGAAAGCTGACATTAGCAATAATGTAACAGCAAATAGTGCCCTGCACAGAAAGGGAAAGTTCCTCAGCTGTCAACAAGGGCAGAGTCTCACCGTACATTGCCCCTCTCCAGCCTCTCTCAAAATCACAGCAGCAGCTGGGAATCTGGGAGAATGAGAATGCATTCAGCAGTGCATGGAGTTAGGTGTTAAGAGGAACCTAGGGTCTCTACTGTGCATTAAAAAAAGGAGAAAAGAAGGGGAGAACAGGGCAGACCTGGCAGATAATTCCCTACTGAGTAGAAAAGGGCTGCTGGGTAAAAGCCAACACGCTCATCATGCCAGCTGGCCTTGCAGTCTTACTTATCACAGGACACAAGAGAGATCAGCTTCGCTTGCACAATGCTCAGTGGGACAGCTCTAAATTTTGCTGGTAATCTTCCCAATAAATTCCACAGCTTGCTGCTCTTATTACCTCTCTGCCTCTTCAGGCCATCAAAAGCCTATCTGATAGCCCTGTTCACTTGAGAGAATGAAAGCAGCCACTGCAGGGCTGAACACTCATGATCTTCCCGATACCAGGACACACGGCAAACCATGCCTCCTAAGTGTATGAGTGTCTGATAGCAGAGCTCAGGACTTGTAAAACAAGCAACTGATATTACTGCTACCCACAGCTGCTGGAATCCCAGGTACTCTACTCCTTTTTCTACTACGGGAATAACTTACCTTTTTCTCTGCTCTCAAGACATTAAGAAACAATTTATAAGGGTTACCAGAGGTTACCCAGTGGAAAAAAGTGAGGTACAACCCATAAAATCACAGAATCACTACAATTGGAAAAGACCTCCAGCACTCTGCCGAAAAGATGCCCCATCTCACCTCCTGCGGCGTAATTACCTCTTTTCTCTCCACATCAGCTTGAATCTTGGCTTGTGTGACAGCGGCCTCGCGGAAGGAGGAGCTGGCCTGCTTGGCCTGCTCGATGAGAGACTTGAGCTGCTGCGCCGTGTTGAGCAGCGAGTTGACCATCTCTTCCAAGTAGAGCCAGCTCCGCTGCTCCGTCACTTCCAGCCCGTTCACCACAGCTGGGGATATGGCTTTGGTGGGGGTCTGGGGGGGCACCGACAGGGCAGGGATTGGGGTCAACACTGAGCACAAAAAAAGGAACATAAAATACAAACAATTAGGGTTTCCAAGGGTTTCCACTGCGTTTCCATAAAGTGATTTTCTTGCTTTGTTTTGTTGCAAGGTTCACACCTAACACTTCCTGAACTCTGATCTTACAATAACCGTGGCTGACAACTGGGATAAAACCAAGACAGTTATCATTACTCCAGATTACATGTATGACATGAATGTGCAATCTCCAAAACCACCAGTTTGGATGCTCCTAAAAAGAAATCCTCCACTGCTGTAATCTCTTTGGACTCCTTCACTTGTTTTCTCTTGTATCATCTAGAATGACACAGATACGAAGATGAATGTTATAGAAACCCAGCAGTAGTTCTCCTAAGCATACAAAAAGTCACATTAAAAGACCCCCAAACTAGTGAGGTGCTGCAGCCTTTGTTTTTTCACACCCCGACCGTGGCCCTGCCAGTAACTTACAGACTGAGTGTATCAAGCAGGAAGCCACCAGAAAAAATGTGACCTCTTTTCCTGGTACCTAATCACACTTTCCTTGCTTAGCCCTGAGCCCCTCTCTTACTGTGGCTCTGCAGTCCTCCATTTTCCAAAGGCTGCACCAGAAAACCTGGATCTAGGATTCCAACAGCACGCAGTTCCAGCTCACATCAGTTAACAAATCCAGGAACAAATTTCATCTGGCTTTACTGGGTTTGATTTTCCAAAATCAAACTCTTAGCAATAAATACTCATGCAAATTGAAAGAATCCACAGGAGATAAGGGAATAAGTCCAAAAGCACTGTACTGTCACTGTGTGAGGGATGTGCAAAGTTTTCAGACAGCACTGAAGATTCATCATACAGGTGAGCTGATATTCTACACTCAACAGCCCTTTATTAAAACAGTAATTTTGCTCCATTCCCATGAATTGGCATAAAACTATTTGCACTTCTGTATGAGTCAAGATAAATCAGTCTTTTATCAGTAACTTTTTGCAGAAGAATGTTTTCCTCTGCTGCATTTTCAGAAGAGTATTTATCACAGCACAGTATTTGATAACTTATCTAACAGGAATTACTTCTGACTATGCATTTTAGCAGAGCTGTATCAGCCAAGAAAAAGTAATGATCTTTGTTTCATGGATGAAAAATAATCAATGTTTAATTAATAGCATCAAGAGCTGAGTGAGGCTTAAAACCAACAAGATTGCATTCTGGACAGAGCAGGAATGCATTCTGCTGCTCTGTATAAGTAAGAAAATGAAAGATCATTAAGTTCACGTGATTTAATTACATCTGAAGAGATATCGACCTGATCATCAACGTATCCTGTCCTACTGAAAGGATTTGCACGTTGCTTCTTGTATCATCTTTTCTTTTTTACAGCAACCTGCCTGCAGCAGGGCAGACTCCCATCGCCTTCGTTAACCAGCTTCTATCATTCCAGCACAGGTGTCAGCAGTAAAACTGACAAGGGACACAAGAGTAGCACAGCAAACCTGCTCCAAACTGCCTCCACCTTAAGCTAGTGGATTCAAAAATAGATGTGGAAATTTTCAGAAAGGCTCCTACAGTCTGGCTTTAAATCTAAGTGAGGAGATGGCTTTCGTGGATCGAAGATTAAATACATACCCACTCACAGCACCCAAGCAGTGACAAAATCTTCGAAGCAAAAGCCTTCTGAAAGGCAGCTTCTGAGCAGGAAACAACATTTAGGAAACAAGATCACAAGTAAGAACCAACAAATCAAAATGTCAATAACAGAGCGCCTAAAGCACGGGGGAAAAAAAAATCTCTTCATCCAAATCTTAACTGTGAAACTCATAAGGAAAAAATTAAAGTTTATTTTCCTGGCTCAATCCCTACCTCTTGCTGGAAAAGAAGGTTACCACCTAAATCCAGGCACTGCTAATTGCAACTAACACTAGGGACACAGAGCATACCGATTTTGGGATGAGACGTCGGCAGCGCAGCTTCAGGGAAAGGTGAAATCTGACAGTTGTCCTGGTAAGTCGGGTAGTGAGGCTCTGGGTGGGTGACCCGGCACGGCTGCTGGACGTTGGTATCCTGAACTGCAGGAGAACAGCAGCGTTACAGATCACTGCATGGCACAGCTTTCAGGCATGTCTGAAACTTCTTTCACCAATTTGGATTGGCTTTTTGTTTTCACGTTTTCTTCAGGTTCCTATTCTCTGTGGTAATTCCAGAGGTTGCAAATGAGAACCAGCAGCAGGATTTCACGTGGACACCAAGCAAAGCAACTGTGCACTGATTTCAAGGCTTCTGCAAAGATTATTGCCAGTCTCCTTCTCACACACTTTATTTTACACTGATAGAAGGACTTCAAGCTACTATTCTCAGAGGATGCTAGCTCTCTCAGCTGCTCCTGCACAACCCACAGCCACATACAGGAATTAGACTGAAAGAGCTGAAATTTATGGTAAGCATTTCTATTTTCTTTGATTTATTCTGCTATTTTCTAGCATATATTCAGCGTTTTCCACTCGGTTTAAACACTTTTTGGGGCAGTATTTCAGGATGAACAAGTAGCAAAAAAAAAAGCCAAAAAAACACAGAGATAACCATAAAACCGAAGAAATCAACAGAAGTGTACATACTGCAGCTGCAGCATCTGGACGAGACATTCAAACTTCTCTTGTGACAGCAGGTTATGTACAGCATCTGTGTAAGCTCTTAAAATTAAAATCCTTCATGCAGCATACAAGAGGCTTCTTTTTTTCCTACCTTCTCATGGATGTCAAGCAGGCATGCAGCCCAATCCTTACCAGTGGCTCCTGTGAAAACATCCCCCTGGGCTGGACTTTCTGAGATAATTGCTGTGGCTTCCACCGTCGACGTGCGATCAAAGGTGAGAGCACCAGAGGTAGTGATCTGTCCAGAAGGAGTCACGGTGACTGGAAATAGCAGAAGCACTTTCATAATCAGCACTCACTGCTCAGGCCTCAGCTGTCTAGCTGCTGAGATCCCTGCTCCCAAAGTCACAGAACTCACAGATCAGTCAACGGGATGTGACAGCTAAGTTTGAATTCCCCCCAAGGCCACTAACATCAGAAATGGGAATAAAAGCCCTGCACGGCTTCTCAAGACATCGCTGGCCCTAATATACTACAGAACTTTAAGAAGAATGGCTCCTACTGCTTGAAAATTAATTCAAAAACCCCTTGGATTACAGCTAATTCTATGACAGTTTGTTTACTGGACAGGTTCAACTGTCCATGTACCCGGAGTGATATAACCATGCTCAGCCAGTGCAGGGAACAAGTCACAAAGAACATCTGGATGAAAGTAGCAGTGCAGCTCCAACGTGTTTAAAACCCTTTTTAAGCTGAGTTAGTCCAGCACCACCAAGGGGCTGATGCTGTGGAGCACTGCTCAGCCTGAAAAACCTTTTTACGCACAGTTCAGTTCTAAGACACTGAGGCTACACTTTTGTTTCTGAGGAAAGTTGTGGCTGCCAACAAGACAAGCAGTGCTGCTCCCTCCCAGTGTTAGCACAAGCAAGCATGCAGTCCCCAGCAGCACATGTTCACAAAACAGTACAGACTAAAACTGTTTTGGGGAATGGAAGCAACAAAATCTCTGCAGAATCCTTACGCATTTCTCCTCCTGCTGTTGCTAGTAATCTAATCTTACACTTGGCTTGCTCAGTTCTTTTTTGTATTCCTGTTGCTTTCTCCTCAGCTCACTCTGTAATGTTATTGTCCAGATGATGAGAACAGGAGGACAAGAATGTGACAGGGAACCTGTGAGTTGGACCAGCCTGCAAATTAATTTCTGTTCTCACACAGATGGTTTGACTTCAAAAACATGAAGTGACAAAGTGAGTCCTGAACGCCAGAGAGGAGCCTACAGATGAAAGCATCACCTTCTGCCTCTTTCGCTAATGGCTTCCAGACTGTGGATTTCATTACAGTTGCTCAGCGTCTACTTTTCCATGTATTTCAATAGCACAAATCTTACCACATGGCCCCACCAGATATTAAAGGATATAGAAAAGGAAGTGCCAAGAGATAATACATTTTTCTCAGTTGACCACTGGTAATACAAAAAGGTATCTAGCTTGGCCAGTTTTACCAGGAGCAAAGAACCTACATGTAGTAGCAGCTGTGGCAGGAAGCAAAGTGATATTTTTGGAGGATTCCTTCTTGACTGGATTTGCAGACATTTCATTTTCTTTTTTTCGTCGTTTATATGGTACGAAGAGTCGAATAGGTCCACTCTAGGGAAAAAAAAGGAGAAAAACACATCAGCTGAGGCACCTCTTAGGGAATATCTGTTCACTCCAACCTCTCCAGATGCAGCTACAATTAAGCAGTAAGTATTCCCATGGTAGATTTGTAACAATTTGACCAAAAAGTTTCTATTGGACCTGCAAACCAAAAAGCCTCCATGGTTAAAAAAGTTGCACTCAGATTCAGCCTTTTCCCACTGTTATGAGAAGACAAGAACTGGGCAAATCCTTCACTACTGATCCAAGGGGTTGAAGAAAAGAAATAAGAATGAAAGAAGATGGGGAGCATATGGGTTCAGGTCTAGACAACAAGGAAACCATCCAGTTCACAGCAGAAGAGTACAAAACAGTGCTTGAAGTAAAGTTAAACACTGCTGCTTAACAACTCTAGCATCATTTTAGAAAAAAGCAAGCAGCCTAATATGGAAACACTCAGAACTTGTCAGTGTTTCTAGGACACTCCCGACCTGCTCACAGATGGCCGTGGCAGCTTGGTTGATGAATTGTTTTTAAACTAATGGATATAAAACCTACAACTCACCAGAGTCATGTCATCACAGCAGGCAGCACAAGTACAAGAGGCAGCGTGAGGATTTAAAATCCCATCCTGAAATTGGAAGATTACAAATTCAACATCAGGCGCCAAAAGCAGCGAGAGCAAGACTGTGCTCTGCTCAAAGATCCTGGCAGCTCCCAGGGAGAAATAAACACTAATTCCCTTCTGGGGGGCCCTATACAATAAAAGAAAGGCCAGTTCCCCTCAACCAAATCAATAAGTTGCTTCTCCTTCACCCCGCACACAACTCTGAACACAGCTCAGACTGCAGGGCACTCTGCCCTGCCCATTCCAGCAGACAGAAGAAAATAAACGTAACCTTACATGAATAAGGCACTGCAAGGGCCTCCCAGCATAGCGAATGCTCCTCTTCCAGTCTTTGCTGCTGGCTCGTCCTGCCATAGCTTCAAATTCAGTGGGGCTGTACCAGTTGTCCCCTTGCTTAATGCACCTACCACGGCCTCCTGTATTAAGAACAAAAAAATAAAAGCATTAGTAAAGGCTAAGGATTACTTTTCAATTTTTCTAAGGAATATTGAGAGGGGCTGGGCAATGACGAGCTGCATGAAGTTGAACACGTGTATGTGCCAGATTCTGCTCCTAGAACAAGGCAGTCCTCTGCTCTGTGTACAGAGTGGGGAGCAAAGGAGGGAGAGCAGCCCCAGAGCTCTGCAGGCTCTGGTGAATGGCAAGTTGGACTTGATGATCCTTGTGAGTCCCTTCTAACTCAGGGTATTCTGTGACTCTATGAAATTACTGAGCAAAACAGCAAGTAATGTACAGCAACTACCCAACCTGCTCATCTGCTGCTTCCCATCAGTGAGGATAAGCATGCCTGTTTCTTAGCCTGGCTGTGACAATGACTGTGCGTAAAGTGAATTCCAATTCTGTGAATCAGAATAGGCTACATAAGCTATTCTGTAGGCTAGAAAATATTACTCATTCACATGTAGGATAAGTCTTTCTTATCCTACCACAAATTTAAACCTTTCCATAATTTTTGCAAAAATTTCTAATCCATCTGGTCACGAAGTAAACTCTTTCCACAAAGCAAACACTGTGCTATGCAGCCAGGCTTGCTGACAGTTTGTGCAACGGCTTCTTCAGCTTTCCCTCAGAGATAAAAATGAAGAGAGAGGCTAAGACAGCTAAGGAGGCTCATTAGAAGACAAGCTCTCTACTTTCCAATCCAGCAGGGATTCTGCAGAGCTTTGTAGAGACAAGGGTGTACTTCTCAGAGGTCCACAAAAAGAACATTGGAAGAGTCAGCCTACTATTGGGAAGACTCACTGTACAGCAGGCTGTATCTTCACAGATTAAAAGCCTCTGAATAAAGAACAAGGAAGCAAAAGGGAAGAGAACAGTAATATCCATGGGACTATGCTAACTAGGAAAACATACTTATTTTCTTCATGATTGGCCTTTAAAGGCAATCTGATTAAAAAGAAAGTGCAGTAAGTGAAGAAGGAGCCATCTTCCTCACACAAAAGGCTGTTTTTACCTGAGCCGAGTCTGTTTTTGTACAGAATCCCACTGATGTTCCGGCACCTCACTGGGAGCTCGTTGTCATACACAGACGGGTCCCAGTTATACTTGGTTCCAGTTTTTTCTTGGACAGTTGCTAAAGGGGTAGGAGGAGACTGCGGTCCTTTGGGGAAAAGAAAAAAAAAAAAAAAGGAAGAAGATGAAGCAACCAAAAGGCACAGTGACAACATCTTCACACGTAGTTTGGCTGGGCCAAATGCATCCCGTGGTCAGCATGCCACAAGAAAATTGCTTGGAACAGATGCTTGATGTAAGCTAGAGCCATGGGTCTGCCCTGCCAGCCTCAAGAAGTATAACATAAAGTAACACTCTGAAAATGGCTGGAAATAGAGCAATAGAAAACAGGCTTTTAACGCACATTAAACACTCAGGCTGTCACTTGCAGCTGGCTGGATCACTTCCTAGAGGAAAACGTGCAATGCGTAATTGCCTGCAAAAGGCTTGTCGTGCCATCTCGTGGGCAAAACGGGGACTGCCAGGCAGCTGGGAACAACCTTGGTGATGAAGGTCACCAGCTACAGTCACAATTAAATTTTAATTAGATTTTAAATTAATCAGCAAAAGGCCTGAATGAAGACAAAACCATCTCAACCAAGGGGCTCTTTATAAAGAACCCGGTATTAATCTCCTAGTTCCAGGCTTTTATTATCAATACTAGAATCGATTTGCTTTTGGGGGTGGGTTAGGAAGGCATGCAACAAATGAAAAAGCAGTATGTTAAGAGGGGACAGACTGTACAATGCAATTTCACGTCATGTGTGTGATGTTTCTCTTGTTTTTCAGTCACACAAATAAAGCAAAGAGGAAGCTGGAGAAGGACTCTCAGATTGCCTTATACCTGGTGTGAGGGGTGCTGATGGCCCCTTCAGCCCCGTGGTTTCCACAATGCTGCCATCTGTGTGAACAACTATGAGAGTGGCTTTCTCAGTATTCAAGCTGTCCCCAATTTGGAGGGCCGTTCTCCCAGACTACAGAAGAAATAAAGGAAAAAATAAATAAATGAGTACTCCTGCAGATCTCTGTAAGGTACCCTAAGACACCATTAGTCAGCAAGTATATTTTTGAGCTTTCAGCCAACCACGTCAAAAGGTTACACATCCCAGGTGATCAGCTCCATGACGGAGTGCACATACATGGGTAGAATGGCACAGAAAAGACAAAGGGAAAGCACTGCAGGTGCCTCATCTGTTGGCTCTGTGGCTCAAAGCCTTGCAGCATACACACGTTCTGACCTCGTGTGCACGCCAATGAAGTCGTGGTGCTCCAAGGCTCCTGGACGAAGGGCTGACTTACCAGCACGTGTCCCGAAATGGATGCTGCATTTGCCACGGATGTGGTGAACACGTTGTCTGCAGAGGCACCAACGTTGGCCACTGTTACTGTGGTGACTTCTGGAATGCAAAATAGAAATGAAGCAAAGCAGACCCAGTATGTGAACCCCATAGAAGTACATTCCCTCTTATTCCCATTGAGTGTCAGTCAGTGCAAATATTAATTACTGTTCTCTGTCAGGCTTTGGGTTGAGCAAAGCTCAACCTGTGATGAACTAAGGGGGAAAATGTTTATTTATTCTAGAACCATTCTCTTTTTATTAAAGCAGGGAACGGGCAGAAGAGCAGAACGAACTCTGAGCATTTTAGGCTCCGCCTTACACCTGACCCAGCGACCAACGCGTGGCTGCGTTTTGATATGACTTTTGAACGGGAATTTTGCACACAGGGCCACAGTGACTTCGGGCGGGCCGCTGCTGGTCTCTCAGCGCGGTGAAAGAAGCGAGAAGGCGGCGCTGCCCGTACTGAGGCGGCCCCGGGCAGCGCGGAGCGCGGGCTGCGCTGAGGTGAGCGGCGCATGCGCAGTGCGGCCCGCGCTGACCTGCGAACGCGGCGGCCTCGTCGGCGCTGGGCAGCGGCTCGGTGCCCATCTCGATGTGCTCGGCGTCCGCCGCCATCACGGTCACGGCCGTCACCTCCTCCCGCCGTTCCGCCTTCCCCTCCGAGCTTTGCGGTTGCTGCCGCTCGGGTTCTGCCGCCGCCGCTGCCACCGCGGCCGCCACCGCCTCCGCTAAGCCCAGCCGCTTGGCCGCCGAGTCGGCGTCCTCCATGCGAGGACGGGATGGGAGGGAGCGGGGCCCAGCCCGCCCGAGCAGCCCCGAGCCCTGCCGCTCCCCCCCCGAGCGCCGCCGATTTGGGGGGGGGGGCGATGCTCCGAGGTCGCTCGGGCGCTCCCGCCGAGCGGTGCCGAACGTTTCCGACTGCGCTCCCCGGGTCGAACCGAGCGTTTCCGATGCGGCCCGAAGTGTCCCGAGTCCTTTCAGGCCTCGTCCGAAGGGGCTCGGCGCGTCCCGAGGCGCCAGGCCCGCGCTTCCTGCCGGCGGCCAATCGCAGCGCAGGACGCGGCCGAGGCCGCGGCGGCGCGGCCCGAAGCGATACCTGACAGCTCCCGAGCCCGCCCGAACACGGCCGAGTCCCCGAGCGGTCCGGCCCGCGGAGTCGAAGAATCCCGAGTCCGCTCGAGTCTTTTCCGATCCCGCCCGAAGGCGGGTGAGGCGGTCGCGAGGAAAGCCGAGATGTGCCGAATCTTTTCCGAGCGCGCCCGAATTCCCTTTCGCCGTCCCGAACGGCGGCTCCCGAACGGGCACTGCCCGAAGCCGCCCGAAAGCGACCGAACCGGGCCGAGCGCTCCGATCGCAGCCGAAAGGAGAGAGGCGGGGCGGCACGAACGGCCGCGGCGCGGGGGCTGCCGGGATGCTGGAGGACTGGTGGGTGGCGGGGGAGGGGGCCGGCATGGCGGGCGTGCGGAGAGGTGAGCGCCGTGCAGCGTTGCGCCTACGCGGAACCAGCAGCATTTCACAGTGTAACATGGCGTGCCTGTTTGCACTGCGTTCCTAAACACCTTAACCAGGGCTAACGGGGGATTCGCCGGGCCCGAGTGTGAGGGGAAATGGGCCTTGGGACGCTGGTGGCAGTGCGATGGTACAGCCGTGTAGGGCCTACGGCTCTCCGTGCCTCTGGAAGGGGCTGCGGCTGTTAAGGGCTACTTAGTAGCTGTTTTCGTGGGCTATTGCTGTCGTATGGTAAGGAAATTCTGGGCAGAATGTTGCTGCAGTGCTTTTGGTAAATATTTGGGCTCATCTTATGCTCTCTTTTTTCTTTTCAACGGAAAGGAAGAACTTCATCAGTTGTATCCTTTTTTTTAGTGTTTGTTACCCTGTGAGGCTTCCGTCACCACCACCCACATGAAGCACAAGCTCTTACCCAGCCTGCAGGCCTGATAGAGGGCTGGCCAGCACTTTCTGGTCGTCTAACTCATTTCCTTTGGAAGCAAGGCTGCAGATTGGCTTTGTGGACATGCAGACACAAGGTTCACTCAGCACACTGCAGGCAGCTGTTTCTGCACAGCCAACAAGAGGCAGTAAAGCAGCTTCCTCTTCTCGCTCTATCTTTTCCCGTGATCTGAGTAGCCTCCTAAAGGAGACACCCTTGTCTTCAGAGATTTCCATACTTAGAACCCGTTTAGTAATTTTTTTGTTCCACCTCCCTTCAACTGGAAAAACACAAAAACCTGGTTCTGTTTGAATAGAGATTCTCTGGGAACTGGAAGGTGTTCACTGCGTGTGGGTGGGTGCTCTCTTCAAAAACCGGATGGGTTGTTCCTGTAAAAGGTGCCAGGGATGAAGAGTGCCTGCTTAGAGACAGTATCTGAGAAGGACTGAGGAGAGAGGTGAGGATAAAGAATGCCTTGAGGCAGCTCAAAGTAATGAACTCTGTACTGATAAGTTCCTTGTATAAATTGCCTTGTCTTATTGAAGACTAAGAAAAACAACTGGTATAATTTTGTTTTAAAAAGCACATAGGAATGGCCAAAACTTTCTGGATTCTTTGAGCCACGCTGCAGCTTTCCCATATAGCAGCGAACCCCAGGATGCCCTTCATGCTTTCTGTATTACATTCATAACGTGCTGCTGTGCCTCAGGAGTGATGCCCTCAGTGTGTGTGTACCTGCTATGTAGGAATTGTAGTTGCCCGTTGGGAGGGTGGCATCCTGAAGGCGTCTGTTGGGTATCTCATATAAACTTAAGCATTTAAATGGCTTTCGTGACCAAAGAGAGAGATGGGCTGGTAATTTAGTTTAACTGCTTGGTTATGAAGGTATTCTTCTAGGCTGACTCCAGGGGGAGCCCAGGTAATGAATTCAGAGCAGAGGCATAATTTTACCATGTTTTTCATCTTAGGATGGCTGCAGGTGAGAATATTCTGAGCCTGTAAGTTCTCCATATTTGTACATCGGTGTTTGCCATGTTCCCTGCCCTTCAGAGGCATTTTGAGGATGTGTTAAGGATTGTGGATATTTCAAATACCTTCAGCAGAGCCAGGTTGACAGAAATAACTGGAGCTAAATATCACCTCATACAACGCTTTGTTTTGTGAGCAGTGAATTAAGAAAATCTATGTCACAAATTTACATCTCAAAGTTGAGCTTGTGGCCTTTCTCAGACACATAACAAAGGCTGAGCTCAGCTCTCAGACTTTCCATCATGCAGGCAATAATAGGGCTTGTCTGCTTCACAGAGCCACGTATTTTCAAAAATGTGGAGGAATTAGGTATATCGGAGCATGCCAGCCCTCTGCCAGCTAACAGGTACAGAAATTGTCAGGGGAAATGCACGCATGCACACTCTCCCCTCATTTCCTTAGGCTAATGAATATCCCTCTACAACCAAAACTAAAATAAACCTGAAAAGAAACAAAAACCAAACGTGCAACAGCAAGCTGTTGTCCTAGCTCCTGGTGTTTGCAGTCTCCAGTTACTTTTTGAAACCTACCCCATAGGCCAGGCATAGTTGAATCATTTAGTATAAGGAGGCACAGAGAATATTCTGAGGTTACTAGAAACTGGTTATTTTATGAGATGGAGCCCAGCTAACTCCTTAACAACAGTTACCAGCTCTCATCTGTTCCTTTACAGATTTTGTTTTATATAAATGGGTTTTATTACATCTTTTACTTCATGGTGACACTTGCGATGATTATTTATAAAAGTAAGTTGCAACCAGAAGTAAGCTGCTTGGTTATGAGGCATTTGTGTCTTGCTGGTATCCCTACTGTGTTCTTCTGGCTTATTTATGCTGTGCTATTCTACAGGTCAAGTTTTCAGTTATCCAGATGATTTTTTGGCTCCTGATCTTGCATTGATCTGCATCATGGCCATTCTGGAAGCGCTGCGGCTGTACTTGGGTATGTCATGCTATCACTGTGCCTTTTCAGGGGGAATAGAATCTTTAAGCATTCATCGTTCTGAAATAGAGTTGGGTGTGAGAACGTGTCAGTTTAGCAGACAAGCAGATTTTTGGAGGCTCATTCATTTATTTTATTAAACTTTATCTGGTCGACATATTTGCCTAGAGGGTCGTATAGAATTTGCTGTCATATGATGTATGATCTGTAATGCCATATGAAGACAATAGCTGGGCTGTCAGGCAGCAATGTAAGTGGGACAGCTGGATTGCTGCTACGCTGTTTACCATCAGTGCTGCTCATGAGAATGAACATGCTGAAACACAGAGATTTCCGTACAGTGAAGCAATACAGCTCCTTTCAGCTGCTCCAGAAATGTACAATGGTAACCAGGTGGCTGGAGCCTTGTGGAACAGGTAGTACTAAGGATGGCCCTAAGAAGCCCCTGGCTGCCACCGTGACTGCAGCTTTGCCCTTCACTTCTTCTAAAGACACATGTCACTTCTATCATCTTCATTTCAGTATGCCAAAACAATGAAGAGGGTCTGCTTGGAATCCTACTAATCTCTATCCAATGCTAGCTGAAGTCCTTTCTTTTAAGCAAGGTTTAAAATTACTATTAAAATTTGTGCTAAATATTCCTCAGATATTTACACAAGGCGGGTCTGTTGAACACAGCTGCGTTGCTGTAGGGCTGAATGCATAGCCTGCTGCCTTAAAGCTTTCTGCATTTATTTGCTTGGAGCCTGATGGATGAGTGAAAAGCAGGTTTGAAGTCTCATGTAATTAAACAGCAAAATCTACCAAGGCAAGCTCAGAAATAAGATGTAAGGAAAGAATAAGTGCAGCTTCTTCGCAACGTTAGGAACTTGAAGTAGGAATAGATTACTAGAGTATATAGAAGACTCAATTGTGTAAGATTTTAAAATCAGCATTGGATGTCCTTAAATGCTGTCACATTGCCACATTGGATGTGGGGCTGAGGATTGTTGGGTGGAAGTCTCATGCTTAGCCAAGGTCAGACTGAGCAATCAGAATGGTTGCGGCTTCAGGACTGCTTGTCTGTAGTAAGAAAAGGTAGGTTTTTTGACTTGGAATGTCAGCTGGTTTCTCTGCATTCAGATTAACTTCAGTCAGCAAGAAATGGGTTGTCCATTAATCTTTGGGTTTATTCTTAAATTTATTGACTGTGCCTTGATTCAGGGCAGTATTTCTACGTACCCTGAGCTGTTACAAATAGAGCCTTTTTTGAGTGTTGTCTCAATAAATCAAAGATTCATATCAGCTTTTTGTTTCCCTCCAAGGTTCAAAGGGTAACCTGACAGAAGAAGAGGCTCCATTAGGGCTCAGCCTTGTGATAACGGTCGGAAGCATGATTCTATCTGTATATTTCCTGACATGGCAAACTTACGTGCTCAAAGCAGATGTCATCATAAACACTGTTCTTCTCTTTATATACGGGCTCGAGTCAGTACTCCAGGTGTTGTCCATTGCTGCTTTTGTTGGCTAAGTCCTAACTGTGACACAGCACGTTTTCAACACGTTTCTTCTTTTAAAGAGAGTTTTTCTATTTCAAGGATTTAATTATTCTGCATATCAAAATTTTGTAATGCTTCCTCCTGTTTAAATGACATTCTGGCAGAGATCCCCCCGAGCAGGAGGTAAGATAGCCTTTCTACCAGCTGTGTTACACAGCTCATCAGTTAGCATTCCTCAGGGATTGATATTAAATATTAATTCCCAATACAGAATAGCAGCCAAAGCTGCATGCCATTGAGATTGCCTGAGTTTTCATGGCATAGAGCAACACCACATAAGCAAAGTGACAAGGAACTGAATGAGGCCAGCGTCGTATGGACTCGTTTCCTGCATACACGTATGTGTTTCAAGGCACAGTTTTGCTTTCTCACACATCTGCTCTCATTTCTTTTCAGCCCCCAGTGGTAATTTCCCTGCATTTAGTAGGGCAGTACTTGATTGGTCCCAGTGGGATTGGGTTGAACTGAGTTTTGCGCCTCGGAGAGCTGAGCCACAAGGTTTGGGCAGCTGCCTCTTACTGACATGGAGACCAAAGACAGTGGTGTGAGGGTCTGGTTGTTTAAACACAGCAGCCCAAAGATCAGCATGAACATTCACCATTCACCCTTCTGTCCTGTTTTAAAGTCCAAAAGAGGCTGTCAGACACATTTATATTTAGTCTTTAATGTCTTAAGTGCCACAATTCTGCAAAAATGACTACATTCCAATCCCTTTTATTAAATCAACTGTGTAATTTCCTGGGGTTTTTTTACTCTATCAAAAATATATAATAATGTAAAGCATGGGAGCTTGTGGTTTTTGGTTTTTGTTTGGTGTTGTTTTTTTTTTTTTTTTTTTTGTACAGGCAGGTTTTATATTCAGAATTTCTTATATTTATTTATTCAAATAAAGAATGTATTAGATCTAAGAAGTGTTTGAAGTACAGTGTTTTGTTCAAATACTAGGGCACAGCTACCTACACAAAAGGGCGAGACTGGATGTGTGCAAAAACCTTCTGTTCCTGCTGCTCTTTGTAGCTCTTTCTGCACTGAGGAAGAGTGTTTGAGGTTTGTGCTAATTGACACTAGCCAGGAGCAGGAAAAGACGGTGGTATAGGCCCAGTACCACCTTAGCTACATTGGTTTTTCCTTTGCAGTGATGGAAGAAGGGAACAAAATACGCCAGAGTTCCTGTAGAAGCACCCAGTTTCATCCTTCAACATAGCTGGGGGAGAGCTTGCAAGCCAGGTAATGCCAGCTTCTGGCTTCGTCATGCTGTCCAGCAGTCAAAACCAAAACACACACGGTGTCACAGATCTCCTCAGGCCAGATCCTCATCATATTCAAGCCAATGGCACAAACAACCCTCTGCTGATCAGCAGTAGCACGGCTGCACCCAGGAAAGCAGCAAAGCAGCAGAACTGGGTGCTAAGCAGCCAGGAAATTGAATGGCCAAATGTTTCTGGGCTTGTGCACAAATCAAATATCCACCCGTTCATTCTTCTGAATTTGCTTGGCATAATGGAATGCACTCATCACGTATTTGTTACAAAGACTGACAAACATACCTACCTAGATCTACCCTGCTAATGATGAACGCATTCCAAGCAGAAGCCCTTTCTGATGCATACAAATAAGAGAACAAATTTTTTCCTGGTATCTGTTTACGCCTGCCCTGTGCAGAGAGCTGGACACAGAAAGACTGACAGGTTTTAAAGGCAAATGCTGAATGGAATATTGTTTTTACCTGAATGGAGGTGGTAGAGTCACATGTGTCAACTTCAAGTTGCAGCCTCTGTGCTTTGCTTTCTGTGTGTGCCATGGTGCTCACTGCAGGCAAAATATAAAATCGTAGCAGTAGAGGGAGAAAAGTCATAACAAAGTCATTGATGACATTTGCCAGACGTAAGATTGGTGGAGCTTTTAATTACAAGGCCCAGCCCTTCTGAAACAGGATGAGCAAGTTGGATGGAAACAGCATAAAAAATTGCGAGGAAGCCACGTTTTGAGGAGCTCAGTTTGGGTGTTGTTTGCTCTGCAAGGAAGAAGTCTTTGTTCTCAAGCCATCATAGGGATGTCTGCCGCCAACCTGATTTAAAAGGCTGATCCCAAGGAGCACGTTGGCCTCCTGGGATGTCACACTCAGATGCTGTGAGTGATAGGGCTGTATTGGTCCAAAGCTCTGTGGGATCTGAGCAAAGGAGTCCAGAGTGCAGGCAGCAGTGCAGCAGGGTAATTCCCCATCTGGTGATTGCTCTGACCAGGACCAGGTGTTGCAGGGAAGATGTAAGAAGCTCATTTGTGGTTTTCTTCCCTTCCCAGAAGAAAAGTTCCCTCCTCTGCTCAGCAGTTAGAGATCTCCTACAGGGCACAGCACTTTGCCTATCTTTGTAATGACCGTGGAGCCGAAACTGCCAGATAATGAGGTGCCTTAGCATGAAACAGCTTCTGCAAGTAAATCCCTCCAACGAGCTGTTTGCACCCTGGGAGAGCGAGCCCAATCCAGCAGTCCCACAGCTGTAGCAGCGTACCAGGCCTTTTGCTTTGCACTGCTGCAGGAACTGGCAGCCCTTCCCCTCCTCGGTGCTGTGACATTTTCCAGTATGGCCATCAGCTCGATGAGCTAATCCCATCCATTTCATAAATGCTTAAAAACTAAGTCAGACGAAACGAGGCGCCCTTTGCAAGCAGCAGTCTGCCCACAGGAGGCCTCTGAGCTCCAAACCACACCATTAGACACTAAAGCACAGTTCTGACATCCTTGCAGTGTGGTGGCAACCCAAGGGATGGATGGGCAGTGTGGAGCTCAGCTGACACCACGCTGCCTCCAAACCTTGCCTGATGCCAGCAAACCCTTCATTCCCCTCCTGAGCTACAGCAAATGCTTCGCCTTCCTTCTCCCAAAGGGAAGTTTAGAGATCACAGCCCCCTCCCCAGCAGGGTACCCCAGCAGGGCTCCTCTCCTCACCCTGCTCTGCTCTGGAGCCCTTAGGGAGGACGCATTGCCCTCTGTCCACGTCGGGGCATCTGTCCCAGATCTTTCAGCAGGCACCAGGGCGGTGAGAGCAGGCAGGAGCGAAGCTGGCAGAAAGCAACCCTCAGCAGCGTTGCTGCACAAAAGCTGCCTTGTTCCCCCCACTGGGCACAGCGTCCCCTCCCTCACCGGGATGGAAAACCCAGCTCAACGCTCTCCTTCATCACCCCCGCCTTCCTCTACCTCCCCCTGGGGTACGAAATGTTCTCAGGCGAGAAAAACCTGATGTTTAACACGTTCCCCCCCCCCTCGGTTTTCACTCAGCGAAGGCCCACTGCCCAGCTCCCTGGGGCCACCGGCTCCTAGTTATTCAGTAACCTGTTGCTCCGGGTCCCAGCTCCACCTCTCGCTGCCTCCACATCCCTCCCCTCCTCTCTCTTCTGCCAAGAAACCTCTGTCACCTGCTCGCAGACAACCGGGGCGAGTGGCACGGGGACGAAAGGGCAGCGCGGAGGTGGAGGCAACGAGACCCCAGATCGGGGCTCCAGGTGGTCTCTCTCCTCCATCCCTGGGGCACCAGTGAAGCAGAGGAGCTGGGCTGCCGGAGAATGGCAGCAGGATTGCGCTAGGAGGGCACGGCTATCTGGGACAGGAGCGAGAGGAGCCAAGGGGACCACTGGGGATACGAGGTGCTGCTCAGCATCGGTGAGTCTCTCCTTTTGAACCCTAAAACCACATATCCCCCCACCCCCCAGCCCTGGTCCTTCACGGGGGATTGAGTCACGGAGGGCTGTGATCAGAGGGGGCTGTTGCTGGGAGCACTGTAAGTGTGGAGTTTTATATCTATTTGGGTTTTTTAAGAGTGGGGAAAAAGTAATTTTTCCAGCATTACTTCTGGGTTTATTTGCCGTTCTTGTACGTCCCTGCCGGGCCAGCTCCAGTAGGTGGCACTTTCCTGGCAGCAAAATGTCCGTCCTGCACAGAACAGGGTCTTTTTTCTTGTTCCTAACAAAGTACGGAGAGCGTAGGATCAAGCAGCTGCTTGCTTGCAAAGCTCAGGAATTTGTGCTGTTTGGCACCAGGCTCCTCTGCAAGCTGCTGCTTTCGGTGACCTTGGCAAATTCTTTGCCTTGGTGCTGAGCCATCCCTGTGCACGACGGCTTTCTCTTCTATCACCAAGTTCGAGTGCAGCCCTCCTTCCCCTTTCACTCATTTGCTTGGAAAACACCAGTGCAAACTTCACTGAGAACAAGGCTTGGGGGTAACGATGTGACCAACGTTGCTATTTCTGAGCACGGAGAATAACTGTGAGACAAAACAATAGTAAAACATGGTGATTGCCCTGCTGTAATTAGGGCAACGGGGAGTAACGCTTGCATTGCTGGGCTGCTCTGAAATGCTGCATGAGGCACAGGTTTGTCATGCACAGCGGCTGTTTGTCCAGTAGCTCTCTGAGCGGCTTCTGCGGGGTCCATCCCTAAAAAAGGGCTTCTCTGAGTTGAAGGAATGGCAGCTGATACTCAGACCCTATCTGATGCCCCACAGGGAGACCCACACAGTACTTGTGAGTGCCACTCACAGCTGTGCATTCCCAGCTCTGTTCTATCCTGCGATCAATTTCTCAGTTGACGGGAGAAAAATCAGCCCTTAGCACACACACAGGGCAGACAGGATCGAATCCCTTTAAAATGCAGCTGGGGAGAGGGGGTTGGCATCCAATATGGGAACGCGTCTGTAAAGTGGCAAAGGTCCTCGCTTTGCCCTGGAGGAAAGCAAGGTTTAAATTGGTGCATGGGATAATGCAGGATGAGCGTGTTAAGTTCATAGGGACAGAAATCCAGAAGAGACCCCAATGGGCTGAAGGACTGAGGAGGTTTCAGTTCTTATAGACAAAGAAAGGAGCGAAACGGGAAATGTATGAGTTGGCTTGTGTGGGCTTGAGAAACATCCATATGAAATAAGTCCAGGAGCAAGGTGAGCACACGGGGGGAGCCATGGGGTGTTACACCCTGAGGGCTGGATCATAGAATCATAGAGCCATAGAATGACATGGTTGGAAGCGACCTTAAAGCCCATGTAGTTCCAAGGCCCTGCCGTGGGCTGGTTGCTCCCACCCCATCAGGCTGCTCAGGGTCCCATCCAGCCTGGATTTGGGTACCTCCAGGCATGGGGCATCCACAGTTTCTTCTCCACACCGTGGTCCCCCTCTGTGTGTTCAGTCAGGGCTGGTTTGTGGGGTTAATGACAACTCAGCCATTTTCCCTTTGTGTGGGGCTGAAGTCCAGCCCCATGTCTGTTTCATATAACAGCCATCAGCAGGACTGCTCCCACCTCTGGGGCAGGTGTCAGTGCATGCCCTTTGGCCCATGAGTTTGATGTCATTGTTACCAATAAAATTAATCACTCTCTAAAAATACTCTAAGCCTCGCCAACCTTCCCCAGCAGGAGTGCCAAGGCAAGTCTGCTGACTTCCTGGAGTGATAGAGCCAGCTTCCCACTCTGTGTAAAGCACAGTGCACAACAGAGAGGTGATCCAAGCAGGAGGAGATGCTGGAGAGAGCTGGTCTTGTGCACACGAATGAGGCATCTGCTGTGTTTGCTTCCTTTCTCCTGGGCTGGGAAGGCACCACCTGCAAATGCACTGTGCCAAGGGGGTTAAGCAAAAAAGCCCTGGTGGTTTTATTTCCTGGTAGCAGCTCAGCTCTATCAGGAGGAATGGCAATTAGGAAGGGAGGGAAGGGCTCGTCGCTGAGAGCTGGACCAGTTTGGATACATTTCCTATCCGCCTCCCCAAGAGAGCCCAGCCCTTGTTCTGTGCACTGAATGCTCCCAAGGGTTTAATTGCAGTGGTGCCACCAAGGAAGCAGACCAAAAACTTCCCAACAGTGCTGTCACTGGGCAGGCACGCTTTCTTCCTTCCATTGACCATGGGCACTCACCTGCACCATGAGCACTAAGAAACAGGGCAGGAAGGGACAGGGGGTAGGATTTCACAACAGCCCTGGCTGTCACGATGAGCAGGTGTGGCACAACTGGGCCATCATGGCCCACAGCCCCCCAGCCCAGCCTTGATGTAGGTGAAGGCAGCTCCCTCAGTGGCCATTGCACTCTGCTTTTGGTGGCGTCTTCAGCACTGCCTTGGGAGCAGCCAGCAAAACCTTTCCTTGTTTCGGTTTGCAGTTGAGCCACTGCCCCCCTAAACCTTCCCGTAATCGGAATTGGTTTCAATTTTGTTCTTCCTGCTTCCTTTCTGTCTTTTTTTTTTTTTTTCCTCCCTGCTGTTTTATCAGTCTCAGCCTGTACAGATTTATATCCTACAAAGGTAAACTGCAGGCCATTTGAATGGCAGTAAACCAAAGTTCAGGCAGCCAGCAGCACTGTCAGCCATTGCCAGGGAATTTGGAGAGCTGCAGCTGGCAGGGCAGTGATTAGGTAGGTTCAAGCCAGCAGGCACACAGGGCTGAGCCTACACCAGCCTTCCCCAGTCTGCTCACACATAACGGGCTTAGGCCAGAACTGAGACTTCTAGATATGAAATCCTCCCCACCAGGTTGGAGGCTTTCATTAGCATGAAATTTTTTCCCTATGGGAAAAATAAAGCAGCAACTCTGCCCTTGCTCTGTCTGCAATGAATGATAAACACAGAGGCGCCCGTTTGGCCGAGCCTGAGACGCTCCTTTCATCACCAAATTCACTTTGTGGAAACACTGAGGAGAGGGGAAGAGAGAAAGCTAATTGCAACCACGACAGCCCTTAATAAATCACAGGCTGGAGCCTGCTCTCCTTCCTGACACTGCTGCCTCTTAATTATAGCTGCGTTCATCTGAGGAGTTAGAGGAGGAGGGCCAGGCTTTATGCAGAAGGGAGCACTAATTAAAACCTCTCTGTTCCCTAGAAAGATATTCATGTTTTCCTCTGGGGTTATGGACTCATTCCTGGCCATTCCTGCAGGAGAACCTCTAACACCAACTTTCACACAGCAAGGCAGTTCTTCTTGTTGGCAGTGCCTAATGCTCTCAGCATTGCTTCTGGGCTGACATATGGGACTTTCTACACTCCCTTGAAAAGGAAAGAGGAATAACGAACACCCAGGCAGCCTTTGCAGGTGTAAGGCTCCATCATAGAGAATGGCTTCTTGGTGTTGTTGTTCCCCTGATTGGAACTAGATGGCTTTAGTGGGGTAGATCCATGCCCAGACCCGCAGGGAGCTACCACATGACCATGCAGGGAGGTGAGCTGCTGATGCACTCTGCCTTTCCCAGCTCCCCAGAATGCAAACTGGAGGAAGACAGTGGTACTCTGCAATATGGGAACAGCAGTTTGCCCCACTGAGGTCAAAGGGCTGATGCCCAAATACTGTCAGCCACCTTCTTCCAGCTGGCCCTGCAGCATTTCATTAGCAGAGAGCACAGGAAGATCTGATCCAGCACCCCATGAGCTCAGTCCAAGCAGGCACTCGAAGCCAGAACTGAAAAAATAAAAAAGAAGCCAGAAAAGCTTTAGCTTAGCGAGAAGAGCTGTTGCACTGAGCTAAGCAAGAGCAGGTTGAACTGGATAAATGGAGAGCAAATGGAGCAGAGCTGTGCTCACCGCTGGTCTCTGAGCAGGTAACACCCAAGGTGTGGTCAGGCCAACAGCTGCCTGAGCAATCCTCTCCCGAGGGGCAGCACCCTTTTTCCACTGCTCCTCCATGCTACTGTGGCTGCTCTGCTTCAAAACAAGAAAGGAGGGCTCCCGTGTGTTTGAGTTGGGTCACAAAGCTCCCCGTGCTCCTCAGCTTGAAAGAGACACAGCTGAGGTGCTGCTGTTCTCCAGACCTGCAGAGCTGCCTGTGGCATGGAGTTAGTGAATAAGGGAGCAGCTGTCAAGTGATGACAGAGCTGGGGGCATCCCATGAAGCTGGCAGCTGGCGAGTGCAGAGCCAACAGAAAGAGATGGCTGAGCACACTGGGCAGGTACAGACTATGGAGCATTGTGCCACGGGTGGTTTGGATGTCAGGAGTTTACATGAGTAGGACAAAGTGCAGCGGGACAAATATTGGGATGAAAAGGTGTAGCGAAGAGACTTATATCCCACTGCTGGAGGCTGGGAGACTTTGAGGAGAGGGTCCCCATGCGCCCATCCTGTTCTTGTTCTCTGCTCTGGCCATCTTCGAGGCAGATCCGTGTGCTGGTGTGGTGTGGCCGGGTTATGCTCCCAGCCTGACATCTGAGAGGTGCCCACCCCCAGCAGGGAGGAGAAGAGCTCCAGCCCCAGGGACTGCTCGATGGAAGGAAACGTCATGCAAGTTTAATCACAGCCTAGGAAGTAAAGACCGAGGCTGTGTGCTCACAGCCCACCTGTCACAGTCACATGCAAACTAGACCAGACAGGTCCCCAGAACATCTGCTGGCAGGAGCCCAGAGACACTCCTGCTCTGCTCCCTGCTGCCAAGGCTTTGCAAGCAAACGGTAAAAGGTTAGGAGAGCATCCACAGCTCTGGAGCACATAGCGGGAGAGATCTGGGCTGTCACTGCTCTCAGCAGTCCTTGGTGTGATGCTGACCCCAAGATGATCTGTCTTTGGCCAGACAAGTGCAGATAGCTGCCAAGGTGCTGCATGCAAAGCTGTTCTCCACTCCAGCTCTGCACAGGTGGCTGACACTCAGCTCCTCTTGTCTCAGCATCTCCTTCCCCAACACCTCAAGCTAAATTTGGCCTTGGTTAGCTCAAAACTCCCAGCTTAGCATTAGGATCAAGATGGAATTCGCCAAATGACTTTGATTTCTCTGTCTAGTCAGAGGCTCCCTGTCCCCCTCAAAATGTGTTCCTATGCTTTTCATGCTGGACTCAGCCTTAAACCTCAGGCTGCAGCAGACACCTCCCCTGCTTCCTCCTTTTGCTGTATGAGAATTCATGCAAGCTTTGGCACAGGCTGTGCCATCCTCTACCAACTCCTGCACACTGAGATTGCCCACCTGGCATATAAGAGCTTTCTTGCTCATTCTACCTCTCATCTTGGAAGATCACGGGGTAATTCAGGTCCAAATGGACCTCAAGGCCAGCTCTGAAACCAGAGCAGGTTGCTCAGGGCTTTACGCAATGTTACCTCTGTGGGCAGCCTCCTCCACAGCACTGTGGTTCCACAGCAGAAACCATCCCCTGTGCATCTACTTGCAGAACTTTGGTCTTCTGGGACTGGAAATCCCAGTGGGACTGTGGGTGTGTGGGCAGTCAGAATCATGGAATCATGAAGGCTGGAAAAGTCCTCAAAGATCATTGAGTCCAACCCCAACCCGCCCCACCATGCCCACTGACCACGTCCCTCAGTGCCACACTCCACTTTCCTTGAACACCTCCAGGGATGGTGACTCCACCACTTCCTACCCACATTCTGATGCCTCACCACTCTTTCTGAGAAGAGGTTTTTCCTAATATCCAACCTGACCATTCATCACTCAGGGAAACCATTCCTCCTTGAGGCACCACAGGAAGCTCTACTACACTCTTCCAGCTCTGTGATCACTGCATTTTCTCATAGCCCAGCTTACAGACTGCCCTCCCATGCTCCCAGCCCGGCCCTCTGCTGCAGGGGCTACGTAGATTTTTTCCTCCTTGCCATCACAGGAGGTTTTAATGTATTATTAAAACATTTCTGCGTGGTCAGATTAGAAACTGCCATTTCAATTGCCTTGATAAACCCAACTGCACACATCCTTCTATTCTCAGCGAAACAAAGGGTGAAGGGAATGGATTTTTTTTCTTGTTTTGGTTTTGGAACCACCTCCCATGGAACTGTTCTGGTTACTGTGTGACCTGCTCTTCCTGCCTCAAAAACCCGCTCCTCCTGGCTTTATGGAAAGCCCAAGTGGCAGAAACCAATCCCTAAACCCAGCTGGCAGCTGTCACACTGTGAAAGCCTATAGGGTTTACCTGCATTCAGGGGGAGGCCCACCCTTGGCAGGTTGAACAAATAGATGACTGACAGCCAAAGCTCAGTTTAGTGATCTCCTCTTTCTGCCTTATGGAGGCAAAGGGGAAGGGGCAATCAATATGAAAACCCCACACTCCAAACAACCCAAAATTTGACCCAAGCCCTGTCCAAGGGTAATGGGAGGATGGTTAGACTAGATGATCTTGTAGGTCGTTTCCAACCTTGTGATTCTATGATTCTACATCCTGGGAATCATGGTGACCACTGTATCACTGAGCTGGTTAAACCCATGTCAGCTCACTTTCTGCATTGACAGCAGAGCTCCCACATGCCAAGTTTGAGCTCCAGTGAATTGTTAGTAAGTGGCCAAAAATACATGGACAGGATATGAGTAGGGAACACAGAATGGGGTGGGAAGAAGTTGCACTGAGTGCAACTGAGTTGCACTGAGTGATGAGGCTGTGAAGGCTGGAAAAGCCTTAAACATCACATGCTTTTTTTCATGGGATGAATCTCCTCCCTCAGATGTTCTTCCCCACCCTCCTGGCAAAAGTCAGAGGGTGAGTTTTATGGCAGGAAATGAAAATTAGTGATGCATTAGCATCCCCGAGCCCAAAGCACAGGCGTTTGGAAAAGGGATGAGGAGTGGCGTGGGACTGCTCCTCCCTGGCACAGGCAGACAGAATGAGGCTGCAGTCCACTCCCTTTCTTTGGGGAAAGATACGGCAGCCTGACCTTCCCACGCAGGGAAATAAGGATCTCCTGGGTTAGGTTTACCCATCGTGCTCTACATCTTGCTGCAACCACAGAAACGTCAGGATGAGCACGCTGAAGTCAGGCCACAGCCCTGCTGCTGGCAACCAAGCAGGCGGTGTTCAGGTGTAAGCATCGTGGTCCTGAGGCCGAGGCTTTTGCTGGGAAGTGATGTGGAAAATGATTTTGTTTGCCCATTGGATCTGGCAAGCTTTTCAGGTCATCTGTTAATGCAGTAGCTGTAGAGGTGAGCTTGTAAGGATCATGCATAGCAGCGTGAGGTGGGGTCACAGCACACCTACACATTACAACAAGTGCTTAATGAGCCCTTAATGCACTTGGGTGATCAGCTCAAAGCAGCCACCACTGCATGGGTAATGCCCTACCCATTCATACGGCACGGCTGATGACTGGACCAGAGAACTGGAAAGAAGAAGCACTATCACCCTGTTTGCTGCCCCACTGGGGCTGGCTTTGCTGAGCTTCCCACCTATTCCTCAAATGCCTGGAAAAGCCAAAGGAGAGGTGTTCTTGCCCTGCAGTGAGCTTTCTGTGTGCTTGAAAGAGCCCTCAGCCGTCCCCTCCCTGAGACTCACATCATGCTTTCTCCCATGTGGATTGTTTTGAGCCAGGGTCTTTTCATTTACACAATTATAAAGAGCTTTCATGCATCAAGCGCTCATCTGCCTTCTTCTGTGTTTCCAAAAGCATCAGTAAATACATGGCAGACTGTTTCTGGGCTGGATTCTCAGGCTCGCTAAGCTGCAGCCCAGGCATGGTGCACACTCTGCATGGTGCCTGCGGCAAGAGGGAGGCTGTGCAGACACTGCAAGCCCAGACCTGCCCCATGTTTTCCCTAGGCTTCCTTGGGGCTCCTGCAACAGAGAGGAAAAGTGTAAATTCAGGAGCAGTGACTCAGCACGGAGACTCTGCCTACACTTCTTTCAGAGGGGCAGTGGAGTCGGTTTCCAATTCTTTTTCCCAAAGATCTTGGAGATTGTGGCTAGTTTTGCATTTTCACTGGATATTTATAGAGCAAGGCACTGTCTAGACTTGCTTTGGGGTGTTTTACCTGCTGGCAGGAGCAGAACAACTCCCAGTTTGGTTCAGCCTGAGCAAAGAGCCTCAAGCACCTCTCTTGCTGGCTCTACAGTAGGCACAGCATGAGCCCAGGGACCAGTGGTGCCAAGCCCAACAGCCTGACAGGCACATGGGTGTTCCCCTCTTCCTGCTGGAATCCTGCCTGTTTTCTCAGGAAATACATTTTAAGCACAAATCGTTGTTCCTGAGGAGGTTAGAGAACAAGGCATTGGGTGTAATGGGTATAAATCTCATCCTGGTTCTCAGCAGAGCGCAGAAGGGCACGGCACAGGAGGGGGGAGATGCTATTTAATGTGGGGCCCATCAAAGCTGGCAGAGGGGTGGCTGTAGATCTGAGGTGCCTCAGTCTGGAAGAGGTGTTCTGGAGAATCTCTGCAGTGGGAAAAATTCCATGGGCAGAGCAGGGAGTATTCCTTCCCAACATCCCACAGGTGGTACCCACGCCTGTCACCCTACTGACGGTAACACCTCACGTGCTGTGCACAACCCGACCCTACACACCCATTCAGGCTCACCTCTTCATCTGGAGCTGGCATCTTCCCAAAGCAACCTGTAATCCTAGTGCCTCTGCTGCTGTGAAGATAAACTGAAAGGTGGGAGGGAGGAAGAAAGGGGCAACAAGACTTGAGATGCTTTTTAAAGCATCTCGAAGAGCACGTGGGATGGGAATGGAGGACCCCAGGAGATGAATCCCACCAGGCCATCCCGTATCAATTGGGTGTTTTCCCCTTTTCAGCCAGGTTAAGACTATGGAGTTCACTGAACCACTATGACTTGCAAGGCTTGGTTTGAAAGATGCTATCTGGCTAGCACAAACACTGGTTTTGTTAGGAGTATGTGCACTCGGAAGAGACCCCCACCAAGCAGGTTTGAATTCCTTTCAGTGAGCCCTGACAAGAGGCATCCTTACTGGCAGGGCCAGTAAGGCATTTAAAGGCAAGAGAAGGCTGTCAGGTGTGCACAGAGCCAACAGCACAAAGATGTTTTGTTAGAGGACCCACGTGGGGTACAGCGTTTTCTATCTGTTAGTATCTTTCAATCCTCTGCTGGCATGCAGGGAGCTGGAAGGATACCCTCAGGGGCTGCCTGTTTTGTGGACAAGCCAAGCAGGGCAGAATGTGTGTATCATGGTGCCTGTCCTCCCTCTGATCTGGTGCGTACAAGAGGGCTGAGCTCTGCAGGACAGTCCATCAGACAGCTTTTGTCAGTGTGACGTTCCCTTGCAAAAACACCCAGCAACCCTAACAGACGGTGCTTTGTTGTCCTGGGAAGTTTAAAAGATAACATCGTGTGGGCACACAGCTAATGTTTCAAAGCCAGGCTTTATGTTACTTTCTGAGGCTTTTGCTAATCTAGCATTTCTGCCTGGCGTATCCAGTTGTCTCCATGGATCTGTGCTCCAGGCCCAGGCAGGACCCTGGGGCAGCCTCTCCATCACATATATTTCACTGCTGCCAGAGAATAGCCATTCTCACCACCACTGCCTTTAGGTTGGCTTGATGGGATGTGAGAGGACCCTTTACAGTCCCAATGGCTTTAGGCTATGGATATCAAACATATATGACTCCTTTTTGGTTACACATTGATTACTGATACACGGGTATTTCCAGTTTTTTGAGTTATCCAGTCTTCACCCAGAGTTCAGAATTTCGCACAACTCCTTTCCATTTGCTTGAGAACAAAAATAATGTATGATCACAGCAGATGAACGGAAAGTATTGCTGATAAAAAGGATGAATGGCAATCAAAGCAATCGGACCACACAGAAGAGAGTGGCTATTTTTTCCCTTACAGCTTTTCCACTCTTGCATCTCCCTCTTCAAAGACTTGGAGAAAGCCAAAACAATGCATGGCTCTCTTCCATTTACTAGGAATGTACAGAAGTGTAGCACAGACAACAATGACAGGCTCCTGTCATGACTCTGCGTGCGTCTTTGGGAGGATATTTGACCTTCAAGGATGTCCGGAAAGTCAGGGAGGGAGACTTCCTTTGCTTCAAAGCATGATACTTCACCCTCAGTGTTGCTTCAGGAAAGAGGTGGAGTCACCATCCCTGGAGGTATATAGGAAGCGTGTAAAGTGGCACTGAAGGATGTGGTTTAGTGGGCATGGCAGTGATGTGCTGATGGTCAGACCTGATGATCTTAGAGATCTTTTTCAACCTTAGTAACTCTAGGATTCTATTTATGGACATGGGTTAGAGGGTATGGTGAACATGGATGAATGGTGATGCATCCCAGGGTCCTGAAGGAGCTGGCTGATGTGGTTGGTGAGCCACTCTCCATCATATCTGAAAAGTCATAGGTGTCACAGTCCCCGGTGAGTGGAAAAAAGGGGAAAAATCACTCCCATTTTCAAGAAAGGCAGAAAGGAAGACCCAGGGAACTACAGGCCAGTGAGCCTCATCTCTGTGCCTGGGAAAGTCATGAAGTGGATCATCCTGGAAGAGATGGTAAGGCACATGAGAGATGAGGAGGTGATCCATGACAGCCAGCATGGCGTCACCAAGAGCAGATCGTGCCTGACCAATCTGGCGGCCTTCGATGAGGAAGTATGATGGCATTGGTGGACAAAAGAAGACAACTTATGTCATCTACCTGTACTTGTGCAAGACCTTTGACATGGTCCCACACAACATCCATATCTCTAAGTTGGAGAGAGATGTAGTTAAAGGCTGGGCTGTTCAGTGGGTAAATAATTGGTTGGTTGGCTGTAGCTGGAGGGTTGTTATCAACAGCTGTATGTCCAGATGGGGGTCAGTCACAAGTGGTGCTCCCCAGGGTCCATTCTGGGACCAGTGCTCTTCAATATCTTTGTCAGTGACAGTGGGATTGAGTGTACCCTCAGCAAGTTTGCAGGAGACACCAAGCTGAGTGGCATAGTTGATATAATAGAAAGGAGGGACATCAAAGCCAGATTGGATGGGCACATCTGAAATTGCAGACTGCCAGTGCTCTTCAAAAGGTGAAGCTCTCTCAGCTCTTTCTTCCTCTTACTCAAGTCTGGCTGTCTCTCAGTTTCATGGAGTAATTAGAAAGGCTCCAACCCCTCAGAAGAGTGTCCTCCCCCAGTCTGCCAGCCAGGATTCAATTAATATCAGACAATTTAAATGGAATTAAAAGATGTGGTGTGAGGCTGTGTACCAGCTTGACTTGGCCATCCTCACACCACGCTCTCTTTTCAATTAAGACAAGTTTGAACGTGGTCCTCCCAGCACCAGTAAGAACCAGGCAAAGGTTAAATACTGAAAATAGCACTAATAAGTAAAAAGCAAGGAGCTCATCGGTGTAAGGACCTGCTGGCTTTGTTTTGTGCCCCAGCTGGGATGCAGACACCCTGGAACTGAGGGCAGCCTTTCAAAAGTGATGGCAAAGAGAAGGATCCATTGGAGTTCAATGTGTTATGACCACGAAGATGAAGCAAGGATCACTTTGTGTGTCCAAAGGAGCAATATGCAATCGGCCTCTTGCTGAAATCAGCAGTGCTGATGCATTTCATCTTCTGCCTGGCATCCTTTGTTCCTGTTGTTTTTTCCTCTCTGAGGCCTGGGAGGAAGCTCTGAACTCCACCAGCCAAATTCAGCAACCCTTGCATGCTGGAGTAACCTGGATTTTAGTCCATTAAGGACATGGCCCTGGGGCAGTAAGTGAAAGGGAGCCAGAAATATTACATTAATAAGCAGAAACACTCCCAGCTCTCGTCGTCGGCCACGGGACTAAAGTGCTCAGACAAGTAAACAGAAGAGAGCTGAGTTTATTAGAGCACGTTCCCTTTTCTAGGTATCTCATGCTAATGTACAGAGAGATTTGAGAGATAGGAACCATTTGAGGACTGTAAGAGGAAACCAGCAGACAGCTATTAACAGAGGAAAAATTCACAGGTACCCAAGCCTGGGAGCAGGGACAGGTTTCATTACGCACAGAGAGGCTGGCAGAACATCAAGTATCGATTCTAACATCTGTATGAATTAATATCCACATGCACATGTGGGGGGGGGGGGGGGGGAGAGGGAAGGGGGACTTTTGTGTCCACCAAAACAAATGAAGATGGGGAATTTAATGTGCTTGGAAGCAATTCCTGCCGGTGCCTCAGCACTGAGGAGTGTTGCTGTGATACAAGGCAGGCTGGAAGCTGTAAGGCTGAGCCCAAAACATGACAGGGGCCCCAAAGAGAGAGCATGTCTTGCCACAAAACACATCTCTCTGGCACTCATGCAGCGAGAAAGCTGCATATGTACCCTGACCTCAGGGTAAAATGCACAGAGCAAAATACTGCAAGTGAGCACTTCCAACACCAGGAATAAAACCGGATATGTGAGGAAGCCAGGGCAGCCCTACCGATGATACAACAAGCCCTGCAGCACACAGGCAGCCTCCAGTGGGGAAATCCCAGACGTCAGGGATGACTGAAGTATTCCCCAGGAATTGCATACAACCTTAGTTCAATTGAGAAAAAAATCACAGGGCAGCTCACGCAGCTTCACAGAACGTGCCACCCTCCTTCAAAGGTCCCACTGCGGGAGCTCTCACTGAAGACACTGAGTGAGACCTTCCTTTAGATAAATGATGAGTGTTTTTGAATTGGTTACTCAGAGAAATTGTGGATGTGTCATCTCTGGAGGTGCCCAAGGCCTGGCTGAGTGGGGCTTTGGGCTACCTGACCTGGTGGGTAGCAACCAGCCCATGGCAGGTGTTGGGGCTGGGAAGGCTTTAAAGTCCCTTCCAACCCAACCATGCTGTGGTTCGATGTTCTTTAGGTGTCTTCCAACCCAACCGTTCTATGGTTATGTGATCTTTAAGGACCCTTCCAACCCAACTATTCTATGATCTTTAAGGTCCATTCCAACCCAAGCCATTCTACTATTCTGTGATTCTATAACTGTGTTTTCTGACAACCCTAGAATGAGGTGAGTGGGGTCTGATCCATGTGAATGAAAAAAAAGGGTCTGAGTGCCCATCCTTCAACACAAGTGCCTCCAACATTCTTAAACTAAATTGAAGACTTTTTCTTGCTTTTCCTTCAAACTGTGCAATGGAGCTAAGTCAATAACTTGGATCCCAATATGAAATGTCCTGAGTTTTTTTATTATACCTCATTTTCCCTGCCTTTTTCCCCTTCTAGTTCTGCCCTCAGAGCAGTGCCTGAATCTCTCTCAAGCACTTTTATTGAAAATTCTTATTGCAAAAGAGGCAAAATCTCTCTGAACTAAGCCTGCCTGCCCCTTCCCAAGCAGCCAGCCATCACAGTAATAAGGCCTCATCAAGTCTGTGCAGAGCCATAGGCAAGGCTGCTTTGGTAGAAAATGGAACACCACCAACTCTGGGAGTGCCTGGAGGGGATGGGTAAGAGAGGAGAGGTGGAAATAGGCTTCAGAAATGTTATGTCATCTTCATCTCAGCCCAGGTCAGAGCCATGGGGCAGCGAACGGCCAGAAAACCCCACTGTGCTGCTCTCACTTGCTTGGGAACCCTGAATCAGAGTCAAGGCATCATATGCACCAGTAAATCACCTGAGAGTGTGAAGGCTGTTTTCTAACTTCTAACTTTGTCTCCTCTGCTTCTGTTGAAGCTGCCCATCCTGTGAAGCAACATGAGTCTCAAAGGATCCGTCAGCAGCAGCACTGGCTCAACAAAGTAAGGATCTGTGTGGCGGGCTCCCTCCATCCTATGGGCAGCACTCCTTCCCAGTGCCCAGGGGGAGGCTCCTTGTGGTCCCATCTTTCTTCCTAAGTGCACAGGGTTTGTTTCACCTTTCCTTGGATCCTCACATGTTATCACCATGTGGGATGTGGAGACAGGCCTTACAGGGGATGTAACCTATGCCTGGAGGCTTGACACCCCCAAAATTTAACTGTTTTACACAGAATTACATCCTCCCACAATTGCACATGGGACATGGGTTGTACTTATGGGCTTGCTTTAAAGGAGTAGGTTTTAAAAAGTGTCCAAGAACAAGAGCTCTGAGCCTTGGTGCTTACACTGCTTGGGTTCAGGTGGACTCAGTTCTAAGGATCAGCCTCCTTTTCCCTGGCCTCCTCCCCATACCAACTCATTGGGAGCACCATTCTCAACACAGCCCTTCCAGAAGTGATGTGCTCCCAGGGAGACCGTGAGCAATGGTAACTCTACCAGTAACAGGCCTGGATGGGCTGCCCTGCTCCTCTTTCCAGCCATTGGGTTTGGTGACACGGGCCCGTGGTGTGGATAACAGCTAGGGTTGCAGAGGGAGCTGCAGAACTCTTCGCCTGGCAGCACCTTCAGTGGATGTGACGATGAGAGCAGGGCTGGTTTCCCTCACGATTGCTGTCGGGTTGCACTGCTGATGCTGATTTGTGCCTTCCTTCTTTGGCAGTGGCAGCATGGGCAAAGCGGACGGAGCCTCCAAGCTGAGCGCAAAGGACCTGTATGGTAAGTGGTACCCACAAACATGCTGGTTTGTCTCAGGTTTCCTATAGGAAGGGTACCTTTGGAGGTCTGGACACTGTTGCTGGGGAGTTTGAGGTCAGCAGTCCATCACGTGTGTCTGCATGTCCTCTGTATGGAGCATGCACTTTATGCTACCGTGTTCCACGCTGGTCATGGCTGTGGTTCCGTGAGGACAGACAAATCTATGCAGGGCATTGCTTCCTCTCATCTGGATTCTCTCCGGTTATGTTAGCAAGATAACTTGATAAAGAATCTAACAAAAGAAAGACTGTCCTCAGCAGGTTAATAATTATACTCCTTTAACTACTCAGTGAACCATGACAACTCCAGTGCCCTTCGGCTCTTTGGAAACAGAGGATTGGTGGGATGGGTGCTTGCGCTCAACCCAATATCCCACCCTCTGGCTGTCAGTTTGCTTGGCTGGGACTTTCATTGGCTCTGGCAGCCCCTTGGTCAGAGAGTTTGTATTTGATCAGACAGCTCCTTTTACTGCCCTGAAGTGAGGGTGGCTGCAAGAAGTGAACTGCGGGAATAAAGGTAGATGAAAAATTCCATGTTACTGACCATAGGTATCTGTCACCTCGATGCTGCGTGATGAGCAGCTGCCAAGGGAAGGCCTGAGATGCATCAGTCATTTGTCTGGAGATAAAAGCACAGAAAGAAGAGAGAAGGGAGGAGTGGGAATGCCTGGGAACTGCTCCACTGTGCACACAGGGCTGCTCGGACAAGCTCCCCCTGCTCCTCTGATAGAATCGCTTCCTTTGCTGTGTGCTGAAAGCTCCTGCAATTTTCACCAGGGGCAGAGAGATGTTAGTTTAGAGATAAATACAGAACCATACAGAGAAGTAAAACTGAAACAAGGAGATGAAAAGTGTGTGGGAAACAGAGTGGGTGCTCAGGTCAGCACCCATTGACAGAAGCCCTGAATTATTGGGGTGTCAGGGTGGAACTGAGTTGTGCAGAGGAGACCAGCAAGCACTGACTGCCCCGCAGTGTAAAAGCCAGCAAAGTAAAAAGCCAACAAACTGCTTTAAAACCAAACACACTTTTCTCAAATAAGTAATTTTCAACAGAGAGTTACATCTTTTTTTTTTTTTTTTTTTTTTTTTTTTTTTGTATGGACACACCTCAAAAGCAAATGTCAGCAAGAAAGCAAGAACAGGACACCTCTCCCACCAAATTCCAGCAAACCTGAACTAGGGATTGTAAGGCCAGAGGCCAAACCCTTGGGGGGAATAAATCACCTCCCTTGATTCCCCCACCTTGGCAGCCCTCTACCAGCAGCTGGTGTTGGCTCTGCTTCTATGCACAAGCACGTTCGTGGGGTTTCTGCCTGCAGAACGTGGGGCACACCCCACTGATTCAGCATTCCTTCTTCAAAGGGCACTCAGCATGTGTGAAAGCAGCATTCAAATGTTTGGGTCCCCTTTCCACTTGGATCGTCCTTCCCCCAGCATTAATTTCTACTGGTAGCTGGGGGTGGAGGGCAGACAAGAACTAAAATTCCAGGGAGAATTATGTTTCATAATGAAACAAATCACATCAAGCTGAGCTGGCCTTGATTATGTGATTGTGGTGCTGCTAAGGGACGTTTTGGAGCTTATATTTCCATTTTTCTCCTGTGCAATCAGTCAGGACCCTTAGCCTGTGCACGCTGCTGGGCCTTCCAAGAATGAGCACAACAAGCCCCAAATCCACAGCACTTTAAAGGAAGAAACAGCCTCAAGTTGTGCCTGGGGAGGTTTAGATTGGATATGAGGAAGAATTTCTTCATGGAATGAGCTGTCAGAAATTGAAACAGGATGCACAGGGAGGCAGTGGAGTCCCCATCCCTGGGGATATTTATGAGATGCATGGATGCCGTGCTTAGAGATGTGAGTTAGCAGTGGGCTTGTAGTGTTACGATGGTGGTTGGACTTGATAACCTGAAGGGTCTTTTCCAACCTCAGTGATTCTACCCATGTTGGTCCACAGAGGTGACAGCGGTGGCCCAGAGGTGGGGAGGGTGGCTGTCCTCCTGCCACAGCTGGTGTCTTTTTCACTGCGGTGAGCACAGAGGGATGTAGAAAGATCCAAATCTCCAGGGAACTCTGCACAAAAATGGCCTAAAGCCCTGAGACATCTTCCCCCATCTCCAGCCCTACCAGAATCCTAGAGCATTCAGCCATGGAGCTGCCTGGCTGCCATGACAGCAGATGCTCATCCTTCCCACTCCCCTTTGCTAAACAGCATCACATTTGCTCAGCTCCATATTCTGGAAGAGTCCATGACTGACCGTACAGAGGGAGCAGGGGGAATGGCTGGCACCTATCAGGTAGCCACCGTACCCAACGCACAGCAAGCAGCTGAATAAATGTTAATGCATACCATAAATAAATTAAGCTGCTTCTCTGCTTACTGGTATGTGCCCTGAACCTAGCTCGAAGACAGCAGGGGGAAATGAGTGTGACAGGATGAGCCAAGGGAAGAGTTGGGAAGGAAGCACGGCGTTTGCCAGAGCTCGCCACCCCTTTCTGGGGTGGTCGCCAGGAGGGCATCTGAGCTGCTTTCGTGGATGGCTGGCTGGTGCTGTTTCTCATGGAGGGCTGGGTACTGTAACTGTAAGAAGGTGCGTGGAGCCAAGGAGCTTAAAGATGACTTCACACAGGGCTCACTTCTGTGCTGCGTCCATCTGTGTGATGCTTGACTGCTTTCCTGTGCCCTGCCAAGAGCTGGCTCCGAGCTGCCTGACACACACTGCTGGGAAAGACCCAAACGTGGTGCACACAGGGCTGGGAAATGGCCACTAGTGTGTGTTGGGCTACAGAAACACGGACTTGAAAAGCTTCAGTCTGTGAGGCGTCATCACTTGACACTGCACGCCTCCTGTAACTTAAGAAAGGCTCCCGGGCTGTAACAGAACACGGGATGCTAACACAAAGACAGGAGCTGCTCATACCAGAACAGTGTGGCCCTGGGATGGTTATCATCTGCCTGGGGAGCCATGGGGAGAGGGGCTGCACCAACAAGCTGGTGGTGAAGGAGTGAGTTGTGTTTAACGGTCACAAAGCAGCTCCTGGTCTCCATAGGGCTCTTGTGTCTCTTACATGGAGACCCCCAGGCTGTAATTCCTTGCTGTCTGCTCTCCCGCATCCTCACTTGCACACTGGGCAAACGCAGTGTGAAGTGGCGATGCAGCGAGATGCCGTTACAGACAGGAGCTGAGCCAGCTCAGGAACAGCCTCAAAAGGAGAAAGACAGAAACATGGACTCAATACAGTCCATTTCCTAAAGCTGCACTGTAAATACGTGTTTACAACTGATGGCTGGGCACAACGGCCAACAATGGGGTTATTAGTATTGGTTATTGTATACCACAGCAGTGCCAATCTAGCAGGCAACACCAATCTACTGATCTCCTGAAGCAGTGGTTCCCCCTCTCCCTTACCTCCAGCCTTGAATAGCTCCCTTGTCTGCCTCTGTGTGTCACTTCAGCAGCCTTTCTTCACATCCCCTTTCCCACCCAGATTCCAGCTTCAGATTACGCGGCTCCTCTCCACCCTCATGGGTGACCCTTTTCACTTAAAGCCTGGAAATGTAATACTTTAACTGGAAACGGGACTGGAAGAAAGGAAGGAAACCAACATTCCTGTTGGCTCCTGCATCAAAACTCACCGGTGGCTCAGTGCAAGAGCTGTTGGTTGGAAAACTGCATGGCTGGGGGGTTGACAAAGAGGCGTTTCCACCTCTGGCATATCCCGCCCAGCCTTGATTTTAAAGGAAAAGGGAGTACCTCTCCCCACGAGCTTCTCAGTAGCCTGATTGTCTTTTGCTGAGCAGCCCTTGGGCATGCCAGGCACAAGCAGGCAGTTAGTGTATGCAGGCCTTGCACAACCTTCAAGCTGTATCAGGCTTTTATTTGTTCTTCTGGAGTGCAGTGTGCCTTCAGCTAATAAATGAGGAATGTGAGAATGTGGCAGCTATTAGGCATGCTGAGCAGGAATTCAGCCTCCTGAGAGCAGCTGGCTGTCAGCACGCTATCAGTGCTGCCCAGGTCCATTCATACCCCTGGCTGCCGCCAGTATCAATGAGAGCCTTTTCTTTCAACTCATGAGTTTCATGAGTCCCAAAAGCACACGCTTTCCCCACTTAGCAGGAGGCCTTGCAATGCCACATGCTTCTGTGTCTGTGCAGACCAATCTCCCTCTTACAGCTAAGCAGGAACCAGTGGGATGGGCAGAGCTGCACAGTGCAGATGCATGATGGTGCTGCCGGATCAGATCTGGCCTCCTGCTGGGATTCCAGGACGGGATTCTATTTCATAAGGCTGCTTTATAATGCAGGCCTGGCAAATCTGCATAACTACCATTAGCATTCCAAGGCATTTGCTGTTTCATTTCTCCTCCAAAGGACTGTGTCTTGACCTGTTGGTTTGGCAGAAGGACCGGCTCATGCTACATGTGCAGGTTACTATAAAAAGCATGTGCATTGCTAGATAATATATAGGTAACATAAAGAACTGGCAAACTCCAGAAGGCAACAACCAGGACTTTCCTTAAGCTGCTACAATGGATACAGAGGCCAGGAATCCTTTGCTTCACGTGTGTCCTTCACCAGAGCTCTGAAGCAAAGCGGCAGTCCTGACTCTTGGCTCCCTTCTAAGTCCTTGCAGGATAACTGCATTTATTGGCTCATGGTCCCTGTTGTCCTGTGCTGACAGCTCCTGTAGAGACCAGATGCTCAGCAACAGCCATGCTCTTCTTGCCTTTCCAACCCACCTCCCAAACCTGGGGTTGTTATGCTTTGGTTCCCTCCTGACTGTTTCATTGATGAATTGTTCATCCCCCACATTTTCTACGGAGCCTTCTGCCTAGCAACAGCAGAAAGCAAATACAAGGAGATACGAGGAGAATGAGGGAGGATCCGGTGTGATACAACTCCCTAATTAAGTAGAGAAGGATGTGCATGGAGGAGAGATTGGACCCTCCCCAGCCCTGCTGTGACAGAAATTTGTCACAGAGGCACCTGTTGGCACCACAAGTGGCTTTGGCTCCGGTGTGCACCAAGAGCATGGGTGAATTTTTGTATGTAGCAGCAATGAGAATGTAATGGATGGAAAGGGACAGAATCTTGGGCCTGAGTCTTTGGATTCTGATGTAACTGACCCACAGCACCCTGTGCAGATCAGCACAGCACCATCAGTCGGGGGAAAGGAGTGCTCCAATTCCCACAAACCAGCAGGAATGGTTTGTGTTTATTTATCCCACTGATGTACTGTGTGCACAAAGCACCCAGTCGAGGGAAGCGTGGCCCAGCTTTGTGGGGAAAAGGGCGTTGCATGGAAATGGAGAGGGAACCTGGCACATGGAGTGTGCTTTGGCTTCCCATAACACCATTCTTCCAGGATGTGTATTGATCCTACTTTTATTTTCTCAGTTCCATCCTTTCACTCATTATCATAAAGCCAAGCAGGACGATCTCCCTTCCAAACAGTATTTTGGCCTGTTGTCACTGGATGTTCAGTCCAGCACCCAGTTTTCAGCCCATTCTGAGTGGGTAAAATCCAATCTGCAGTGGTCTCAGCATTTCCCATTTCCTCATCTGCCCTCTGGTGCCAGTGGAAACACCATTTCTGTGCTGTGCTGTGCTGTGTGCCTGCAAGATATTGGTGACAGATAACATTATTTAGAGAATAGCTTTGCAGCTTCTCCCACGCCTGTAAGTATGAGGCAACAGTAAAGCTAGCTGCTTAGGAAAGGATGATGATCTTCATGCTAAGAGAGATTTTTCTTGCCTGACACCAAAAAAAGAAAGAGACAAAGCTCTATTGTTCCCCTGTCTCTTTGACTCTCCTGGCAGGCAGGAGGGAAAAAGTACAGCAATGGTCACTGGGGCTCATGCCAGCTTTTATCACCTTCAGATGTTTGCTGTACTTGTGCCACAGTCCAGGACAATTCTGCTCTTTGCAATCCAGCCCGTGCTGCATCCAGCAGTTCTCCACCATATGTTCTGGCAGCGCCTGCCATCTGAAAACCATCTTTAAATTTCTGTCACTCTTATTCATCGTTGGGGATTATGCAAATTCCCTGCCTGCTGAAGACGCAGTATGGATTGGGTGACACCTCACCTCTCCTGAGCCTTCTCCATTGCAAGATGCTGTAGAAATGCAAAGTATTTCCAGCATGAGTGGTGTCAGATGAACCAGGAGGAAATGTGCCAGTGTTCTTTCATACAACCTCTCAGGTTGAGGTGGCCTACAATTGCCTATTTTGCAATTTACAGCCTGAATCCTTGCTTCTTCCTGCATTAAAATGAAAGGAGATTGCAGTGTTTTGCACCTCTGCTGGAAAAGGCTGGGAGGGCTCTTATGGAACTCTATCTCCATCTACCAGCCCTTGACACTGCTCAACACCTGCCCTTTCAGAGCTGGAGCCATCTGCATACCCTGCTTTGTTTCCAGTCTGATCACTGAAGCCTTTTCCACTCCCTTTTAAAAAGGAGAGAATGGAATGCCTCAAAATTGAGATTTGTCTCCATCCCACACAAGACGCAGTGTTCTCATTTCCATTAGTGTCATCTATTTACATGAGAAGTGCTCTGTGAGGAAATTGAGGTTACTCAGAGAAAAAAAAGTGCCTCACATCAGAGACAACTCCCCGCAGACACGAGTTGCTGTGTGCCCTATCCCAGATCTTGCCCCACATCTGAAGTAGGGCAGGCTGCAATTAAAACACCCAGCAAACTGAAAATGCCGCTGACCCCTCAGTGTAAGCCAAAGGGGGGGAAGTAGCCATGCTGGAAGTAGCCATGCTGGAAGATTAATTCCTATACTCAGGGTCATTCCAGGAGCTTGTAGCTGAGCTGGGAGCTGTGCAAGGTGTCCAAAGGTCCTCCTGGTGTGCAAGGCAGAGCCCCAGCCAATACCCCTGCCAACATGCCCAGCAGAAAATAGTTCCTACCTGTGCACAGCAGCCACTTTGGTACTACGAGGAATTAGCTGTGGAAGCAAAGCACACTGTTGTGTTTTCAGTGACAGGCATACAGGTGCAAGGTGCAAAGTACACAGGTGTTCTGCCACGGTGATGAAATGTCTCAAAGGCTTAAAAATTAAAATGCATTAGAAAGCTGTATCTATCAACCCTTGCCAGGCTTTGACTAAAATCACCAGCATCCATTTTTGTTTTCACCTCTCTGGGCCTCAGTTTGTATGTTTAGGATGCTACCAGTGCTGAGCCCTGTGTCTATGGAGAAGCACAAAGAAGGGCTTGATCTAAAAGCTCTCCTAGCCTAGCAAAGGTGAAAATTCCAAATCTCAAGGAAAGCAACCCTTCAGGGCAGTGCTTGTTCTGGAGAGACACCTGCTGGCTGGAGAGGCACCTTCTGCATTGGTGGAAGCCAAGCAGGAATAAACATATATCAGAGACACCGAGGAGTCCAAGGAAAAGGCTAAAGAGGTGGAACCCAAAGCAGTGGAGCCATGGACCTTGACCCAAGCATGGCAGGGCATGGGCTGAGAACTCTGAGCAGAACACCAACAGTCTCAAATACTTGAGAGATGTGAGCTTGTTCAGCTCAAACGGGTGAGCAAGCATAGATGGGCTGGCTCCAAATCACACCAGGTGCCAAGGACAGGCTTGGCAGATCTTAGAGCAAACAGCTCCACAGTCTGGATGAAACCAAGAGGCTGACAAAAATACCACCAGTATTTCATCTAAGTCTCTGGGTTTTTTTTCCATCAAAATGTTGCGAGATCCTCCTGGCTTTGATGGTTGCCGCAGAGGACAGAAAGGTAACCTGACACAGGTTATTTCTAGCTTAGGATGGGTAAAAATGTGTAAACAGATCGTAAGAACCTATGACAACACACAGAGCTACAATTACATTTTCTAAGCAAACGAGAGGTTAGAGGATGTCCTCTGCTGGTGAAGAAAGTGTTTTCAGTTCAGTTCACTCTGAGCCCAGGTAATCTCTCCTCTGCCAGGCACACAAAGCATACACACAGAATGGACACATACCATTAACCAGTGAGTAAAAGCTGACAGGTCGATTTTTCTAGGATTTTATTCCAGAGCCTCTTGTAAAAAAAAATTTAAAAAGCAGTATTTTTTCCAATTGCTCCTTGCTGCTGTTTACCAGTGAGATATGCAGGAAGCAATTAAGGTTTGTTGCCTCATAAAAACATTGTTCCAGGCAGGTTCTGGCTGGCTGGCTGGCCTTGACCCCTGCAGCCCTTCTCATTGCCAGGAAATGCAAGACAGCAAACTAGCAGTGTCGCAGTGCTGCAGAGGGTTTCTTCCAGAGGCCATCTAGAAGGGCTGTTCTGTCCAGGCTGATGGGGTGCAGCCTTTGCAAGCTGCTCTTCTGACACCTTCCCTGGTCATTTGCTGTCTGAGGCTTTGCTTTACATAAGGTTCCACTTCATCTTTAAGAAGTGCAGGAATTGAATTATCAGTGTCATTCTGGAATACAACTGGAATGTGTATCCAGTTGGTATCCACCAAGTTAGTACTTTGATTCTCAGCACTCTGAAACTGGAAGCCTGGACAGTAGCACCCTATGTGAAAGCTCTAATTTTCAGACCTGAATACATTGATAACAGCCTTTAAACTAAAGGGATTCTCTCTCTCTTTTTTTTTTTTTTTTCCAGAACAAAGGAAAAAATATTCCAATTCCAATATCATTATGCACGAGACTTCACAGTACCATGTACAGGTGAGCATGCAATTAACTTTTATGGGACTGCAAGACCCGTATGAGTGATAGATGCTGATAATGAAATATTTCACTTTTCCTGGAGCTTTTTTAGGTCAAAGAGCAGCTGGTAACCTATTTAACAATATGCAAGCATTGCTTTCCACATCCTGGGAGAGGCAAACAGCAAAGATGCTTGACAATCTTCCATTCATCCTTCAGGACTTTCTGTGAAGCCAGCACTTATTCAGCTGGACACATTTGGCCATTATAGCTATCAAATGCAAAAGGATTGATTGGGAGGGAGGACAAAAAACAGTAATGTGAATTTGGTTTAATTAACAATGGATCTCTCTTCTATTTTAAATTAAAATTGGAAATGCCATGCAGAGCCATCGTTTATCAAAAATATGAATGATTGAGGTCTGGCAAATTGAAATATAGAGTAATGAGGGAATGGAGAATGGAGAAAAAAAGATGTAAAAAAAGGGAAATTCAGCATGAAGAAAGAGGAAACTGAGAAACTTGTCCTCATCCTCCTCTACAATTTGAAGGAGAGCAGTGGGAGCTGTTGTCCCTCTTATCACTCTGTGCTTCAAACCCTTCCTGCTGAACATGGTGGTTAGAGGAACTTACCTGCCCAACCCACATGGAGCATGTCAACTATCATTTTTCAGCTCTCCCTCAACTACTGTGTCCTCTCCAGTAATTCAAAAACCTTCACCCATGACAGGCACTCAGCAAAATTCAGCTTCCAGTGTCACAGACACCTACATAAGGGAGGAAGCCAGCCTGTGCAGCTGCCAACCAGCAGGAGCTCCACCTGGCTGGGGACAGCTGGCTCACTTGGCACTGAAAGCTGGCAAGGCAAGAAAGGAGGCTCATGAAGTTCACAGGTGGTGGGAAGGATCCCCTTTTCTCTGGTTTAAGGCCCCAGCCAACCATCCCCATCAGTGAGCCCTGCCGAATAGAATCACTCATGGACCCAGAGAGAGACTTAGAACTTCGTTCCTTATGCCTTGTGCCACTCATCTGTGATTTCTGCCTTCAACTTTGACCAAAGCAAACAGGGCTTCAGTGGCCGGCAGTGAGGCAGGAAGAGGCATTTTATACCCTTAAGTAATCTGTAAGTTGATTGAACTTGAAAAGTGGAAGCCCATTCTTAGGAAAGTTAGCGTATTTGATTCTCCTTCTGGATAGGGGGGTTTAATCAGATAAAGATAAGGACAAGCCTTTATTCCCCCCACTCCAGCATTATTTAAAGAAAAGGGAAAGGAAAAATATTTTAATGAGTCTGAGATGGAGAAGTAGCTTTGGCTTCCTGAAAATGAACTTATTTAACAGTAAATAACTAAGGAATTTATGAAGATTGTAAACCCAGCAGTTATCATAATAGACCAGATAAGAATGCCTGTCAGCAGGTATAAACCAATTCTCCTCACTGCTCAGAAGGCAGAGGGTTTGGCATCTCCGTGTGGGTAATATTGACTTTGCAAATAGCTTTTCGTGCGGCGTTTTACAATTACAGTAACACATACCCAAGCATGTTCTTCATATCTGATGGCACGGCTAATCTCAGCTTTAGCTGCTCACATACCTGCCAGAAGTTTTATTTAGATAGTGCCTCACCCCATACCTTTGCTTTATGAGCACAGAACTGGGCCATCACTTAATTTCTGCCGTGTTTGTCCTCTTCTCTGATCTATCCAGTCTTTGTGAATTATCCAGCAATCACCTTAGCGACGAATTGGTAACCTCAAATTCCCTCCATCCCTAATGTTGAGTAAAGACTCAACCCTTTCATCCTCTTAGGGCTGCCAGTGCTTTCAATCTGAGCTTTTTCCTCTTGCATACACATCCCTTATGGAACCAATTGCAATGATAGTTCTCACCCATGCTTCAACAGGGCCACCCAGGGCTCTGGTGCTGTGGATACTCTGGGCCCATCCAACCCCTGGTACATCATCACTGTACCAAGGAGCTACCACCTGATCTCTGAAATGGTTATAACTGATCACTGGGAGAAGGCATGAAAACAAGAGGTCAGAGGGAGAAAAGCCAGGCAAAACTCACTCCTGTACTAAAGACAACAAAGAGCAGATGCTTCTCCTTTCTGTTACTCCCCCCTGATCTACCCTGCGAGGATTCCCCTCACATGGAGCCCTGCCAGCAGTCAAAAGCCTGCAGGTGCCGCTCGATTACACAAGTCTGTATAAATTCAATGCCAAGTGTAATGCTTGGATCATTGCTTCAGGACACAGAACAGGGCTGGGAAAGCAGGCAAGTGCAGTCGTGTCTGGTGCTAACAACCAGAATGTACGCTTTGCACAGCAACTCTGTTGAGCCTGTGCAATAAGGAACAAATAACTGTCCAAACTTCCAGAGGTGGTTTTACCCATGACTTACAATACACCCATCAAAGCTTTTTTACCTGTTTTCTCCCCCTTCCTCTCAACTTCAGCACTTGGCCACCTTCATCATGGACAAGAGTGAATCCATCGTGACAGTGGATGATGCCATCCGAAAACTCCTATTGCTCAACTCCAAGGAGAAAATTTGGACACAGGAGATGCTGCTGCAAGTGAATGACAAGTCCATCCGCCTGCTAGACTGCGAGTCACAGGTAGCCAGAGGTTAACATAGGGGGTTCTACTTAGGGAAACCATCTGTAAGGAAACCAAACAAGGGTGAAGCACTATCAAAATCCACTCCAGGCTTTGCAGGGGCTGGCTGACTCTAATTGGAAGGGTAAGCAGGTGTGGGTTGGCTCCCGAGCACAGATAGTCCACATAGAAGATACCTTGAGCTGTGCTCCAAGCGAACAGTGTAACTGTTTTCTGTGGGAGTGATGCAGACTTGCAGGTCCACCGAGACCTATATATAACGTATGAGTAGAGAGGAAAGAACTTGTTACTGGTATTATAACAACACGCAGGATCCCCTGCCTGAAAACCGTGCCACATCCAGACAGCAGGAGAAGGGTGGTGCTGCTCTGGGTTTAACAGTGAAAAACCAAAAAGCGCTCGCACAATTTCATCCAAAGAGTCAGTGCAAGGGCAAACTGCTCACTGCTGTCATCCAGAAGGCATCTTTCTTCCCAGCGCTCTGCTGGGATGCATGGCAAGTGGCTGATGCAGGTAGAGCACAACATGGTTCGCGGTGAGCAAGAGAACTCAAGTTGTTTGAGATTCAGGAGATGTTTGGCGTCCACCCCTCTCCCAGTTCTCCATAGCCCCAGGCCCTTTGCAGATGGTAACAAGTATGTTTGATGGGTCAAGGAAATCCCAGAACACAAGCTCTGTCAGGTCTCTCTCTTCAAGCCCAACCCATTCCTTCTTCTTTCCCAGGAAGAGCTGGAGGACTTCCCACTGCCGACAGTCCAGCACTGCCAGACGGTGCTCAACCAGATGCGCTATTCCTCCATCCTCCTCCTGGTGTGCCAGGATTCAGAACAGCACAAACCTGACATCCACTTCTTCAACTGCGATGAGGTGGAGGTGAGCAGAGCCTTCTTCGCCATTGGGATCTGGTGGGAAATGGAGCTGCTGTGGCCCCCAAAACCCTTCTGGGCCATGTGAGACAGTGGAACTTGTGCCAAGTAACCTGCAAGGCTGTTGAGAGCTTACGGACTGGTTTGGGTGAGGCGGGGGGAGGAGTGCCACCTGCATGGATATATCAATATGCAGCATGGCTTTGTACTCCCTTGTTCAAACAAAGGTGTGGATTGTTCAGGCGATGATGGTGGTCAGTGGGAACTGTGAGCCACGCTAAAGGTTGGCACAGATATTGGTGCCTTGACACTGCCCTTTAAAGGCTCTCCTGTGTTGCAGTCAGTGATGTCTGGCTGCAGACCACCCCAAGGCCAAGCAATCTTGTAAACAGAACAAGATATGTTCCCAGCTCTCTGCCAGCCACTTCTCCCCTTACTCACAATTCAAGCTTTGCAAAGCACAGCCCCGTAGTAAAATATTCCAATTTCTCTTTGAGGCGGAGATGGTTCACGAAGACATAGAAAGTGCCCTGGCAGACCACAAGCATGGGAAGAAAATACGACCACAGACGCTCAAGTAAGTACTGCAGGACTCAGGACAAAGGGGCAAGGTAGGCAGTGTACCTATCACCCCCAGCACCACATCCCTGCTCCAGCATTCACAGAGATCTCTTGGAAGTAGGATCAGCATCCTCTGATGGGGTTGTTCTGTGTTGTCGACTTGCAGGGCAAATCAAGAGAAGATCAAGCAGAGACAGTCTATCCTCCCACCACCACAAGGGCCAGCCCCCATCCCGATTCAGCACGACATGCGAGGCCAAGCCATGAACAGGAACCGGGTGGCACCCCCTGCCCAGTATGAACCAGGTACTGGGAGAGCTCAGTGAGTCTGTCCCTAAGGATGAGGACTCATCAGCTTGGGCAGACAACCTTCCTGAAACAGCCTGGGGTCATTTCAGCCCCACTGTTGCCATCCATTGTCTTTACACTGTGCTGTGAAGCACCCAAAGAGGTGACAGGCCCTCAGCAAACTGAATGATGACAGCTCAGCTCAGTGAAATCAAAATGTACAGACCTGGTCAGAAAGGCACATTCCTGGCCCTTGCGAGCTTCACAAAGAACGCACATTTCACCCACAGAAATTGAGCGATATGCATGAATTCTAGAGCTGAGTGTGGAAAGGCAGATTGGAATTCACCCCTCTAAAACCTTATTCCAACGTCATCCTGACTTCAGTTTGAGCTGCATTGAGAAAAGTTGTAGCCCTCTTTGGAGAAAGCAGTCACAGAAAAAAGCTCCCAGTAGCAGAAATAAGCTCTTTCTCTGGAAGAAAAAAAAGAAAAAGATCTGGAGTTGACTAAAATGACCAGCAAATAGCCTGTTGTACCAGTTTCTGTTGAGGTGAATTTCAAGGAAAGTATGTAATCAGAATACAGTAAGAAAGTTCAAATTGATGAGAGTAAACACTCATTTAACTGGGTTGGGATCCAAGGCCAAGCAGTTGATCCAGTCTCCTGGATGGAGAGCCTATTTTTGGTTCATAACAAAAATAAGATTTATAATTCAGAGCCAGACCATCTTTCAACACCTGAATTTTGTTCTTTTTAATATCAGCTAAAAACATTTGAGAGACTGCACGCAAGTTGGCACAAAAATGCTGATTTTTGCAGGGGCTTGCCTGAATACCAATCATGCAGAATTCCTGGCAGGCTGCTTTCTAGCAGGCGACACTTGCATTCATTTCCAGGTCTTGTTTCTTCTTTCCTGGGGAGCTCAGGGCTAGAAGACAGACTCAGAGTTGCTCCGACCACACTTGTGTTTGTGGGATGCTCAGCAATATTGGGGGCAGGCTCTTCAGTGGCCCTAAGGTAGCATAGATGCATTGAGGGCAAACAAGTGGGAGCCTCCCAGCAGCTGGGGCTTGCAGGTCTCTGCCTGTAGCTGGTAGCTGGCTGCTGTCCATGATTTATCCAGTGCTCCCATCTGAAAACAGGCAGCATACAGACACAGGTGCTGCAACCCGTGGCAGATTTAATCGGCATCTTTGATCACCTCCTGCCCTTTGTGAGCTTCCGAGGTGCTCTCGGAATGAAGGAATGAACAAACACAGCCAGGTGTTACCACTCCTGGGTCACTGTGTTTGATGGGGCCCATCTTCAACCTTCCATGGTAAGAAATATTTTTTCTCTCCCCTTCCTTGTCTGCAGACTATGAGCGCCGAGGCTCTGCCTCCCAGGACCATGAAGAATCCCGCGCCATCTTAGCACAGAAGATTGAAAAAGAAACGGTTGGTAACAAGAACAGAAGGCAGAAGGAAAAGGGGAAGACAGGAAAGAAGCAAGGGGCTCCTCCGTGAGGATGATATTTTATGTGTAGTTCATTCATTTTTAAACTGATATCTACTGTTCAGAAGGGTAAACAAAAGCAAAACTTCATCGCTGGGTTAGCTACCATTTCCTTTGCTGGTTTCAGAGGGGTTCTCCCCAGTGCACAGTCCTCTATTGGGGTTATTTTCCAAAGGTTCATTAGCTAGGAGCCAGTTATCACACTGGCAAGCACAGCATGCAAAACAAGGCACAGAACTGTGTTGGGAAAGGGATGAACCCAGCCTAATTTTTTGCCTGAACTCTTCAGTCTTCCATGAAATGAAGTAGGTAAAGACCTAGGATTCTTGTTTCCCATCTGTGCAGTTTGGGCTCTTTCTCACCTGTGTTTGTTGCACTTCTGTTCTCACAGCAAATCCTGAACTGCACTCTGGATGACATTGAAGTCTTTGTTGCCAGGCTTCAGAAGGCTGCAGAGGCATTCAAACAGCTCAACCAAAGGAAGAAAGGGAAGAAGAACAAGAAGAAAGGCCCAGCAGGTACAGTGCAGAAGCTAGAACAGGTGGGAAGCCTCAGCTCCCAAGGCTAGGTCAGTGCAGCCCTGCATCAGTTTGCAAAACACCACTGGCAAAGTCCTGCTGGACTCTAGGAACTTAGTGCAGAGATTTGACTTCTCTCAATCCATAGATTTTCAGTGGCTGTTACCTGCATACCAGCAGAAGTGCCATCCAGAAAGGGACACACTAATTAAACTGTCTTTCTCTCCACGTTCTCATTGAAGAGGGAATGCTGACTCTTCGAGCAAGACCCCCAAGCGAGGCTGAGTTCATCGACTGCTTCCAGAAAACCAAACTGGCTTTTAACCTCTTGGTAAGACACTGGGGATCTTAGGCAGCCACATGGCAGCCAGATTCACTGCATCAGTAAGCATTTGCAGTGAAATGTGTAGTGAGAGCACTATCAAGGGACAAAGGTGTGAATTTCAGATTCTTCTGCCAGAAGCAACCACAAAACAAACATTGCGTGAGGTTTGTGTAGGCTCCTTTAGCCAAGATGTTCAAGCTGAAGCTAGAAGCCTAAAGTCCACCTTTGGAAAAAGCATGTGCCTTCCACTGCCTGTGCATGTGCCAGAGCCATGGTGCACACACAGTGAGCACCTGGCCCCATTTCACAAGCACTTTGAGCTGAAAGGAGCCACCTGCTCCTCTGCCTGTGCCTCCTTTCTCTCTGTGCCATACCAAGCCTTTGTGCCCCTGCTCATGAGGTGTCCCTCCTTGCCCCCAGATTCCCAGAAGCCTGCAAAGAAAAACTGGGGGCAAACAAGAAGGCGAGTGGGGGAATCAGTGATCATCAGGGATCATGAGCCCTCATGTTATAGGATCCTAACCAAAATCAGGTTAGGATTAAAGTGGGTTTTTCTTTTTTTTTTTTTTCAGGCCAAACTGAGAAAGCACATTCAGAACCCAAGCGCTTCAGAGTTGGTGCATTTCCTATTTGGGCCACTGGAACTGGTAAGACTAATTCACAGGTGTTGCTGTGAATTTGCTTTTTATTTCTAATGTTGCTTTTGCAGCTAAATTGTGCAGAGAAATCAGAAAGCTGCTCAGAACCTTCCAAAGTTTTCTCAGTAAGCAACCAGCGTTCCTGCTTTCTGATCTGATTTCCAGCCTGAGTTAAATGCCCAAACCCAAGCAAATACAAAACTTTCCACCACATTCACAAAGACTTACTGTGAAGAGAGAACCAGCTTTGGTTCTTGTTGGGAATCTGCCTGGTCTCACCTTTGAGTAAACGTGGCTCAATATTTGCACTGAAAGGAAGAGATCCAACCTAGAGAAGAAACCAGAAGTGATGCAGAAATACCAAGAGATTTTCCATTTTTCAGCGTGGCAGTTTGTATCCTTTCTCCAGCAATGGCTGGTTTTAAGGTTTCTTTGACTCAAGTAGAAAAACTACTGCCTTTCTCTGAACTGTTCGGACTTCTGCAGAGAATTAGGCTGATGTTTCTTGAGACAGCTAATGTAAACATTAGCTGCTGCTAGGCTGTCAGGCCATCCCGTGGATCCTTTGGAGAATTTAGTCAGGAATTATTTGCCTTATTTATTTGTTCTTTCTTTATACAGTCTAGAAGGTATACCTTTTCTTTAAGGTGGGCAGGCACAGAGAGTCCAAATGCTTAGAGTGACTGATTTTTGTCTTTGGTTTCTATGTCTTTCATGATATTTTGAACCTTTCCTGCAAAATCTCATACTCCTCTGTGTCTGTGTTGTAATTCAGATCATCAATAGCTGTGGTGGCCCTGAGCTTGCCAGGTCTGTCATCAGTCCACTTCTTTCTAAAGATGCCACAGATTTTCTCAAAGGACACCTGACACCAAAAGAGATAAGCCTATGGGATTCCCTGGGAGAGGCATGGACCAGATCCAGGTGAGGACAGAGCTGCTGTCTCACTAGCAATCCCAGGCTCTTAAGGCATGCTTGATTTTACAGCTACGTCATCTTTATTTCTTTCCCTGGCACGCGGTACTGCATGCTTCGGGACAGATGTTACTTTCTCACCATCCACTTCTTCCCTGCTTCACATTCTAGGGCTGAATGGCCCCGAGAAGCAAACATTCCTACCTACATCCCCAAATTCCGCAATGGTTGGGAGCCACCCATAGAAATCTTCCGCGGAGCTCCCTGGGAAATAGACATTGGGCACTTGCAAGAAGAGGTAAGTTTTGTGCTCTGGACCATCCTTTCTCCCTTTCACCCTTCCTTTCTCTTCTTCAGAAGGATCTGCACAGCCTACGGCTAATTTCTCCAGCCTCTGCATGTGGCAACAGAGGAACTCAGGGAGACCAAAGCTGTCAGGCACTCCTTTCCCTCTGTTGCAGCTTCCCCCTTTCCACAGTGGCACCACTGACTCCATTTTTCCCCTTCCAGCTATCATCAGCCAATGGATATCCGTACCGTAACTCCTCGCTCAAGCGTGGCCAGGCTGCTGATCAGACACAAGCTGTGGATGCCTTTAAACAGAACGTAACTCAGCATGTAAATAGGTAATGTACCAACACCACCCTGCAAAACACTGCTTTGGCCTTCCCCACGTAACCTCAGCAGCACCCACTGCACCACATCTCGATAACAAGGCATTTTGGAAGCCTGACAGATGGACTTGGGGCCAAGGTAGAGAGAAATTTTTAATCAGGTCTATAAGGAAATGAGCTGCACGTGCTTTCTGCCTGAAGAGGCAAAGCTCCTGGCTGGCCTCATTAGTCTGTCAGTATGTCATTCCATAACATCAACTCACCAAAGTGATGCTAAGCATCATTTGCCTTTTAATGTTTCCTAAGACCTCCAAGCTCCAACAAACTCTTCCCAAATTACAGATGGATTCTTTGCCATACTTCACTTTGCAGTAATTTGACATGAAGTTCTCTCCACACAAGCACAGGCCTGGATTACACTAATGAGCCATGAAATGTTAAAGGCTGGAAGTCCAGACACAGCAAAGCAATTAGCAGACTTTTCCAAAGCCAGCACTGGGCTGGAAAAAAAAAGCCTAAAGGCACACAGTTTGTTTCATGTTTTAATGTTCAAATCCAAAAGATTTACAAGCTTTACTGCTGTTACGAAATGTTCAGATTCACTAAAATCTTCAAATCCAATTGCAACAGCAAAAGAATTTATTCTGCCCATTTGCCCCCCCAGATGTCCTGGTTTGATCATAAAATGGTGCAGAAACAGTGCACTGAGTGGAAAGAGAATTTTGGTAACAGATTCTCCAATTCTATTTTTGATCAGTGATGTGAAAAATAAGAAATCAGTTTACGTGAGAACGTTTAAGTCCATCTTAAGTGACTGGTAGGCAATGCAGAGAAGAAAACAGTTTTACCTGTTAGTCTTAGCATAAGTAAATAATAAATCATAGGATCATGGAATGACTTGGGTTGGAGGCACCTCAAGGATCATCAGGTTCCAGCCTCTAGATGAGGTTGCACAGAGGCCCATCCACGCTGGCCAAGAACTCCTCCAGGGATGGAGGTGCTCCTTAAACAGCCTGAAGTTTGCTCTCCTGAAGTTCTGGGTGCTGACCTCACTCTTTGTCAGGCCCACATTTCTCAGGATCACAAACTCAACCAGGGCACGGTCGTATTGAGTGGAATACAAATTAGCAGCATGCCATTTCACCATGGTGACCATTTCCATGCAATACCACCCAGCCTAACTACAGCATGAGCTCATGGAAGAGTAGATGAGAATGCCTTTTTTCCTTTTTACCTACCTTTCAGACTATCAGCAACACCTTTTCCTTATGTTATATGTAAGAAAAAAAGCCATCCAAGTTAATGGCACTGAAGCAGATGCTATAATTGAGAATGTTTCCATGACTCTTCAGTCCAGAGCAGGCTTCAGCCAAGTCTGCCCAGATAATTGCCAACATCACAGCCCAGGGACAGAGCATTTCCTGCTAGTTTTCTAACCAAGAGACTCTATATTAGCAAGAGCATCCATGTATATATTATTATTTATAACAGGGCTCTGGGCTGCAGAGAAGTGTCATGAAAGCCCTAGGCAGTATTAAACAGTGATACTCACATGTGTGTTTTGCATGCATTTATGCTTTACTTTACCTTCACCCTCCTCCAGCTGTCCTCTTTCCTCGTGACCCATTCACATTCTGAAATGGTACAAAATAAGTCATTCCTCTGTAAATTTCACCCCTCTCCCTGCCTTCAGGGCACTGCAGGGTAAGGCCATCACTCCCTTTCTTGACTGGTAGATTCCATCTGTCTGAAAGACTGCACCATGCTTTGGTAACTGAGAGCCATTCCAAATCAAGTGAACTGAAGGCCACGCTGCAGAATTAAGCGTGGTACCAAGTCACTGAGCCAATGGGTTGCACCTTTTTCAGCCCACCTGCAGCTGTATAACTGGCTTCATCAAATTACATGGACCTTGATATAAACTGGGGTAGCTCCACGGGAGGAGAACCTCACACCCTGTTGGCATGTTTGTTGTGAACATAAGCAGCTGGAGCTCCCTTGCACTGTGTATGTGCTTGTGAGTCATAGGCAGAAAGATCCACGAAAAATGCATTAAAGTATTTCCTGTCTACGGTTACACAACCAGGCAATGCAACTTTACCCATACTGCAGGCATATTTGGGATTAAAAAATAACACTATGCCCATCCCAACCAGAGGGAAAGAGATGAGATAGGCACATTTTTTCCTAAGCCAGGAAAAAAGAGGAAAAAAAAAAAAAAAAACCCAACACATTTCAGCTTGGGCCAAACAAAATCTTTCACCTCACATTTCCACCTTGGACAACCTCCTGTGTTTATTGCTCCTTTCCAAACAAAAAGCTGCTTTAACATAGAAAGCCGTGCATTCTTCTGCCACAGATCTCCAAGCAATATACCTGAATGCTTTTCTCCTCCCACCAAGCGTAGAATAGAAACATTCAACTCACTTGTCCTATGGATCTGCGCAATTCTCTTTCAGTAGCTCAGTGTTGCCTGCTGGAAAAAAAGAACAAAGCACAGATTTCCAGTCAGTTCTACCTATGCTCGTGTTTGACACCCCTTCTCCCTGCCAAGGAGCAGAGAGGCACTTCCCCTTCTAACACAAACACAACTGGTTCAACCTGCACTTGCACAGCCATCACCTGCGTGGACCTGTAGGGCCTTAGTTCTTCAATAGGTCTCCTCTGAAAATCTTCTTTCTCTCTCCTGCAGGAATTTTGAGGCGCAAGGAATGGCCCAGCCGAGGAGATATGCCAAAATCCGCTACGATTTCACAGCACGAAATGCCAATGAACTCTCAGTGCTGAAGGATGAAATTCTGGAGGTGAGCAATGTGCCCAGAGGTGTGCTCTCCTCCCCTTGTAGGAACAAGACAAAGATCTCAACAACGGAGAGACAAACCCTAGCAGAGTTCCCCTGTTATCGTTAGGATAAATTGCAATGCTTTTCAGGAAAGGCTTCACTCCGGAACTGCACGTCAGTGCAGCAGATCTGTTAGTGTCAGCAATATTATTCCAACCACATCAGTGTGCCATTTCTTTCCATGTGTCCCACTTACAGAGGCCAGAAATCAGATGGTCTCACCAGCAATCCTTTTCCCTCTCTCTGTCAGGTGCTGGAAGACAATAAGCAGTGGTGGAAGTTGCTCAACCGGAGCGGGCAGGCTGGTTACGTCCCTTATAACATCCTGGATGTGGTGAAACTGGAGGAGCTCGAACAGGTGCGTAGCCAGGTGATGTTAATTGCTAGCCTGTAGCAGGGCATAGTCAGCCATTGGGAATAGCCTGGATTTCTTAGGAAATCACGTGCAGGACAGTAGGGACCGTCACAAGCACATGAGCTGGGGTCTGGGATGCTCCTGTGATAAACTCCCACATTCTGCCACTGTTTATCTCCCCCTGCACTGTGTGCAGCCATCCCAAACAGATAAAAGGTCACACAGAGCTGTCCCCAAATATCTGCTGGCTGCAGTGGCTTGAAGTAGTTTCACCTTTTGCTATTGCCTTCCCGCCAAGCTCATGTACTTCTTAGCCTACAGTTTACCACTGCTTCAGCTGTGAAACTGATGTTTTCAGGGCTGTGCTGTAAGCAGGATGAGAGAGCTAATGCAGCCATAAGAGCGCTTTTTGCCACCAAAGCACTGAGGACAGATGTTGTTGCTGTTGGGAATTTAAGACCAGACAGTTCTCTCACCAATTCAACTCAGCAGTAGGAAAAAACTGCTGGAGTAGAGGCAGCCTGAAATTCCAGCCAAGTGAGCACTAAGTGAATACCACTCTCAAGCACCTCGCGTTGCAAAAATGTGACAAAGAGCTCCAAATGCCTGAAGGAAGCATGGAATTTCTTCCCCCCTTTGGTATTTCTCAAGTTGGGCAAAGGATAAGGTGCTCCAGAAGGCCTTTGGACAAAAAGTTTAATTAAGAAAATATAAAAAGCCTCTTTCTAGACTGCTCTGGGCACTTGGCAATAGTCCCACTCAACATCCAATTACTGGAGCATTGATGTTTTAGCTCCAAATGGGATTTTGGCTTGTTTTCTTCTTGTGCTTATTCCTGTGAGGCCCCAGAATTGAACTCAGTTCCACACAGTGCTTCCTGAGTGAGGGAAGACCCTCACAAGGAGGACGCAGCAATTTGTCCCTCCATTTGTTACCATGGCGGGGAGACAAAATATCTGAAAACAATAAATAAATAAAACGCAGGAAATGACAAAAAGAAATATTCTTATAAGTTTATTTTCTTGCTCACCCAGGCTAACCAGAGGTACAAAGGAGACCTGAGTCCCAGAGGATACGGGCCATCCAGCCCAACTCACAAGCTGCCTGCCAGCTACGCTGGGGATAAATGGGGAAGTGAAATGTTGTCACGCAACTCTCCCCAGGATGCCAAAGAACGTATGTGCCTCCCATCTGCCTCTTTTGCACCACATGTGCTGCTCTCAGGCAGCTCTGTTTCAGGACTTTTTTGTGAATGTGTGCTTGTGTCTACCCCTGTCCCTGTGGTTTCTTCTCTTTCTTTACCTTTGCCATAATGATCTGCCTGCTGTGTCTGGGTGCGTGTGGCCGTGGCAACCTACCAAATGCACATCCCTTCTCGTGAGACTTTGCACAAGAAGTGAGTGCAGCTTTAGTGATAAGCACGAGAGCAGCAATGGTTTTAGAAAAGATGTAGAGATTCCAGCCAGCAGAGCAGCCCTGAGGAGCTCACTGACTGAGCCCAGGCAGCTGAGAAAAGGAGGGCAAAAAGGTGATTTAATATCGTCTTAACCCTTCTTCCAGCTTGACCTTCCTCTTCCCAAGGAGAGAGCCCCCTTTCCGTCCACAGTGACTTGTGTCCAAGCAGCCATCCCCACTCAGGTCCATCCCGTTCTCTCACTCCCTTTGCGCTCGTCTCCTGTCACACATGCAGTGCCCAGCTGGCCCGTTCCTTTGAATGGTTCCAAGGAAATCCCAGCCACCAGATCTGTCACATATGAGATGTACATCACACCCTCCCTCTGCAGAAGCCATACAGAGACAAGTAGCATGAGAAAGACCAGGAGCCTTGCACACCTCACCCCCTTGCCTCATCCTAAACACACTTGTAGCAAACTGACTGCTGAAAGTCATAGCCAGAGTTCATCTCCTCTTCACCTCCTGTATCCTCCTGGAAGCAGAAGCTCTTCTGGGACAGAGGAAAGCCCCACATTACAGACAATGTAGTCACATATCTATTAATAACACTGAGTTATTCTCCTCAGCCTTCAGGAGTGTCATGGAAAAGGTGATACTGGGTGATGTGTCACTGGAGCTGTACCGGTCACTCCCAGTTCAGGCTTCCTCCCACTTCTATTTAGTTGCAAGGCAAAAGCTGAAGGATGAAGATTGGGATCTGCAGATTATCAAAAGTCACAGTGAGGACAGAAGAATGCAGGGAGCAGGACTACAGCTTAAAAAGAAGGCTCTAATTGTAGGTCATCACATGTCACCTAATGGCAAGAAGGCAATGGGAAGAAAATAGACAGCAACACAGAGACACAGAAAAATGGGAACCTGCTGTCAAAAATACAGTTAGGCCTCTCTGACTTCTGCTGTCTCACGTGCTCTGGGTTTTCTTTTCCCCTCTCTGCCACTAAGTTTGCAGGGCAATTTCCTTATCTCAGTAGCCTGAAGGGAACTAAGTAACTCAAGACAGGAAAATGATCGTCTAAAGCAAAAACAAAACAGCATCACAGGGCTGGGGAGTCCCTTGTCACCACCTGATAGCACTGATGGCAGCAAGTCACTGCCAGATCAGGTGTTTTACATTGCTGAGCAACATTCTGCTAGGCTTGAATGAAGCGTGATGAATGGGAGAGCGTAGCAACACAAGAAACAAGAGATCAGTCACTATATATTTTCATATAAATTAGGTCAAATATGTGCTTAGTGGCACTTAGCTGAGGCAGCTTTTTAGGTTCAGTGACCGCTGTGCAGATGATGGGCATTTGGCTGTTGTTTTGTGATACCTCCTCTCCATCATTCTGGAGGAGCAGTGGAGAAATCTAGCTTTCTTCCAAAGAAAAAGTGATGATTCAAAAGACAAAAGAAGTTGACAGGCTTGGGAGGAAAGGCAAGGAAATCCTGCTCCATCAATTTGCCACCACCCAAAATCTTGATGATCTCCCTCTACAAATCTGTTCTTGATCACAGTTTGAAGGTGCTCTAAAAAGTGTGCCTTGTTTCCCCAGAACTTCTGCATCAAATGGATGAGGTGAATGATGAGTTGCTAAAGAAGATCACAAACAGTAAAATTCAGCCTCCCCAGAGGAATTTCAGAGTGGAGAAGCCTCAGGAAGTTTTTGTGCCCCTCACCTTCGAATCCAGTGCTGAAGAAGTCAAAGCGTGGCTGGAGGCAAAGTCATTCAGCAAAGGGTAAGATCAGCACTGCCACCAGTTGAAAGGTCGGTTCCTCATTTAAGAAAGTACGTCTGGAGCCCAAATGGCTCCCTTTTTTTCTGTGCTATCCAGTAAATACCATCTTACAGTACAGAGAGTAGATCTAACAGCAGCTGCAAACAATGCCAGCGACTTGCTGATCTTCACAACTCACAGCCAAACGCAACTCACAGCCAAACGCACATCCTTCACTGGTGAAGACCACATATGGCACTGGTTTTAATACTGATTTTGTGTCTTGCCAGGACGGTGGAACACCTTGGCATCCTTACTGGAGCACAGCTTTTCTCCCTGAACAGAGAGGAGCTGAAAAAAGTGTGTGGTGATGAGGGGAACCGAGTGTACAGTAAAATCACGGTGGAAAAAAACCAGCTGGAGGTAAGCAGCTGTCTGGGCAAAAGGATGCCTGTATCAGCAGTGTTGGATGTCCCATTATACAAGCATTTTAAGAGCACAGTTTTAAAAAGACAAAATCTAAAGCAAGCAGCCAACCAAATCAGCACTAAAAATGATGAGAATTCCTTTAAGCAGAAGGGTCCCAAATCTGTAAGGCAGATCACTGTCTCCACTGTAGAGTCCGCCTTTTTGCTGTTCCCTTTGATACTTGCTCTTCTGGAATTAGTTAGATACTATAATTCTAAACCACAGCTTGAAGTTAAAATTCAAACTTCCTTTTTTTGTTTCCATTCCAGAAAAACAGAGGAGAGACAGAGCTCCAAGAAATTATGAAGCGTCGCCAGGAGAGGATTGATTCTGCTAATTAAAATCTATCTGCTTTCTTTCAGCTATTAGTTGTAGTAATGCAGAAAAAGGGAATTAAAGCAATGATCCCCAGTCTAGACAAGAGACAGCAGTGATCCACAGTTAGCAGTGTAATTGCCATCAAAGGGACAATTCCTCAAACACTGTTGATAAGGATAGACACTAAGACCAAATCCCGTTGGGAAAGGTGTTTTAATGTTGCATGAAGTTTTTATATATATATATATGTATATCTATATCTATATATTTTATACTGAAATTGTATGTGCATGTGATCAGAACAGATGAGGATTCACACGGGTATGAATGTATGACAATGGCTGGATTCAAGAAAACAAAACAAAACAGAGCTTTTGAAGCAGGGTTGTCTGTGCTCCCAGTCCCCTTGGGAGCAGAGGGCACAGCACCTGGCACAGAACAAGTCAGCCTGAATGCTTAGAGGAGTTTGGGCCACAGAAATAGTTCCTTTCCCCCACTTTCCTGTCCTTCTCGGTGGCACACACCCCCTGCAGCCCACCAGCAAGGGCTCAGTGTCAGCTCACGGTCCTTTATGTCCTCACATGCCCTCTCGTTGGACCAGGTTAGAATTGCAACACGCCTTACCTAAGACTGGGCTGCTTCCTTAAATACCCGTACCCCTGAGTGCTGCCTTCCAGCAATGGAAATGGGCTTTGAAGCGATTTGAATCTGCAAATAGGTGAGCTCAGCCTGATGATCCCTGCTTACCAGAGGCTGGGGCTCTCAGCCCTTCACCTTGGCACTGATCCTGGGCCAGAAAGCTGCAGCGTTGCCAAAGCCAGGCCTCATATAAGGAGAAGATAAGCCCCTGCTGCTTGCTCACACCCAAAGCCATTCCCAGGGTGGTCACCACTCACCTTCACCTTCATGTTTTCATTGCAGAGAGTAATCTGACATGTTTCCTAATAAGGAATGGCTGTTTTAGTATCAGTAAAATCAGTAGCCGTGAGGAAAAGAAAAGAAAGAACTCTGATTTAGTAGATGCTGCTGTTCTTCAATTCTTCTTTCTCTTATTAACGTTATGTGCATATATATGCATCTTTCTAGTGAAATGTTCCCTCACTCCTACAATCTACAAATAGGGATGAGGGAAAAAATCCCTTTTCCTAGATATAATCAAGTGATTGTGCATCAGTAACTTGCTCAAGGTTTTAAAAGCTCAAACAAGCATATAGCAGATTTCCTGCCCTCAGCAAGGTGAATTCACTGTATTCATATCTGTATTTTACTGACAGACAATCTTGCAAAGAATGCACTAAAACAAGTATGATGGGGAATGCCTTGCCTTTCTCACTCACACTAACTGGCTGGATGGGTTCAGGCCCAGACAGCACAGAGCCCCATTCGCGTGCTCTCCTTTAGGTGCTGTGGATGGTCTCACTTCCTCCACAGAGCACAACCACCCCCTGAAAGGTGAATGCCTTGGCATGGTTTGGGCCCGTGCTTGCTCATGTAGTGGAAAAAAAGCCATGCATGTGGCTGGGGGACAGATGACTCAATGTGAGAATACCAATGACTTTGGCTTAGATCTTCCAAAAATGCTCCCAATGGATTATTTGTTTTCTTCGTCTTTGAATTGGACGTTGTTAGCATTGGCAGAACTGGGGTGCAGGCAGGGAGCTTCAAGGCTTCTGAAAAGGCTGGAATTTGCAAAGGGAGCGATGAAGAGAACAATCCTCCTGAGAAGCCCGGGCTTTGGATTTGGTGGAGATGAGAAGCAGGAGTGAACACTGGCGAGCCATTGGCAGTACAAGCACAGGAGGCCAATCAACTCTGCAATTAAAAGTGAGCAGTGAGCTTGGGAACACAGCACCGTTCTTGTGTTTGTGTATGAGGTTGCACAGAATCAGCAGAATTACAGTTACTTGGGATTGGAATGGAAGCGTATGCACCAGCTGGTAGCTACGGGAGCATTTCTTTCAATAAAAGTGTCTGTAAGCCTCACTGGGGGTCACTTTTAGAACTTCCCACGTGACTGAGCCGTGCACCTGCTCTATTTGTACTGCCTGCAAATAATGCTGTAATGCACTGTACATTGAACGAAGGAGAAAATAATATAACCATGCACTGTATAAGATTTATTAAAATAGTTAAGTTATAACTTCATCTCTGTCTCTTGCTTTTGGATAGCAAAGTAAGCAACAGAACTCGAGAAAGTGTTGTTAAGAGCTGGCTTTTCCTCACGGCTCGTGGCTGTGGGTCTGGGATAAGCAGCTCAGCGTCCGGATGGAGACCAGGGACGAGCGGTTTGCCGCAGAACTCCCTGCTAGGCTCACTGATGATTAACACCCTCATCAATGACGTCCGCAATGGGATCGCACCAAGCGGCACCTCACGTCACCAAGGTGGCCAATCCGCGCTCTTCCTCAGTCGCCAAGCCACCCAATGAGGAGCTTCCTTCCTCCGCTCGCCACCTGCCTGCCGTCCGTCTTGTCCCCGCGCCGCCGATTGGCTCTCAGCAACCCCACCCGAGACGGGATTGGGCGGGGCGGGCGGCGCGCCCTCCCCCGAGCCGAGGGTGTCGGGAGCGAGCGGAGGGTGCGCGCGCAGGCAAGCTCCCCTCCGGGCACGCAGCGTTCGTTTAAGGCAGTCGCAGCACCTCCCGTCTTTGGAGTTATGTCGGTGTCTCCCGTGAAGCGGCAGAAGATGGAGTCGGCGCTGGAGCAGCTGAAGCACCATACTACGGTGGTGGCCGACACCGGGGATTTCAACGGTGAGGGGGGGGGGGACGGGGAAGTTGCCTTTGTGGCTAACGCAGCTGATGGTGTTGTTTTTTACCCGTGCCGTGGCCGTGTCCCTGCTGGTATCTCCTTGCTGCGCACTGGAATACTTCTCTAAAGTCGCGTATCTGTTTTTTTTGCTGCTTTTATCAGCGCGCTGCTTTACTGCAAGCAGTTGGTGCGAGTTGAAGTGTGTCCTGTTTGTATGGAACGGAGCAGCTGTGGGATCACAATCGTTTCTTAGGGAGAAGCTATGGGAAAACACGCTATTTTCTTTTACTGCTAGAAAAGTAAAGTAGCTGCAGGGCTTGCAGAGGCCCAGTGCTGAGTCAGCCCTGCGTGCCAGGAGCTCAGCTGTGATTAGGGCCTGACAGCGCGTGGTCACAGCCCGCCTTGGCAAACAGCTGTATCACCGAAATAGGCGTAGTGCGGGGCCCAGGTGAGCCCAGCAGCCTGATGTCCTGTGGGACACTTGGAAGGAAGGAAGCCGGCAGTACAAGAAAATCACGGAGCCGACACCAGGAAGTTGTCCTCAACTACTCAAAGTTCTGCAGTGCAGTAAGGCTCTAGCAGATGTTCTAAGAGATGGGTTTTACTTTTGTTCTGGCTCTAACAGTTGTGGACAAACAGAAATCCAAATGTCTGCCCACGGAGGGAAGTGAGATTCCCTTGCCTTTCCTTCCCCCGTGATTCCTGGAATTCAGCCGTGCTGGCAAACCTGATTATGGAAGAGGGTTTCTGTTTTTACACACCTGAGCAAAATGCTTTGAATCATTCAGGCCAACTGATCATTTCCAACAAGCCATCTCGATTTCCTTAGCAATCGATGAGTACAAGCCCCTGGATGCCACCACAAACCCATCTCTGATACTGGCTGCTGCTCAGATGCCTGCATACCAGAAACTTGTGGATGATGCGGTTGCATATGGAAAAAAACTTGGGGGGTAAGTCAAGAGTTGAGGTTTTTGTTTGTTTTTTAAATATACACCTACTGAGAAGAAGTTAAGACACTTTATTAATGCAAGTAGTGTTTTGTAATCCTAGCAACACAGTGGGTTTTCCGCTCGTCTGCTTGTATACCTTTCTCCAGAGGCAGAACACAACCACTTCTGCTCTGCTCAATGCACATTTGAGCACAGGAATTTAATGCTAAATGGGCTGTGAAATTTGATCTTTAAATCAATGGCAAGGCTTGAATGCACTTTTTTTTTTTTTTTTTTTTTTCCCTCCCATGGTTTTTAGGTCAGAAGATGAGCAAATCCAAAATGCTTGTGACAAACTTTTTGTATTGTTTGGAGCTGAAATATTGAAGAGGATACCTGGCCGTGTGTCCACAGAAGTAGATGCAAGGTTGGCTCCTTTCCTCTGGGTTACCCTAGATCTTGGTACATACAAAGAGAGATGCAATAGAGTTGAAGAAATCCATTCTTGTCTGGACAGCTCAATGTTACAAGGCTAGCAGGGGTTTGTACTGTTAATATTTAAGAGAATGAAGTGCAGTTCATTTACTTGTTTTAACTTGGTGACACAGATCTGATCTTTGTTGTATTCATACTGTTCCTTAAACAAGGGAAATCTCGTGCTTCCAGTACATGTCCCTGGAGGTGTCCAAGGCTAGGCTGTGTGGTGCCCTGGGCAGCCTGGTCTAGTATGAAGTGGAGATTGGTGGCCCTGCATGTGACAAGGGGCTGGAACTTGATGATCCTTGGGGTCCCTTCCAATCCAAGCCGTTCTATGATACGTAGAGCTTTGTTCGTTCTCTTCTGTGTGACGTTGCTCTCAATTTCCAAGAGACCAGTTCAGGCAGTTTATTTAGAAGTAGGATTTGCCTGCTCCTTGTCAAGTCACCTTTAATGCTCAGTTTCTACATTCATTATGGAAAACTTGAGAAAAGTTTTAGTCCACAGCTTTCTTATGGAAAGTAACACTGAGCTCTGAATTCTCTGAATCAAACACCAGCAGTGTTGTCACAGTGCTCCTTGTCAGGCTTATGTTCAAGGAAGCATCTCCAAGAAAAAACCCTGCTACTAGAACATAAATTGTGACAAAACAGGACAATTGTTCTGGATGTTACTTCTTTTGGAGAAGGCTATTAAAAAGTATAAAAAAAAAAAACAAAAAAAAAAACAAAAAAAAAAAAACACAGCTTTGAAGAAGCCTTGTTCTTGTTCCAAAGGTTGTCTTTTGATAAAGAAGGAATGATTCAGAGGGCCAGGCGTCTGATTGACCTTTATAAGGAAGCAGGAATTGGTAAAGATCGGATTCTCATAAAGCTTTCTTCAACATGGGAAGGAATTCAGGCTGGCAAGTAAGTACTTCTATACCTAGTGTGCTGATTCATAGCATGCTTCTGGCTATTCACAGGCACTTGACAAACATGTTCTACACTTAAAATAAAGAGCTGTTTTGAAAGCACAGCACCAGGAAGCCTGTTGCTAGGTGTGCAGTAAGCATAGTGGTATACTGGAGCTTTCTGTTCATTAGGAAAAGTTTGTTCATACAAGGGGCAGGCCGTTCATAAGAAGCTTCCCAGAATGTCACATTCAGCCATCTGCACTTGGTTCGATGAAAAACATTCAGTAGATCACTGGGAGCCTGGCAGTGTAAAACTTTGTTCTGCTACCTTTGAGCTTTAAAGCATGTAAGCTGTACCATATCTCTAATGTAAGTTGAGGAATCGGTAGGTTAACCTATTAACTTACTGCTAGAATGTACAGCAGGTGAGCAAACTGCCATTTAAAGCCAGCCTATGTCTGCAGGGTTCTGGAAGCAGAGTACGGGATTCATTGCAACATGACCTTGCTGTTCTCCTTTGCTCAGGCAGTCGCCTGTGCTGAAGCTGGGGTTACTCTGATCTCCCCATTTGTAGGACGCATCCTGGATTGGCATCTTGCTAATGGAGATAAGAAAACCTATGAACCTTCGGAAGATCCAGGTTAGCTTTTCTTGTTTTTGAATGCAATAGCTGTATGTTCAAGTTTTAATTAACTTTAAAAATCCTCTTGTGAAACAAATGGTTTCTATCTGTATGTTATAGATAACCGATTTACGGAATCAAACTCTGTAACCCAGAGTTAGGCTATAAAGCAGGCATGTTTTATCCAGCATCTGGCGCCAAGCTGGGTGCAGGGGGACCCTCCTCTGAACTCGCATCCGTAGGACAAAAGCTTGGTACAGATGTAGGCCAAACAAATACATAATCCGTGTTTTCCGTGGAATTCATATACATATCGTTTCATTTCTGGGAACCCACCAGCATACCCTGACTCCCTCTTGCACGTGGGCAGTGGGGCTCTTCTGGTGGTCATGGGATGAAGGCTCATTGTCTTCAACTGAAGGAATCCGTCTGACCTGTTCCTTGTCCTCTTTACTCGCATTCCTATGCAGTTGTTAACCCTTATTTACTGCACATCCTGCTTGCTATGTTCTTTTGTTTTGTCTTCCTTTACAGCTGGCCCGTGTTTACCCTTCACCCCCTAACTCATAACCACTTACAATTCAATTGAAGCCTTCTGAAAGTCACCCATTTCTCCTCTTTAGGAGTGAAGAGTGTCACTAAGATCTATAATTACTACAAAAAGTTTGGCTACAAAACCATTGTGATGGGTGCTTCATTTCGAAATACAGGAGAAATCAAAGCGCTCACAGGCTGTGACTATCTCACTATTTCACCCAAGCTTTTGGCAGAGCTCAGCAAAGAGCATGTGAAGCTAACTCCCACACTCAGTGTTAAGGAGGGTAAGTCCAGTTCTCTGTAATACAGACTTGCTCAGACTGCCTTTCTTCTTGAACATTAAGAGTACATGGTTCCATCCAGCTCTGCGGTGCTTCTGTTCTGCTTTAAGGCTAAACCTTGTCCCTTCTCTGAAGGAAATGATCATGGTACAGTTGTACCATTACAACTGCTTATACAGGGTTATTTCCTAAGGGTTTCAGTTCCCACTGAGGGAACTGGAACTGGGTTTTGAGCATGTTTAAATACTTTGTCTCTTCCCCTGAAGACAGGGAGAAGGAACACGGGATGAAATTTTACTGATTGTTAGCAGAGATCCAAGCAGAGTTTAATCATTATGCTAATAGTGCTGTTAGCTCAGACATGCTAAAAGACGTTTTCCTTTCTCCAATATTAGAGATGAAGCCACACGCAAGACTTATTTAATCTTGATGGTTTGGAGTGCATGTTCTCATTGCATTATTCTTGTGCTTCTGCAGCTTTATGAAAATGCTGCTTCTCAGCTCAGATGCTGGATTTGTTGCAGCTGTAGTTGGTACTCACAGGGCACCAGCTGGCTTGTAGGCATAGATCAATTGAGCTTTGTTAGGAACTTGCCAAAGGATCAAAGACCTATTGTTCAGCTTGTTTGCTTAGAACATCACTGCGGTGTTCTTGGTAGTATTGCTGAAAGTACCAGCCCAATTAGAAACAGTACAAGATAAGGCACACCCCTGAGCACTGTATTTTGAAGGAAACCGAAGATCTAGATAACCTTCTTCAGAATGCAGGTGAGCATTTTGAGTCTGGCATCCCAAAGCGTGCCCACAGAGCAAGTCTCGCTGAAAATGGTGTTAGAAACTTCTCAGCTTTTCATTTGGAGATGGCCACAAACTTGAGACTGGTTTTAGGTAGCCCGTGGTACCTGATGCCAATCTGATAATAGTTTGGTTTATTTTTCAATTGCCCTGGTGCAGCTCAGGCCTGTGACCTTGAGAAGATCCACCTCGACGAGAAGGCATTCCGCTGGCACCACAATGAAGACCAAATGGCTGTGGAGAAACTGTCTGATGGGATCAGAAAATTCGCTGCAGATGCAATAAAATTAGAGAAGATGTTAAAGGTAGATGCTATACAGGGCTGTCTCTTTCCACCTTCTGTGTTTCTTTAAATACTGCAGCTAACCGTCAGTTGCTTTTGGTACAGGATTAGGAACCTGTCAGCAAGTTGGATCAGGTCTTGTACAGAGTGGTGCATGTTATGTAGGACAGGCTGCCAGCAAACTGGCCACCTGAATGGAATGAACTTGATAAACTCCAGTGCATTTTATGAAGGAATTCATGACAGGTATAGACAGACAGCTTTTTGAGGCCCAAGGCAGTGTTTAGACTCACAGCTAATCAAGATAGTGCTCCTATCTTAAACAAAAAGCCTCAAAGTGAAAAGTCTCATTCTAGACTTGTTAACTGTCAGCAGTGATTTGAGACACACCAATAATCTTCAAAAAGCTGGAAGTAAGCCACACTTGTATTCTGTATAGGAGGCTCCAAGACCAGATGCTGAGCATAGCCAGGCCCTGTAAAAGTTTTCTACCAGTATAGGGCAAGTCTTGTAGAGGGAATTAAGTGAATTTTATGGTTTTTTTGGGGGGGAAAAAATAAATACACTAATCACAAGGTCTCAGCACTCGTAGTCTGACATCTACTCAGCAGTGACACAACTTGCATTACTGAAGCAAAATTCAGTTCCCAAACTGACACTGATTTGTTCACTTCTCTCTTTTTAGGAGCGAATGTTCAGCGCTGAGAATGGGAAGTAAAAGAGTCAGAGTTCTCCTGACTGCTTAAGGCTGAATGAGCGGATCACCTGAAATTAAATGGATGTACAAATGTCTTACCTGTAAAAGTCTTCTGTTGTGTATGCATAGATTTCTGTATTATGCTTTTTTAAAAAAAACAATTTGTAAAGGGACAAAGCTTCATTGTTTTTGTGGCACTTTGATAATATATGCAAATTAACACCTACTTTCCTTGTAATGCGTTTACTTCCCTGCTAAAAGGAATGGAGCGATTCAGCTGACATAACAGTTCAATTTCTACTAGAAGATAGTATTGTGGTCTGCAGTAAATTCCTAATTGTCTACGCTCCTCACATGTTAAGAAAACAGTTGTCTCTCATGCTGTCTTACTGTGACTTGAAAAAAAACAAAGCAGTTTTCAGAAACCAACTGTGGTACAGAAGCCACACGTACTGGGCTCTTGTCCTTTGTTGCCCTTTTTTTTGCAGCCAAGCAGTAGCAGCAGCAACTCACTGAGTGGTAGAATTCATTGCTGCATTGAAGTAGAGCATGGTACTGTTGTTACAACACCAGCATGAGTTACACTACTTCAAAATTAGGTAACTAAGTCAAGCACCTTTGTAACTGTTTAATCTGAGCTGACAGAATGGACGTCGGAATACTGCTCAGGATTGTTGGTTGTAACTTTGTGTCTTGTCTTTAGGCAAGTTACTGCATCTCTTTCTCCTAGCCTTGGAATGCTGCCAACCCTACCACAAAATTTACTTACTTAAACAAGAAAAGCACTCTGTTATCACTCCTCCTTTATGGACAAAGAGGAAACTCTTTGTCCATAAGCTTCTTTTTTTGTGAAAGAATAAGAGCTATGCGGTAGTCCTCTCTGAGGAATGATGACCTAATCCTAAATGCATCACTTTCCAATTACAGGGCTCTCAATTAAGCAGGGATGCATCTGATTACATTTCATGGTGTACTTTGTTAAGACTAATTAAATACCTTCTTGGCTTATGTGGGTCCCGTTCCATCAAGAGCAGATTAGATGTCCCTGTTTGTATGCAGACACTATTTAACTACTTCCTCATGAACGAGCCTGAACTTTTAGACTTAACAGCAGTAAGACTACAGTGTTTACATACAAGCTACGTCCTGATAGAACACAAGAAAAACATGCCAAGAGAGTGACTGATCAGTTGGACCCATTGGTAGTACTGTCAGAACAGCAAACTGAGAGCTGTTGTTTCAGCCAAAGTGACAGACGCTGTACGCTCACAAGCCAGATGCAGATCTGCTAGGAGAGCTGAAGCAGTCACATCTGCACAGTGCTGACAGGCTCCAATAAAATCGCTCCTTTACTAACAGAACAGATTATAGGATAATATGGGAATCCTCAACCTAAGAAATATTTCTGTATGTCAACAAGCCCGCTTAATCTAGCGAATATCAGAAGCGACAGCACAGGTGAAGAGCTGGACTGTCCCCACGATCTGGGGCTGTGGAAGTGCACAGACAAAACGCTGTATAGAGAAGCCTGTGCAGTTGCCTCTGTATGTTCACTGGCAGGTGATAACCTCTGTACAGGCTATTAGCTCACCTAGATGGCAGGACGAGGTTCAGCCTGCCACAGCTTGTTTTGTTGCGTATCAAGGCAAGATGTCCTAATGCCTTACTTCTTAGCAAAAGAGTTAGCAGGTGTTTTAGGGCACCACTGCAGGCTTACAGGTGGGAAGGTTCAGACATGACTATACAGCAGAGATAGCACTGATCCTGACTGGTCAGTCCTTGTAACCAGCTCAGGTGAAACAGAGCAGGTATTTCTGCATTTACCAGCCCATTGGTATAAAAAAGAAATTTTTTGCTGATTTAGCAGAAACATTCTCCAGAGATTCATAATTGTTTGACATATATACAGATACATGCCAAATATACAACTCCAAGGCAATGCAGTGCTATCAGATTGCCCTGAGGCACCAACATGTAATTTCTGCAGAACATGAAAGGCTACAAGCCAGTTTCTTGAAACAGTTCAGCTATACATCTGCAACTAATGTGCACAGTGATTTTTCTGCATCTGACCTTGGTTTTAGTTGCAAAACCAACTTTTGGCAGAGGGTCAGATCCAACTTTGACGTGGAAGGTTCTCTCACAATCAAAACCAATCCATTTGATCTCAACCAAGACAGACTTCTAGGAACATCACCTAGTAGTTACAGCTCAAACAGATGGTGGCTATTGAGGGATTAATCTGCTTCAAAACTCCTTTGCAATCCAGACCCCTTCTTCCCCCTTAGTTTTCAGAGTACCTGTTTTCTTGTATTAGATTTTCTTGGGCAGACCTGCTGTGCTAGCTGGTGGTCTCTGCCAAAATAAGGCAAGTGGCATCAGTTTAAACTCCCTATGAGCCTGTGTATGGCCCTTCAGAAACAGAAATATTAGTGGTGTCTGAAGATCTAGCAAGGAAGTCCCATGCTTGTGAAGATGCTGTTCTTTCAAATGAACTAGGAATTAGAAAACAATCAGAGAAATCTATGATTGTCCTCTGAAATGTACTCAGTAGGGGGACTGATGCTGGCCTTTCACACTGCCTGAAAACTGCTTCCCCTTCCTCCATTCCCAGCCCCTGTTATCAACAGGTCCGCATCTCATACAACCAAAGTACAGGCCAGCATTTACAATCCCTCATTTATAATTTGACACCGCAAGCCGGCCAAACCACCAGACTTCTGTGAGTTGTGCCCACTGAAGCTCAAATACCTGTGCAAAGGGTGACTCCAAGTCCTCAAGGAGCCCAGAGGTGAGGAAGAGCAATTCTGGTCCTCGAAGTGGTGCCATCAGCATAAGCTCATGTGGCAGACCCCTCCACCCTGCACTTCACACAGCGATCAAATCATTCCTTCTGGAAGCTGGATCTCCGCAGCCAAACAGCTCAGGAAGTGCCCGGAAGCCGGTCTTTGTGGTTAATCCTGCTGCCCCTGGGAGTGCTCTCCTGTGTGCCTCTCATTCCAGAGATCATCTTTTAGCCTGGAGTTCTCCTGAGAAAACAACACAGGGATGAACTCACAAGGGAAGAGAATGCAAGCAAAATCTTAGGAGAGGGTACCCATTAGCCTCCTTTCCCAAGGAGCACGTCAGTGGAGATAACACCTGTTATGGGTTTAGCTTAATGCGACAAATGCCCACCAACAAAAACCAGGCACCTCTAAGGCAGCTCAGTGGATGCATCATCCAGCTGGGAAGCTGTGAACAACAGTTCCTAGTGGGTTTGTATTTCAAGGTAATTTGTCTCCTAAATGAAACAGCGTGCTAGGAGCGAGAAAATAATTCATGCAACACTTACAAATATCACGTAATCAAATAGTAACACTAGTAGTTACAAGCTAGAAAACAGAGATGGACAAAGCGTTTTCAGAGCTGTGCCAATTTCTGTAGATCTTTCTGCTTTAGCTTACTTTGAAACTTCCTGTGCTGCAACACATTGAGATCTGTTTACACTAGGAAAGTAGAAACTTGAAATGATCAGCATTCCAGGCAGTGAGGTTTAGTAGGTGAGGATCTGGTCCAGCACGAGATGAACAGCTCCACTGGTCCCAGTAAAACACTGGAGCAGCTAGCAAATCCTAATGGTCAGGCTCAGATAGCTAAAAGGTGCTCCAGACCCCTGACAGACACAGCCATGTTTCCCCAGGGGTGGACTGTCATCAAGAAATACATGACTGTACAACACACTACTTGGATTTGTCATCTTGGCTTTCACAACAGGTTCCAGCCTTTTGAGGTTTGCATGCTGCTGCAAGAAGCCAGGAGACAGCTGAGAGGAGAGAAGGTGCTTATAGAGGGAGAAAGCTGGGAAAGAAAAGAGCACTGGCTCATCACAGGACCCTACAAATTGCTCACCAACACTGGCATTTGGTCTCTGAACAGCAAAAGCCTCCTCATGGACATGTAGGCTGTACCTCACTTCTCCAAACTAGGTCATGGAAAACAGTATGGGCAGAATCAGGAGCAGGAAGGAGAGGCTAACCTCTCCCCAAGCACTTCCACAACCTTCTAGTAAGGCAAGGCCTTCAGCACCGTTGTCCAAGATTTGATTTAAGGCAAGAAAGAGGCTGCTTTTCCTCTGTTGCTTCTGAAATAACCCTGAAGCAACTTAAAGCAGAAAACAGCATCTTGACCACTGCTCTCCTCCGCTGGTCTCAGTGGGAATTAACCTTTACGCAAGGAAAGGTTACAGTTTAAAACAGTTTACAGCTGTTCTCAGCAATAGCAGCCCAATAAGTACCAATATTGTGCTGCTCTCCTAAAGGTACCTCTAGAAAGTAGTCTGTCATTGTTTAAAGCAGGCAGATAACAAGGCAATATCACCAGCAGACTTCAGATAATTGACTGCAGAAAGTACCTCACCGAGGCACACAGAACATTCCTCCCATATATTCCCTCTCATAGGCTTGAAACTAAATTGAACATTAATTACTAATATACAGCCCCAGGCACTTCCTGGCAGCTGGAGAGAGGATGGCTCAAGCTGCTACCATGAATACTTGTAAACACAGAGCATCACCTCCTGCAAAGAAGCAGATTTAGGGCTGTGATAAGCTGAGACAAGGCGCTGCACTGCATTGAGCAGCTCAACTGTAAGCTGCTGAGCCTCCAGCTCCCACTAGGCTGCTTTCTCCACCAGGACCACACCTCAAGTTACAGGTAGACTAGAAATAGAATTTACTGCTTTTAAAAGATTGATTGTGGCAGCTAGGAGGGTTTTACTTTTACAACAGTTGCAGGATATCTACTCCCAGGCTATAATAACACTGCCCCATTCTTCCTCCCAGGTCAGGCTGTGACTGCATTCAGTGCCCTTTTGAAGCAGGTCTGAGCAAGACTATTTCCCAGCTTCAAATTACCCTCACTGCAATTTGAGGTTGCAAATCACCAGTTACCTGCTTTCCTACTTCCCATTTGCTAGAAGGAAGTATTTCTTCCTCCTTCTTTAACAAACCTGAAGTTCCTTCAGACACACAATAAGCATTTACAGATCTCTTGGAAATACCCATAAAGGATTCAGCAGCAGTACAAGCTGTACATTTGATCTCTGCTGAAACACTAAACAATTGACTCATCCTCTCAGCAGCAACAAGAGCACCAGATCAGGACTGGGGGAAAAAAAAAAAAAAAAAAAAAAATCACAATAAGATCAAGCAGCTAAATTTGGCTAGATTCCATTTCCAAACCACAAATATAGTCTTAAAAGCAGTAGAAATGAATCATAAAAATCATGGAGTAGTTTGGGATGGAAGGAGGATTGAAGAGATTTGGGATTGAAGAGGAACATGGCTGCAAGAAATACCTCTTTTTGCCCCTGGGTGAGGCGAGTGCCCTGCACCCTCATGCCACCAGCAGAGCTACAAGGTCTGTAAGCTCACTTATCAGGGAAGCACCTGGCCAGAGTCAGTAGCAAGGTTCAACAGGAACTCTGAGGCATTCAGAAAGTTGCTCAAAAGACAGTAAGATCCTGCAGCTACAGAGGGAGACAGGAAAGAGGTGCTCCAGGAACAGCCAAAGCTAACTCCACTTAACTGCAGACATAGTCAAGAACTGAGAGAGCAGGATCTCTTGCCTGCACTGATAGCAGCTAGTTTCCCATTTCAGTACTGGGGCTTTTTGTCTTCAGTGCAGGCTGGGTGTTTTGCAGTGACTAATGTACATAGCTGAGCCCCAAAGTCCACATCCATCCTGAAACAGAGCAAGACCCCAGCAACTAAATAAATCTTCAGCCTACGCATCTCTTTAACAACAAGGCTTCCTTACAGAACTGTTTTTTCAGCTTCATTTACCTCTCCTACAGTCATGTCTGAAGCCAGTTCATAAACTCCTTCTAGCAACTGCCCTATGCTTCCTCAGTTAAGAGACTGAGCATAAGAGATACCCATAAGAGATACCTACTGTCTCTCAGAAAGGCCTTTAGCTATCACAGTCATAGAGAAAAGCTTAGAAATCCTGAAACATAACCTTCAACATTCAGCCAGAAGGGAGAAATAAAACAGAGGAGAAATTCAAAGAACAAGTATGCAAACTTTAAGGCTTGAGTTAAAAATCATTAAACTCACCTAGAACCAGTGCTTCCCAGGCACCTTTGGCAAGCCTTCCTGCAAGTCTTTCCAAAGCCTTAGGGCAGGGATAGCTCCCTTTATCACTTTAGCCCAGTGACCAGGACCTCCCCACAAGAAGGGCTTCACCTGAGCAACCCCAGCCCCAGAAGTACCAGCACAAACAGCTACAATCAACCTTCTTTTTGCTGGGGGCAAATATCTGCAGTAGACCTCTAGGTGCTCTTGGTTGAAGTGCCAGAGGTAAGATTTAGTCTCTCCTGAGACAGTCAGGGAGAGAGACCCCACGCTCTGACAAAGCAGGAATTTCTCTGGGTTGAGGCGAGTGGGGAATGGCACAGTAACCATGCTCATATTGCAGAGACTACCTTGGGACAAATCCATATCTGCATTTATAGACACTCCTGCAACTGCAGAGAGAATGCAGCTGTGCCCAAGATTTTGCTGGCATACCAGGCTGGAAAAGATTGCTCTTTCTATGCTTCAGTCCCAAACTCCAAGGAGAAACAGTGCTGCATCTCTCTACACATGTGGGCCTGATCCATTCCATGGGATCCTGTAAGCTTCTGTGCATACAGATACTGAGTCACTGAGTACTGCTGCAAGAGAAAAGCACGTTAGAGTAATAGAGTCTCCAACAACAGATACCACTCAGGGCTAAGTAAGGATCTAAACCAACATATTAAGCTTTTATTTTCACTGTAGTTCTCAAGCAGGGAATTAAGTGGTAGGAAAAAAAAAAAAAAAAAAAAAGCAACCCCTTCAGAAAAAAAGCACTTTTTGTTTAACAGACTGCCCAGGCAGCTTAGCTTGGAAGCACAGAATATAAGTGGGCAAGCGAATAATTTCTGCTTTGTTCACACAACTGAAAAAAATAACCATGCTAAAACGATGACAAGTAAGTTTGAGGCTTACAATAAGCAGCCTGAGTGAAATTAAAAGCAAAAAATACCTTTTATTTGGGGTCAAACGAAACATTTTATCTCACAGCTTTTGCTGCAGCCTTTGAATTTATGTATTAGGTACTGGAAAAAAAAAAAAAAAAGAAATATTTAATTTCAGTGATTTTGTATCTGGTCTAAAATGTAACCATGTTGAGCACAAAGTTTTTGAAAATGTTGAGCATGAAATTGGAAATTGTAGCAAATTAATGTTAAAAGAAAAAAGATAATCCCATGTTCAACTCTGGATTCCATAGGTCACTTTTTATTATTCATTCCTTAAGTAAATAGCAAGGTTACAGCTGCTGACACACACACACACAGCCTCTTCAAGAGCTGTGGGCAATTAACATTTCAGTCTAATTTTTTTATATGGATTTAGCTAATTTTATACTAGAAAATACAGAGACTTAACAGCACAAGTCCCTCTGCTAAAAATCAAGACACATGCAGAGGTTTCCCCTCCACCAGGAATATAAAACTCATCTTGAAATTGAGATTAGACATTGCCCTCCTACATAACTGTCACTACTACAAACAGCTCAGGCTTCGCGCCAAGGAAGGCAGGCAGGCAGGTGTCACGACTCCAGCCAGCCAGCCAAGGCAGGCAGGGGTCAGGAAGGGGCTGTGACGCCAGCCAGGATGGAAAATAATAAAATAAAGAAATAAAAAATGAATTGGTTTTGTCTAATAACAAGTCAACTTCTCAGAGTGGGTGCAGATGAGGGCCGATAAGATGATCAGAGGGCTGGAGCACCTCTCCTAAGCAGAGAGGTTGAAGGAACTGGGCTTGTTTAGCTTGCAGAAGAGAAGGATCCAGGGCCTTGCAGTACTTGAGGGGAGCGTATAAAGAGGAGGGGAATGGCTGATTACGAGGGTCGCAGTGCTAGGCCAAGGGGGAATGGTCTTGTTGGAAATATCCAAGTCATCTTGTCAGGACGGGATCTCTGATAAAGCAGAATTAATTTGCGATTGCAATGGCGGCGTCCCGCTAGCAGGAGCGCGCCTATGGACACGCCGTGACAGCCTTTAGACCCTGTTTGCTCCCCCTTGCCTCCCCCCTCCCCTGTTTCCCCACTGGCTGGGTACTCCAGGTGCACAACCTTGTCAGAAGGTTGACATTTGCTATTTACTTGTGAAGTTATTTGTTACCTGGTGTCAGTCAGCAGCCATCCTGTTGTTTCCAAGATGTCTCGGTGCTCTCCTTGTCCTGTTGATGTGGCGACTTTCTTTAAAGTCTTCGTTGAACAAAGAGCACTGGGGGATGATGCCAGGCCTTCCCATGTCTCTTCAGGCGCTTCCTCGGGCAGGCCATCACTTGTTGTCTGGTTTGCTCTCGTGCAGGATATTCTTGCGGTGCGTCTGACAAAATATACATCTATACACCTATCTACAGAGTGTGTTCCTGGGAAGGTTCATCTAGAGGATCAGTGATGCAAACTTCTCCAGCTCTGGAGCCCTCCTTTGGACACTCTCTCCTAGCATCTCATGGAGTGGCAGCCCAAGCTGCACCCAGCGCTGGAGGCGAGGCCGCGCAGCGCAGAGCAGAGCGGGACAGCCGCTTCCCTCGCCTGGCAGTGCTGGGCCTGACGCAGCCCAGGGTACGGTTGAGCCTTCTGACTGCCAGGCGCACTGCCGGCTCAGATTGCATTGGCCGTCAAACCAGATCCCTTTTTGCCAGGCTGCGCTCCAGAACTTCCCCCCTGATGTCTGCACACAGAGCCAGGGCACCCCATCCCAGGTGCAGAACCCAGCGCTCGCCCTTCTTCGTGCAGATGGGAACACCCTCATTTTGTCCAGATCTCAAGGCAAGGCCTCTTTATCCTCAAGGAGGTCCAAACTCCTCCCAGCTTAGCATCATCCACAAATTGATGGATACAACTAACACATCTTTATTGGAATCAACAGTAAAAACAAGATAGAGAAATGGCCTTAAAATGGAGCCCTGCAGAATCCCAGTGGTGACACATAGGGCAACTGTCAGGACAAAGTCACCCAGTCCTCCAGTGCAGCCATGTTTTAGATGTCAAGGGACATTCTAAGGCATGCACAGCCAAGGCTTTATGATGCCATGAGCCACCTCCCTGACAAAAGCTCTAAATATGGGAAACCTGGCAACGGAACACCAGCTGTGATGCAAGGCAGCCAGCCAATAAAGGCAGGCAGGGGCCACGACTCCAGCCAGCCAGCCAGCCAAAGCAGGGGCCACGACTCCAGCCAGCCAGCCAAAGCAGGGGCCATGACTCCAGCCAGCCAGCCAGCCAAAGCAGGCAGGCAGGGGCCACGACTCCAGACAGCCAAAGCAGGCAGGCAGGGGCCACGACTCCAGCCAGCCAGCCAACCAAAGCAGGGGCCACGACTCCAGCCAGCCAGCCAAAGCAGGGGCCACGACTCCAGCCAGCCAGCCAAAGCAGGGGCCACGACTCCAGCCAGCCAGCCAGCCAAAGCAGGCAGGCAGGGGCCACAACTCCAGCCAGCCAGCCAGCCAAAGCAGGCAGGCAGGGGCCACGACTCCAGCCAGCCAGCCAAGGCAAGCAGGCAGGGGCCACGACTCCAGCCAGCCAGCCAGCCAAAGCAGGGGCCACGACTCCAGCCAGCCAGCCAGCCAAAGCAGGGGCCACAACTCCAGCCAGCCAGCCAGCCAAGGCAGGCAGGCAGGGGCCGCAACTCCAGCCAGCCAGCCAAGGCAGGCAGGCAGGGGTCAGGAAGGGGCTGTGACACCAGCCAGGATGGAAAATAATAAAATAAAGAAATAAAAAATGAATTGGTCTTGTCTAATAATAAGTCAACTTCTCGGAGTGGGTGCAGATGAGGGCCGATAAGATGATCAGAGGGCTGGAGCACCTCTCCTAAGCAGAAAGATTGAAGGAAATGAGCTTGTGCATCCCCATACCACCACAGTGTCGCACCACAGGTGTCCCAGAGGCTGTGTGTGGTCGGTGCCGACGCCAGGTCCTCGTGAGTGGATGCACAGACAGGAAACAGAAGGTCTAATTATGTAGACAAAGTTGCATGGAAGCAAAGTTTGAAAAATGACAGGCTTGTAGCCTCTCAGGTACTTTCAGAAAGAAGATTTTGCTTTGCAGTTGCAGTCAGTGGTTAGATCCAGAACTCTTTCATCACAGGAGCCACTCATCTCCTCCAGGATGTGAAATACCCAAGTACAGCCCAAATTCCCTACATAGAAGCTCAGAAAGTCAATGGGGCCTGGGGTGGGAAGACTCATCTTTTGTATTCAAAGCTTTTAAGGACAGAGCATCCTTGCTGTAGCCACACAACATCCAAAACAAAATGACCCTAACTACAAATGCTACTGCAGCACAAGCACAAAAAGCCTTCTATGTCATTTCAGCAGACAGTCTGCTAGAAATCCAGATGGAAAGTATGTCCTGATGGTGACAGAAACTAACAAATTTCTACGCAAGCTTGTCAGAAATGAGGATTTAAACCAAAGGTGAAAGTGTTAAAAAAACAAACAAACAACAACAGTACAGTTCCATCTGATACACAGAAAGTCAGATTTTATCTTATAGTTCTTCACAAGACTGATCCATGCTATCCACTACGTTTTTTCTTTTGTCCGTAAGATTTCAGCAACACAACTGCAACATACTTGCCAGAGAGAAACAATGGTGACACAAACACCACAAAGCACAGCAGCTAACCAAACAGAAGGCAATTTAAAGACAATTTTAAACTGTAGACCATTCATGTGAACATGCAAGAGGAAAACAAGGGCACGTCATGCCAGCAGCAGCACCACAGTGAAACATCTTCAGACAACTGATCCTGCTTTATTGCACACAGCTCAGCATTTTCCATCCTGTTCCAAGCATACTGAAGTGTCACAGATGCATTCTGAATTCAGACAGTAACTGAAAAAGGAAGGAAGGTTAAGAACACCTCTGAAAGGACACATCGGTGTGAAGATTCTTGTGTTTGAACTAGAAATGATGATTGGTATGATGTCAGCCAAGAACACTGTCTTCATCCACAATGAACAACATTCATAGCCACTGATTTTTTTGTTCTTTGTTTTAAACAGGTAAGTTGCTGGTACCACCAGTTATCACTGTAAGGTAAGGGTCTGGAGAGCAGTGAAGATGCAGTAACAAACAAGGTGGTTTCATAATTGCTTTGAAGCATGATGCACTTCCAAATTCTCTTACCCACAACATTCCTCCATTCTGTATACAGAGAACCTAATACTGCCACTTCAACATCACAGTCACTTCATAGTCCAGGATAGAAATTTAAACACGTTTTATCCAGTTAAAAGTCAAGTGAGTCCTTAGCCTGCTGGCTCTTCGTCCATCCTATTTGCAAAGAGACCTTCTCCTTTATTTCCTGCTGAATGAAACACATCCAAACATGACATCACCTGTTAGTCCACATCCAGGAAAGGACTTCTAACACACATTCACCTGAACAAAAGAAGACGTTTGTGGTTATTTAAACGCAATGCTCTATTTGACAAGATGAAAGAGACAGGTCAAATGGCCAAGCTATTAGCAAAGAAATTAAGTCTGTTAATTCCCAGAATCCTAACATATAGCTAAATGCTAACTTGGGAAAGCACAAATAAAAACCATACAAGAGAAATTTTGCTTAACAGAACTATTTAGAAAAGCCTACTGCTTCACTCCACCAGTCTTGCTGACTAAGTCTGCACTTCCCTACTCACTTTACACAAATGCCTTTTTAACAAAAGACTTATCAGTCTGAAAGACAGATCCAAGCACAGACAATATGCACTACAGCAGCTAAATAAGGAAGAACACATCTGGGGGCAAGACTCCTGGAGCTAAAGATCCTTTGACATTATCTGTTCCTAGTCCTCACCTCCCATATTGCCTCACCTGACGTTGCAAAGAATAAGAAGATTCTGGACAGCTGGAAGGGTGGAATTTTCATTCTGTCCTGTCACCAAGTGCCTGTCCAGCACAACGTGTACAGAATCTGGTTGGCTGGCTGCATATAGGAGGAAAAAAAACAACAGGTGTGTTAGTGGACACTGCTTCAGTTTCAGTGTTTCACCTCATAAAACTAATGCAGAAGGTAACTACTGAGACCAGGGAGATTTGCTCAGTGAATCTATAGCCCCAACAGACAGGGATGATCGTGAGCACCCAATCGTGCAACAGCTTCACTAGAAAGCCCTTCTCTAAAAGGACAGAAGGACTGGTCCCTTGAATGGTAAGCTTCCACATTTAGCTAATAATAAACAATGAAATGACTAATACTGAAAAAATGAGATTGATCATCACATGTTTTATTCAGAGCTAGAGGATAACTGACAAGAGTAACCAAAAGCATTTAATATACTGCCTCCATTTCTCAACAAGGCAACACGTTCTGCTTGAAAAAAAGCCCCAAGTCCTCGTGCACTTAACCTCTCCCAGCAGAGCACACGCTCCCTGCCACGCAGCAAAGAAACAGCTACAGAACACTGCCTACACACAGACATTCCCCTGCAGGCATGGACTGCAGATCTGCACAGCAGTGGAAACTCTCCTGCGTCAAATGGGCATGCAAATGTTTATTTTCAACACGGACACAAAACAAAGTGCTGGTCAAGAGTGACGTACCGCTAAACGTAGCTCCAGAATCTTTCACAAAGTCTTCCACAATAATGGGCAAACTGGCAAAATTAGGCTGCCTTATTAGTTCATACACAGAGGGCTGAAAAAGAAAAAAGTAATTGTCTTGCTTTTGTAGAAATAAAAGGTGAGCATAACTCTGTAATATATATTTTCTGTTCCCACTACCATGAAAGTGAAACAAAGCAGAAAACTAAGTGACTACAGACAGCTTCTACAGACTTCCCTCAGGTAGCAAACTGAAAATCCTCCTGCAACAAAGGAAAGAATGACACCACAGGAAGATCTGCCCCATGCATTCGATATTCAAACACTTCTTATTCAACTAGAACAGGTAAGGAGCATCTTTAACAGATATCATACCCACAGTTCTCCCTGCCCTCAGTTCTGAAGCTTTCCAAGGACTAACACACTAATACATTCATGTCCTGAATGTATACGAGAAATAAAGCACTCCCAGTGTGTGAGGCGAAGTGAAACAATCCCCTCATGAGTGGTGTTGGGCCCCCTTCTAATAACAGCTCCTTGAATGTAAATTAAGCACACCAAGCTGATGGATTTGTGTGTAGAAAGTAAGTTCTAGAATAAGTTCTAGCATAAGATGGCATCACCATCTCAAGCCACAGGGCCCCAGATAGGAAAAGATCCCTGTAAAAGGATAACAAAAAAATCCCAGGAAGCGAGATGAAAGCTCAACCTACCCCTGTCAGGCTGTATCCCTGAAATACCCAGGTTTTATCCTCATTGGTGGCACAACACAAAGCTGCAACACCATGTCCAACAGCACAGATAGGCTCTAGAGAAAGATCAAAGCACATTTAAAAAATTGTAAGCATCTTCAAACTGCCAAAAATACCAGTCTGCTGGGGCTTTAATGACTAGTCTGGTATATCCCATATTTGGCTTTGAACCTTGAATCCCATCGACCAGGAGAAAAGCATTTCTGTATCTGAGAACCTCCTCACAAAAAATATTTGCACAAAATTATTTATTTGCACAAAGAAGGTACTATTTAAGTGAAGATACCCCCCAGAGGTAAAGCCACCTCTTTACAATTCTGAATGCTGCAACACTCCAGAACTACCATGTAAGCATTCTTCAGGTAACAGTCCTACTACTTAGTATTCATGCAAGACTATCTCGTTTAGCAAAGTATCTAATTATCATAAAATCATTAAGGTTGGAAAAGATCTCCAAGATCATCTAGTCCAACCATCCCAATGTCATCCACTAAATCATGTTCTTTAGTTCCACATCTACACATTTCTTGAACCCATCTTCCTGGGCAGCCCATTCCAATTCCTGACCACTCTTTTGGAGAAGAATTTTTTTCCAAACAGCCAACCTGAACCTCCCTGGTGCAAACCTGAGGTCATCCCCTCTCATCTATTTATGGTTACCAGGGAGAAAAGGCAGACCCCCAGCTTCCACACAGCCTCCTTTCAGGAGGATAGTAAGGTATTCCCTGACCCTCTTCTTCTCCAGAAGAAACAATCCCAGCTCCCTCAGCCACTCCCCATAACACTTGTGCTCCAGACCCCTCACCAGCCTTGCTGCCCTTCTCTCCAGCACCTCAATGTCTTTCTTGTAGTGAGGGGCCCAACACTGAATACAGTAGTGAAGACGTGGCCTTATCAGAGCTGAGTACAGGAAATACCATCATCCCCCTGCTCCTGCTGGCTGCACTATTTTTGACACAAGCCAGGATGTCACTGGTCTTCTTGGCTACCTGGACACACTGCTGACTCATGTTCAGCCAAACGCAGACCTGGGGTGTTGGTCAGTTTCTTCCAGCCACTCTGCCCCACACCTATAGCATTGCCTGCAACTGTTGTGACCAAAGTGCAGGACCTGGCACTTGGTCTTGTTGAACTTCATCCCATCATCCTCAGCCCAGCAATCCAGCCTGCCCAGATCCCTCTGAAGGGCCTTCCTCCTCTCAAGATTAATATTTCCTCCCAGTTTCAAGTCATCTATGAACTTACTGACAGCACACCTCAATTCCCTCATCCAGATCATCAATAAACATTAAACAGGATGGGTCCCTGTACTGACCCCTGGGGAACACCACTCATGCCCAGTTGCCAGTAGGACTTCATTCCATAACATCTGCCCTCTGGGCCCAGCCATCCAGCCAGTTCTTTACTCAGCAAAGAGTGCACTTGTCCAAGCCATGGGCTGCCAGCTTTTCCAGAACACTGTGGGAGACAGAGTCAAAGGCTTTGCCAAATTCTAGGTAGCCCACATCAACAAGGCAGGTCACCCACACATAGCAGACCGTGTTGGTCAAGCAGGACCTGCCTTTCATATACTCATGCTGACTGGGCCTGATCTCCTGGCTGTCCCACACATGCTGTGGGATCTCATTCAAGATGATCTGCTCCATAACCTCTCCTGGCACTGAGGTCAGGCAGACAGGCCTGTAGTTTCCTAGATCCTCCATACAAGCCTTCCTGTAGATGGGAGTCATGTTGGCAAGCATTCAAACCCCCAAGACCTCTCCAGGAATGCTGATAGATGGTGGAAAGCAGCTTAGCAATCAACTTCACCAGCTCCCTCGGCACCCTCAGGTGGATCTTATCTCCATCCATGAACTTGCAGCAGTCCAGGTGGGACAGTAGGTCTTTAAACCCCCCCATGATTCAGGTGGAAACAATTATTCTGCTGCCCATCCCACACTTCCAGGTCAGGGGGTAGAGTACCCTGAGAATAACTGATCTGACTTTTAAAGACAGATGTAAAGAAAGCACTGAGAACCCCAGCATTTTCCTTATCTTCAGCAGTTCCCTGCTGCACCTACCAAAGGATGGAGATTCTCATTAGCCCTCCTCTTATTGTTAATATATTCATTTAAGTTTTTGTTGCCTTTTATTACAGTGACCTTGTTGAGTTCAAGCTGGGCTTCCGCCTTTCTAATTTTCTCCCTGCATATCCTAACAATTTCTTTGTACTCTCCCCAGGTTGCCCATCCCTTCTTCCACAGGAGGTCAGACTTCTGCTCCTGGAGCTTCAGTTCCCTTTTCATCCACATCAGCCTTCTTCCTCACCAGCTCATCTTGTGGCACAGGGGACATCCTGCTCCTGTGCCTTTAACACTTCCTTTGTTAAGAGTGACCAACCTTCCTGGACCCCTTTTAACTTTCAGGACTGAATCCCAAGAGTCTCCCCCCTAGCCCCCCCAGTGTCCTGAACAATTCAAAGTCTGCCCCTCCAGAAGTCCAAGGCAGCAGTTTTGCTGAGTTTCCCTCCTGACTTCACCAAGAAAATCTAACATCTCATGGTTGCACTGCTCAAGACAGTTCCTAACCTCTGCATCTCCCACCAGTCCTTCTCTGTTTGTGAACATCACATCTATGAGGCACCTACCCGGTATGCTCTCTTATCAACTGCATCATTAAATTATCTTCCACACATTCTAGAAACCCCTAGACTGCTTCTTCTGTGCTGTATTACATTTCCAGTACATTCCAGGGAATTAGGACTTCCCTATGAGACGATGTTCACTTACTGTTCTCTGTGCAGAAGTGCTGCAATATCTTTGCCAGGTACCCACTGTTTGCAAGGTCAGTCGTAGCCCCTGGGCAGTTTGGAATCAGCAGTGCATGGTATCTAGCACCTAGTATAGAGGAAAAAAAGTAACTTAACTAAAAAACCACCTGACCATAAATTCATTTCAGATTCAATAAACTTCAGACAACAGTGTATAAGTTGTTCAAAAGCTTCATAGACTGAAAGAACTAAGGAAACCGAATGATGTGTTCTATTCTATGTAGAATAGAAGAGGAGGTAGGAGTTCTTTGTCCTAGGACACATTTTTAATGAGATGTTTCTTACATAGACAAAGCTTAAAAGCTCTGTCTGCTACTTCAGATATTAATTTTCTTAATAAGCATTTTGCTAAAATATGACATAGTAGTAAGAAGGAAGATAAACGTGGTTGCTATGGCTTCCTCTTAAAACAAAAGCTTTCATGCCTTTTCTGTACCCTTCTTCTCTAAAAGCACAACACGAAGAAGAATCTGTTTCCCTGATAAATGGAAGTGACACAAAAGCCAACAGCAAAGACCTTACCATCAATTGACTCCAGCTTGGCAGGGCTTGCATATGACTTCATACGGAAATCCTGTATCCAGCGCATGTTGCTCTCATTCACATCCACAAAATCAATTGACTTGCCCTAGTGGAAAAAAGGTTTGCAAGCTACAGCTAGCATCAGCACACACAGGTTTCTACTACATTTCCTGAAGGACAGGCACGGGAGATTTCGAGCTTCTTCAGGAATAGGCACCTCCAGCTTCTTCTGGCAGCCTGTGCCAGTGCCTCACCATACTCTGAGCAAAGAATTTCTTCTCCACATCTCATCTTTTACCGTACAAAATCTCCCCTTTTACTTTAAAATCTTCCCCCTTGTCCTATCACTACCTACCTGTGCTGCAATAAGGTCTCCCTAGAGCCTTCCCTTCTCCAGACTGAAGAAGCTCAGCTCTCCCTCAAACTTTCCTCATTGGAGAGGTGCTCCAGCCCTCTGAGCATGCTCATAGCCTCTTCTGGATCTGCTACAACTCCACATTTCCCTTGTGCTGGGGGCCCCAGATCTGCACACAGAAATCCAGATGGGGCCTAACAAGGGCAAAGCAGAGGAGGACAATTAACTCTCTTGCCCTGCTGGCCACCCCTCTGTTGATGCAGCCCAGGATACAACCTGTCCCTCTGGATGGCACTGCTTCCTTTCATTGTATCAGTTGCACCACACAGCTCAGTGCCATCAGCAAAGTGCTGAAAGTACACTCCATACCACTATGTCACACAGGGTTCGAGGTGAAACCACACCAACAAAAAGCAGGATAATCCCTTCCCTTGCCTAGCTGGCAGTGCTGGGCCTGATGCATCACCTCAGGGTATGGTTTGGCCCCTTGGGCTGCCAGGGAACACTGCTGACTCAGCTTCAGGTTGCCATCAGCAAGAACCTCCAGATCCCTTTCTATGGGGCTGCTCTCCTGCCTCTTGTCCCCAGGACTCTATGTATCTCCTGGATTGCTGCAGCTCAGGTGCAGAATTTGGCACCTGCTCTTAACTTGACACGCTCAGTTACTGCCCAGCCCTCACATTTGTCAAAGATCCCTCTGCAAGGCTTTTTTACCCTTGAGACAGTCAAAGCTCCTCCAATTTAGTGATAACTTCAAACTTAGGATACACTCAAATCTTGCATCTAGACAACATCTCTACATCAAACTTTGCCTTTACAGATTAAGCGCATGATCTTATAGAGAAGGGTGTGATTTAGAAGGCACAAAGCATGTAACTGATTTTGTTAGCTCACATCCTGATGTTTTCAAGTAAAAGCACAGGAATCATAAACATCTCCTGTTTATGCCATCAGCAAAATGGATGTAGTGTCTTTTTCTGGTTGGACCTACAAAGCAGTCTTTGGGAGACTGCTGAGCACTCACATACACAGCTATTTCCTTGCAGAACTGTGCTACTGAAGTCAAGGAGCATCTGCAAAACATGGTGACAAACTGAGAAAATATTGCTATTTGCTTTTGTTAATATTGCTTGGGAAACTGATTTCTGGTAGAGAAAGAAGCTCATAAAAAGGTACACCAGTTGCTCAATTCACAAACCAACTCCCACCATATTCTGGCAGAAGGGATGAAGGTTCCAATAAAATAAGCAGTAATAGAGGAGATGAGAATGACAGCATATGTTTTGATCTTCACTTCTTTCTCTGGCTGTTTCAAGGTATTTTAGAGGTGGCATTGCTGAGTAGTATAAATATGGATAAAATAAGTTTGGCTTCTATCCAAGTTTGAACTCGAGGAATAGAAAGAAAAGTAAATCAGGATATGATGAGTCTATTTATTTTAACTATTTCCAACACATCTTGTTTTAGTCAGCCTAAACTGTAGGATTAATCTGACTGATAGACTTATTTAATAACCATGTTTGTCTCTAGCAACATGGTTGTCTGTTCATCTTCGTTCCTGTGTCTTGCTGTCTCTCAGTCTCAAACCGAGAACAACTAACTCTTCTCCTTTGCATTTTTTTTAGTTACTTTTCTACTACCACCCATGCTTCAAGAGAGATTATCCACAACTGCTTGAACACTTTAAGTGAAGAGCTGGCCTGAAGCAATGAGACACAGACATTTACACATTGGAACAGGTTGCCCAAGGAGGTTGTGCATGCCCGATCCCTGGAAGCATTCAAGGCCAGGCTGGATGTGGCTCTGTGCAGCCTGGTCTGGTGGTTGGCAACCCTGCACATAGCAGGCCATCCTATGATTCTATGGCTGCCCCTGCTCTGCAGGGAGAGATCTGAACAAGAGCCACCTGAGGAGCAGTGCAAGCACCCAGCTCACGCAGGAAACAGCTTCTGGGGAAGAGAGGAGCTTGCTAGCACCTGTCCAGACAGTGGCACCCATGGGTCCCCACCAGTCAATCATCCTAAGAAAGCCACTGCCCACTGCTCCAACTCTACCAGACTCTGCTGCAGCAGCAGAAAGGGAACAGTGCCAGCCTCTGGCCCCCTCCCTGCTGCCACCAAGCAGCAGACAGGCTTCAGGTGCCTCTCCTGCTCCTCTACCTTACACAGTACCCAGTTTTACAACTGGTCCATCTCAGCAGGACCTTCCCCACAGCTCATATAACAGAGTGGCAGGCTCCTTGGGTCCTGCCTCTCTTTACCTCATCCTTTGCAAGCCATACTGGCAGAATGCATGCTGATACAACCTGATGGGCAACACCATACTGCCCAAATTGCACCCGCAGCTCTCCCAGGGCGCATGCAGACAGTAAGCTCACACATACCAGGGATTTAGCCTGAAATCACAACAATTCCAGTTCTTACTCACCCCGGGAGTGGCAACTTGCAGGTTGAAGGCAGAGCTGCTCAGCGTGAAACACTGCAGGAAGGACTGGGCTGACACCCCTGGAAAACAGAGCCCAACAGCTGCATTGTACCGCCAGCCGGGATTTTACCTACCTCAGGTCATTTAAAAGCTCAGCAGATCGTCAGAATGTTAATTCAAGGCACCGCGCGGGAAGCGGGACCACACGAACACCATAGGGCCGCGCACCGCGGAGGGGAGGAGCCGGTCTGACAGGAAAAGGGGCCGGAGCAACTCGCACAGCCGGGCCGGGAGGGAGGGAGGAGAGCGTTGGGCGACTCGGGGCTGCCCCCAGAGCGGCTCACCCGCGGCGGCAGCGCTGGCAACGAGGAGGCAGGTGGGTCTGCCGAGCCGCTCCGACATGGCAGGAACGGGCGGTGGTGCGCGGAGCCGGCGCCTCATGCAGCCGCGCATGCGCACTCGGGGCAGGCGGAGAGCCGCGCGCCGCGACCCTTGGGCGGGAAAACTGAGGGCAGCCGCCATGATGGGTTGCTCTGCGCTGCCTTCCTTTAAACCCGTCGGTGCTAGCCCATCCGCATGCGCCGTGATGTGTAGTGGCCGCCGTGCTCAGGTTCCCTTTCGTAGGCTCTGTCTTTCCTCATCGGATTTTATGTTGATATTTGGCTTTTTATGACGGTTTTATATCCCGCCCTCTTCAAATTTGTTGGGCTGAAACGCTGAGTGCTTGTACCGACCTCCCTATGCCAGCGATAGGATGTTGCGAACGAAAAAACAGTGTAATGTCAATGTATCGCCTAATATTCAGCGCCCAGACCAGTGGCTGAGGTGTTAGGTTTCCACCTTTCTCCCCAAATCCCACTTCATCTGAACCAGAGCCTCTCAGTGGAGCCCTATGTCGTGAGATTAATAAACTCATCCAAACCTCCCAGAAAGTGACCTTCCCATCCCGTCCTTCACGTGTCTTCTCTGTGTTCAGTCTGGGATTTTAGTAGCATTCCTCAAGGATAACATTTATTGCAGGCATTGCTGCTCTTGGTTACATGGTGGTGTGGTTTCTGTGAACCCTGGATTTGCGTTTTCCATCTCTTAATTTCATTGGTCTGCGTCTTGATGGTTGTGAGTGTGTTACGAAGAAACTGTCACAAAATGATAGGTTATAAAATGAAAAGAAGAGAATTCTGCTTCTACTTCTGTGCGATTTTTGGAAGGGACCTAATTTCCAGCCTGGTTTCCTATAGGAAAGGCAGCTCATACCTCATGCTGTCTGTCTGCCAACCTTGTTTTTTCTCAAGAAGTGTTCCAAACCCACAACCGTGTTACACATGGAGGCGCCTGGACACTCCTGTCTGTTCAATCTGAGCTCCCAGAAAATGATTAAAACCCAAACAAACTGCCTTATTCTCTGTATCCACCTTGCAGGGAACGTGGTGCTCCTCCAGCAGCTTCAGTCCTTGTGGTACTGAGCTTTGGATTTGTAGTGCTTCTTCCTTACGTGTGAATCCATTTTAATTTATTTTCTAAATGTAAGAGCAGAAAGCAAACCATTGTCTCAAGTTGTGCTCCACCAGCTTTTCTTATCCTCCCTACACTGCCCAAAAATATAAAGCATGAGTGCACCTGGCAGTGATTTAAGGTGAGAACATACAGAAAGAAAAAAAAAAGAAGCATATGAGAGCCCCAATTCCTTAGAAATTAAATTATAGGGTGACCTCAACTCTCGATCTTCCAGTGCCAGTGTCTCTGCTTTCCACATGCAGAGAGGTTTTGTAAAAGCTCTTCTGTTCATTTCTCTTGCAGTGAGCACTCTGCTGAATGTGGGAGGTTAGCAAGCAGCTAGCACTGCTGTAGAATCACAAGGATGATAAAAAATATTTGCTACTTCTCTCAGATTGCTTTAGTAAAGCCTGGATGTTGCAGTCGTGTTGAGTTGGCTGAGTGCTTCCTCTTTGAATCTGGTGTGGTACAACATAACCACAGCATTTCTCAGGAGTGCAGTGATTTTGTATCATGTCCTTTTGGGCTGAATGATGGCTAGAAATGAAAAGAGAGGGGAAGAGCAGTTTGTAGCTTAGGATAGTTGCAAACATAGCCTTGCTTTACATGCATTTAAATTTTTTTTTAATAAGGAAGGATAAAGGTAAAGGAAAGACAGGAAGGATGATATCATGTCTGCACACCCACTTCTGCTACAAGGGCCTCTCTCTGGAAGGAAGATGCATTTCCCCCTGCATCAGTGCTTTTGAGCAGCCCAGGGAGGGCAGGAGAGGTTTCCACCCTTCCAGATGCTCACCCCTTCCCCACTGGCTCAAGGAACATTAAGCTTCACACTCATTAGCTGGAAGAGCAGGCATCTGCCCACCCCAGTTCCTCAGAGACAGGATTCCGATTCAGACAAACCAGCCTGCAGAACGGGGATCTCCGGGATCAGAAGGTGTTGCCTGGATGGCTCTGGATAAGTCATTCAGCTATTCTACATTTCATCCCCTATCTGGGAATAATAATAATAATAATCTTCCTTGGCCTGTTTTCCTCAGGTAGGCTGGAGATTATTCTGGGCAGGGATTTCATTTTGCTATGGTTCTTACTGGGATCTCTGATCCTAGCCTTCAGAAAACATGACCGTGACTGAGGAGTGAGAGGAAGGGAGGTATTTTCACTCGCGTACCCGCATACACAAAGATGCTCACAGGAGGAATTATACAATATATCTATATCTGTATATATATCTCTATATATAGTTTATTTCTCACAATCCTTGTAAGAGTTACAGGTGTATTGGGAATCATTTACAGTTTCACAGCATATGGAGTGGCCATACAGCTTCTAATGTGAGTAACATACAGTGTGTAGAGAGTACACATTTCCAGCCCATCCACCCACCACTCATACAATGGGTTTTCAAAGCTAATACTAGATTCAGCTATGTAGAAAGCCTGGTAAATGTTAGGATACAGCGTTGGGTGTCGTACAACACTGTCAGTCACAACGGGACAAGCTAAACTACTTTAATTTTCAATCTAGTATTTCTAGTCTACCTGCATTATTGCATTTATACGCTTTTTTTTTTTTTTTTAAGTCAAAGTAAATAGAATACTATATGGGAAAGGAAAAATTCTTGACTATTTTAGGATTTGAGCTGCAGCCCATACAAAGTGTCCATAGAAGCATAGACAAGGTTATAAATTCAACAAGGTATAAATTAGCTCTATAGCTTTGTGTGTAGGTAGGTGTCCATTTCCCTCCAGGAAATGTATCTAGCAGCATACTGTTTCTGAAATTAAAAAAAAAAAAAATAAAAACCAACCCAAACCTGTATGTTGAACACAAGTAAATATGTGTAAGTGACAAGCAGGTCTGCAGAGTGACACAATGTCACTCTGAAAATTATTATCAACTGGAAAACGCATCCAGGGGCTGATGCAAAACCCACGGATGTCACAGCAGGCATTTCCCTGCTGCTAGTGGTTCAGCTTCCCGTCTGACTTCCAGGGGCTTTGAGTCAGTCCCTGCAAAGTAACAGAATAAAAGCAAACTGAAAAGAAGAAAAGAAATCCCCTGTAATCAGACCTTCGAGTTCCCTTTCTACAATTTTAGTTTCTCTACAAGTTTATAAGCAACCTGCACCTACTACTAGAAGGAAGCTGGTTTGTACTGGAGAATTGAGGTTACACCTTTTAAAGATTTGGACTGAAAGGGTTATAACCAGTGACTCAGAAAAAGGCATCAGGCTGAAGAAGGGCTGCTCAAAACTGGATAAAGCCAAATGATTCATTTGTTGTTGCTGTTTTTGAAACAAACTGTATGGCACCTTGTTCTTATCACATTGTCCCAGAAACTTGGCTGCTTGAAGCTGATGAGGCAAAACCAGGGATACAATGCAGGTCTTTACTGTTGCGGGGTTGATTAAAGAGTCCTCTCTTCCTGCTGGGAGTTTTGGTACTGGAGCATCATCATGCATGGACAGAAGGAAACAATAACTTTATTCTTGGGATCCTGCACTGCAGATTTGCATTATGAGAAATTAAAAACTAGAATGGAGTAGTCTGGGAATTTCAAGCTGATAACAACTGGAAAAAAATAATGAGAGCAAGAGTAACATAGCCAAATGCTGCTGGTCTAAATCCTATTTAATCCAAATTATATTTTTCAGCAAAAAAGATCTATTTAATCCAAAGAGCACAGCCTCCAGGAGCAGAGAATGTGTCTCCCTACACACTGCTTGTCACTGTCCAAACAGAACAAACACTTGGAATCATTTTGGTTGGAAGAGATCAAGTCTTTACAAAGCAGCCAGCAGAATGAGAGTGCGGGGTAGAGCCAAACTCATGCATTTGGAAACCAATTACTGTGATCTTTTCTGCATGCACTGAGTGCTAGCTTTTTAGTATGGTTTTGTTGAATGACATGTGAATTTTCCAGGTCCCGCCATCTCGTGTAACTTCATAAAACTCGAGCAGCCCAGTCAAACAGAAACATTCTTGCAGTCTTCTGTGTCCTCAGTCCTGCAGCTTGTAGAGGATGAGGGCTGCAGTGCATTACCTACATATGGTCTGACTCTGCAAGGCCAGCAAAAATGCAGAACCTTGACTTCAGCTGAGAGCCAGCTCTCTGCCTGTATTTCTGGTGCTCCAATATGTAGAGTACCAGAGCATTCCTAGCTTCAGCCAGGTGTAGTGTTTGCATACGCTGCATTAGCATCTCTCTAATAGCCTGAATACCCTCACATCCAACTGGCATGCAGCTCCTGGGTCTCCAGTCCCAGGAAGAGCTTGTAGCCATACAGCATTTCTCTGAGTAAGGACAAGAATGTGACCTTCCAGCAACGGTTTTCTTCTCTACTGAGCTCCTGTGGCAGGCAAGCATCTTGCATTTCAAACCCCACAGCTTTAGCAACCGGGATAAATGAATACTTGGTATTTCCCACTGCACCACACAGTCTCTGCATTCCCTCTAGGTGCAGAGAGGCTGAACTTTGGCTGTATCTGTTAGGTGAGGCTGTCCAAAATCTGCCTCTGCACTGGGGCAGGGCTTCTGCCTCTCTGTGGAGAGGTCACATCTGCAGAGTTGCCTGGGAATATAGTTCAGTAAGTGAAGCAGCAGTAAAGAACAAGCAATGAACCAAATTTCTAGAAAGCAATGGAGCCATGAAAACCTGGTGTGACCAACCTAAGAATCCAGGCTTTTAAAAGGAAAGAAGGTCACATGGCTGGAGTGATGAACTAAAAGGAAGAAAGTCTTCATCATGAAGAATCCTTTACTCAACAGATTTAATTCTTCAGGGCCAATCAAGGTAATGTGATCTGAGCTAAATAACGCAAGAAGCAATAAAAGGCTAAAAAATTATGTTGGAACAGAGCTGAATGGCACGTGTGGCATGCTCCTAAGCCAGTGACTCAGATAAATTGCTGTCCCCTCAGCAGCACCTTGTATCATCATCTGGGCTGCTAAATTCAAGCTATCATAGTCTAGCTGAATGGCAGCTATCTTCTGGACAGCTGCATTTGGTAGGATGGACTTAGATGAAGCACTCTCTATCTTGTTTTTGACAGCTAAGGCTGGCGTTAACCTTACTAACCTTATTCTATGTTCCTTGCACTTAAAAATAGCTTCTCATTAATGATCAACACTTCAGAAAGATAAACTTTGCAATAGTACTCATTTCCAGTTGAAATGGAAGCAGGAGACAATGGACAAATAAATGCCAAAAATGGTTACTGTAGTACATGAAGCACTTTGGGATAGATTACGGGCTGTAACGAGAGCAGCAATATTTAATCCACTATATGAGGCAGACACTGCTCACGTTGCCCTCTTCTGATTTCTTTGTAGCACACAGCTTGCATCCTGACGTATGTGGGTGGTACAGCGTGCCCTGGCCCCAAAGAAGTGGATAGGGTATAAAAATTCAAAGGTGCTGAAATAACGATGTCATGCTTTTTGCTCTGACCTGGTTCTCACCCCTCCTCAGCAACACTGACCCAAAGCTCTCTGCAGAACTGATTGAAATTCCTGGAATTTCACTCTTCAGGTACTCTTTTCATTGCCTCCATTGTTTGGTTTGTTTCTTGAAGAACATTTTCTTTCTCACAAATCTTCAGGATTGCTATTTTCAACCAGTTCTAAGAATAGTTAGAACAAGGCAGATTTCTGAACCCTCACGGCATTTCCAAGAAAGGAGGGGAATTTTAAGCAGGAATCATCTCTCACCAGTGAGTTTTTTGTTTGTTGGTTTTTAAAGTTATTCTGATGGCTATTGGCAAATATCACTGTCCATATAGGCATGGTTGTGCAGATAAACACTTCCCTTATATTCAGCAGAGGAATAAGAAGCTTTTTTGCCAATTTTGTGCAAACATGACACTGAAATGCCTTTGAATCTTCCAGTGACCCGCTGTCATATCCCTGGTGCCAGTAAGACCCCAATGCCTGATCACAGCATGTGAAATTGATGGAAAAATCCCCTTTGTTTCCAGCAGCCTGTGGCTCAGCTGCTAACCTTTGATCCTACAAAGACACCAATCCATTTTCAATTTGTCACTAAACCAAGTGGGGCTGGGAAGTGCCCCAGGGCAAGCATCTGTGCAGTGCTTGTCATCCTGAAAGTGCTGCTATGTTATCCTTTTCTTCCCAGGTTTGTTTGCATCCTGCTGCAAAGCTGCTGGGGGGTAGCAGGACTTACCACAGCCTATTAAGCCAGCAGAAAGTGAAAGCAGACCTGTAATCTCTTCCATCTTTCTGAAAGCTAGAAGCATCAAAAACCTTCTAAAAAGTTGCCCAAGAGAGTATACAACTTCTTTGAATTCAACCAAAACTTATGGATCGGGTACAGTAATTGAATCTATACTTTTAGTGATATGCTGCAAAGTCTGTGAAGTCAAACTTCTAATTTAGACTTTATCAAAAGAGTAAACTAGCAATCTAGATCTCTTCAAAACCCAAGTGCAGAACCTTATTAGTTTTAACCATTAGTTCATTCTCCCCATGGAGATATCACTAGAAGGACTTCATGTCACAAACGCCACACAAAGAATAACATCAAGCAAATAACAGCATGTGCTCAGTACGAGAAAAGACAACTATTTATTTAGCACAGCGAGTTCAGTCATTTAAGCCTTCGGCTTCTTGACAGCTTTGAGTTCAATCTCGCTTCGATGCTGAGAGAGAGGAATTTGCTCTCCTCAGCCTACTTCTCACTGGACATTTTCACTCAGAATGAAACCACCACACAGCCGGGCACGTTAAGGCAGAACAGGAGGTGTTTGCTAAGAGGAGGTCACTTGCAAGTGCGTGGTCCCAGCACTGGGAGCTCGTGTGGCATCTACGCTTCATCTGCCTGACTCAAGCCAACGCTAGACCCACACTTTGACAAGTGCTACACAGTCCATACAGTTCAATATAGTCTAAAAGTACCTTAACTTCAAGCGAGTAGCCCACACGACTATCCAGGGAGAGGAACAGTAGTTTTGAGCTTTTAGCAAAATGGGCATATGATACATTCAGCAGTTCACCAGCCATACATTCTTTGCACTGAGCAGAAACCAGGACCAAAGAAACGTGGGTGCTGCGTGGTGTGATGCATGGCACAAAAAAGACACCATGAACCATGTGAGAATGCAGGGGAGCAAATGAAGTGTCACCTCCAGATTTTGTTTTGGTTTTCCCTACAAGGAATGTGACTTTACTGCGGTTGTATAGATACGTAAATATACAGACGCACACAGAATATTCTTCAAGGCAGGGTGGTGGTACAGACACACTCACATGCACACATAAAGAGGTGTTTCTCAAATCGAACCAAAGAGGGGGGCTCCAGATGATAGGTCTGGACAGCAGTGTTAAGTTATGGCAGTAAGCAGAAGATCTCTTATGGACAGGACAATTACAGTCCCTGCCTGGGGAGGGCTGCATGTGGTTTTGTACCCAGAGCATGAGCTGCTGTCCCGGCACCGCCCCTGTGGGGTGTTTCTGGATGGGGTTACTGGCCTTGCACACACATGCCCTAAGAGCAAGGAGGATTGAGATGCAAACAGGAATGGTTAAGGCCCACATTGGCTGAGAATTGTTTTTCCCTTTTCTGTTGCCAAACTTTAAGCACAGAAAATGAAAACACTTCAGAAATAAAATAATAAGATACTCAAATGAGGCAGGCATTTCCCCCCTCTCCCCCGCATCTATCTATGCTGATCAGTGCAGAGTAGATAAATGCTGCATCTGTAGTGTCACACACTGCTAAAAATATCCCATGTCAGGAGAAGACAGGACTGGTGGAAACATCTCTTAAAGGCAGGAGTTGAAAATAGAGGCATTGGTCTGAAAATCACCAACCCTGCTTTGGTAAAACATGAATCAGAACAGGGGTGGCCAACTTCCCTTCCTCATAAGCGGTACAAGAAGAGTCTGTACAGCCAAAAGCTTTTTTTGAAAGGAAGCAGAGCCCAGGAATATCCATCCCTGTATCCAAACACCACTGGTTTGGATATGTTACTCTGTACCCAGTGGGCAGTAACATAGATGAGGTTCCTGGCTGGACTGCGCCGCCTTTTGCTTCTGGCTTGCACATAAGGACATGCCAAGGGCACTGCCAAAGTCTGGGTGCTCTGCATCACCCCCAAGCTTTTGGATGAGATGCAGGCAGGGAGATGCAACAGCCCCATTGCATCCTCTTGCAAAGCCCTGCTACAGTTTCTGCAAAGGTTCTGTGCTAGGACTGCTTCTGAGTTACTTTGTGCCTCACATCTCTACTTTCCCAATTCATACTCCTCTGCTGTTTTTACCCTTACTTCACCCTTTCCCGCCCCCCTCCAAAAGTGAATGACTGAACTGCAAAGCAGGATGAGGGGAAATCCATTCTTTAGACAGAAGTGACGAGGCACCCAGCCATAGACCCTTCTGTTCAATCCCCCAAAATTCTGCAGGCTGTGACACACTGCTGCTTGAAGACATATCCACAATACAAGGAAGGAGTGCTTTGAACCACCAGGATTTCTCCTGGGCTGTTAGCACTCTTTCCAAAACCACTGTGAACTCAACATATACATCTCCTCTCTGTCCTGGTGAAGGTAGAGGTAGATATTAAACTCATGCTGAAAGCAGCCTGTCGTTCATCAGAAGACAGCATCTGATACTCCCAGAGGTTCTGTGCCTTGGGAATATTTCATGAGCCTTGGGGAAAAGAGGGTGACCATAGGAGTGGCCATGCTATATTGAAAAGGCTTTTTGTCTGAAGAAGCTGTATGCGTTCAGCCAAACAAATTTGGAGGTAAATTAAGGAGACATGAGCCAAGAGAATTACCAGGGTCATACACATCTGCCATCCTATCTAGGAATTTTGCCGGAAGCTGGTACTGCAAAGACAGCACCCAGGGAACACATGCCTTTCTCTGGCCTAGTACACACTGAATGTGCACATCTAGGCTCAAAGACACATCACAATGGCTCTTCAACTGATTTCTACTGAACTCACCCCACCATCTCATGGTCTTTCTAAGTATTACTCGAAAACCCCATTGGCTGCAACTTCTGTTGAGCTCCAGGGAGTCTGTGATTCTGACCTCATCTAATCTCTGACATCATCTGAGCTCTGACCCAAGTGAAAAAGACAGTGCAAGATAAAGTGACCCACTTCTTGGTTTCAGGGGAAGGGCATCTGCCACGGCCCTGAATCCTCTCATTGCCTGCCTTCCTTTTCCTTCTTAGAAGGTCTGGCTTTAGACCTGAGGTACTCACCAGTAAAACCAGGCTGCTCCCCAGTGCTGGGAATTTGTTTCCATTTCCAAGATGTGGAGGAGTCACAAATCCCTGCTACTGTCACAGGCGAGGAATCACTCAAGGACAGATGGATCTTTCCAGTGACCTTGATCAGGGTTTGCCTGGCATGATGCAGGTCAGTGTTATTTTTCATGGGGTCCCAGCTCCTGTCCACCCCTGAAACCAGCCTGTGTTTCCCTTTTTCCCTACCTTCTCATGTACAGAAAGGCCATAGCTTCAGTGGAAAAATACCAGCTGAACAGACTTATCCAAAGCCCCAAGAAATTAACACAAAGAAACCACACTTTGCCCCACACACAGGGACAAGTGAACTGGGTCTTCTCACTAGGCTCCATCTCTTCCCTCAAAACAAACTGAACAAAAAAACCAAAACACAAAGCAGGGACTCTGGATGGGACAAAGAACACTTTGGACTTGAAAACAGGGGACTGCAGGAGAAGTGGGGGTGGCTCCCAGGGAGGACAGCAGGGGAGGGGAGGGGACACCGTCATTTACACCAATCAGGAGAAGCTGTAATCTATACACAGTGGTATAAGCCAAGGTATATTACATGAAAAGAACACACTGAGTGCATGGAGTTACCCACATCGGGTCAAACTGGCACAGTGGTCTTGAACAAGACCCTTGGAGTTGCAGTTGGTGTTTGACATTGACCTATCTAGCTCGCTCTCTCTATATAGATATGTATAGAATTTGTGTGCATGCATTTGTCTCAAAAGGAGCTGTACAGCCAGGCTGGGTTTCTCAGCCCACCCTGTCTCGGTCTTCATTTTTTCCGGGCGAGGAACGCCACTCCCACAATCACCGCCAGCGCCGCCACCGCCACTCCTCCAACGATGATCAAGGGCTTCATGTTGTCGAAGATGCTGCCCGGTGACTCCTCGGAGCCATTTCCCTTGTGGTCAGAGTCAGGGGACTGGCCAGTGGCCTCTTGTGTCTCCGTGGCGGCTGCACTGGGTTTCAGGTTGCTGTGGTTGTTCACAACAGCAGCATCGCTGCCTGCCTTCTTGGGAGCAGTGGCAGGATTAGGCTGTTCTTTGGGGGTATCCTTCTTGTCTGCGTTCGTAGCAGGCCCAGGGCTGGGCTTTTCTGGCTTTCCAGAGCTGGGGGCCTTGGCATCGGGTTTGTTTCCACTTCGGATGTTACCCTTGGAATCCATCCCTGTGAGTGCTGCAGGTGGTCTGGACGCCAAGCACAAGGGAGGCAGTCCTAGGTCTTCTTTGCCTTTTCCTTGCTCCTGAGTGAAATAGGAGCCACAAGAGCGGGACAGCTCAGTGCCTTGGGATGATGTTCACGCTGGTGGTGTCCTACCTGGACATGATACAGCACCTGGAAGAGAAAGGAAAGCGATGAGAGCTGGGTGAAGAAGACAGAACGAGCTACTGGCATCCCGCCTGAAGAGGAGAACTAAACTGTGAGAGCTGTGAGCTGTAGTCAAAATATCTACTGTAGTGCCTGCACTTGAGAGAACACCAAATACATCACACCAACCTTCACTGAAGTCTGCTGCAGCTACACTCCATTTACAGGATAAATCCCTAGCTGTATGCAGTGTCCTTTATCTGTGGCAAGATGTACTCATGTCCAACCAAATTTTAATTCCTTGATGCCTTCCTCCTGGGTAAAGGAGAACAAGTTGTTCCGTGGGAAAGAAGATCAACAGCTCGTCCCTGACCATAACTCACCCTTGCCCTTTTTGTTTTGTAGAACTATCCCAGCTGAAGTTTAGGAAGTGGTTAATGTGTGATATCTCCGTCCACATAGAGACTAATAAATGGATTAGGTTTCTCAATTATCAAAGCTACTGTAAGGTAAGGTAAGGGACAGAACCTCAGCTGCTGCAGCGTGGTGTATGGACTCCAGTGAATCATTTGTGTTGGAAGGGACCTTTAAAGGTCATTTAGTCCAACTCCCTTGCAATGAACGGGGACATCTACAGCTCAGTCAGGATGCTCAGAGCCCCATCCAGCCCAACCCTGAATGTTTCCAGGGACAGGCTATCCACCACGTCTCAGTGGCAGGCTCCTGTCTCCTTGCAGTGGTTATCTAGGTTTGCCTACAAAACATCACCCATACTGCTGACAGAGATGAGCTGGAATCATTTTTTTCCAAGGAACTGATGAAAGCAGCCTAAAGATAATTCAGCAAGTTCACCTAAGGCAGCCATCTGGGCAGGGTGAGATGGGAGATGGAGCTCCCCAGCTACCTCCCTGAGCACAGGGGACAAGGAGAGGCTTGCTACATCAGGTTTGAGTTGGGAAATGATGAATAAACAAGAGGAAGCCATCAGATCTGAGTCACCTGCTTCACTGTCTCCCAGCTGACCTTTGGTGCTGCCAAGGGCTCTATGCCTGCTAAGTGAAATATGAGCTCAGTAACTGTCTGGGTTTAGAAGTAGAGAACCTCATCAAAAACCTCTCCAGATAGACAATGCTTCCATAATAGCTCAAAGGACAGATCTCTCCTTTAATGGTGGACAAGGAGAGGGTGCCAGGGTTGCATCACTGCTTCACACTGTTGCCTCTTCTGGGAACCAGGCTAACAGATGATGGGTTTTAAATTTCTGCCTAGGCAGAAATGATGGTCTGGAGGAGACCTACTCAGAAATGCTATATTTGGGTTCAGAGCAAAACCAGGCAATAGTTTCCTGCTTGGTGTGAGAAACTGCCATGTCTCCTCCTCTCCATGGAACCATTTCTTGTTCTGTGGCCAGCATTTCCTCCAGCATCAGTGAACTGGAGTTAACCTGGGGAACTGCAACACCAAAATCACTGGAATCAGTATCTCCCATGGTACACCGTGCTTCTGGCCATGATACTGGTATGCTGTATACTTCCCTGAACAGAGAACATATTTCCCATTTGGGTGATGGCTTTGTGGCGTGGAGACTTCCAGAAGGCTTCTCATCTACCTCATATTTCTCTTTTAGGGCGGATGGGTTGTGGCTGAACAGGATTCAGTGAGGTGGAGCCTGAAAGCTCCAAGTGACTTCAGGTGATCCAAGCTGACCAGTTTTGAAATAAATAATTGAAAAGAGGCAAATAGTCTGTACAAATGGTTTTATAACCAGCACTGAGCAGGATATTTGCTAGCCTTCTCCTTGGATTTTTAATTCAGTCTCACTCAAGCTTTTCCCAGGGAATAGAATCAAACCACCTCTTCACTCAATTAAAACGCAGCAATCAAATGCCCACTTAGCTGCTCTGCATAGGCCGGGTCTACTTTGTCTGCAGCTGAGCAACACTTACTGACATCACTGAATTTGATATTAAATCATTTTGGGAACCCGAACTACCACCCCTCGTGCTTCACTGAAGATTATCATGCACTTGGGCATCTTGTACCACACAAACCTAATTGCAGATGCTCACTGAGATTAAGACCTTCCCCGTGGCCTGGGTGTTTGTAGATAAGCACATGCACTTGACCAGGAGTGTTGTTTTCCTTGCTCATTTTGCAATATCTCTCTAAATGACATCTGCCTTGTCTTTTCCTTCCTGTTGCCTCCAAAGGACACTGATAACTAAGTCTGGAGGCATTTAAATATGTTAAAGATGTGTAGATGCGATGTTTAAGGCTGTGGTTTCATGTTAGGCTCAGCACTGCTGGGTTAATGGTTGGACTTCATAACGTTGGAGGTCTTCTCCAATCTGAATGATTCTATGATTCCATAATGTTCTTAGTAGAAATGCTAAGTGCATCCAGAGGCATATTCCTATGTACTACAGCTCTGGTCATTTGCAAGGCTATATTCTTCTGGTTTGAGGAAGAAGTAATTCTCATTTTACATCTGGTGCAGTGATGACACAGGCCAGGAAGAGAAAGTGAGGCTCACAATAGGAGCAGACTTTGAGGTTCAGACAGGGAGAGCCAGATTCATCATATCATAAATATTCAATTACCTACACGGTGACTTCAGTGGCAATTAGCTGGGCTGCTCACACTCCCTAGCATTGTGCAGCTATTCTGCTTTGCTAAACATTTGCTGTTTTCCCCTTATGCAGATCCCAGAGATTTAAGAATATTTGGAAACCAAACTAAATTGAAATTCACTATCAGCTGTTCTTAAGTGTGCATGTGAAAGGCTTTCTGCCAGCGGTTTCCCTCTGCTAGGAAGCTTTGCCCTGCACTCCTTGCTGGACTATGTGAACGTGCAGAACACAGGTTTTGCATTTATTTCTTCCTGCCAACCCAGGCTCTAAAAGCAGTACAATGCATTCTGCAGAACTGATCCCAAAGCTGGCAATATCCACCAGACTTCCTAATTTTTTCTCTCCTCTTTCTAGCCCTATGCTTTCAAGGGCACCAGCACCACTCATTTCCAAGCAACTCTGTAGCCCTCATCAGGCTCAGAGGAACAGCAATTTCCTCATTTTAGAAGGGCCTTTTTTCTCCTTCCTTTCCCTCATTCATTTCATCACATAAAGTTTTCCCTCTCATGGCCCATCTATCCACCTTTACTTTCTTCTCCATAGCTCATCACATCTATTTATTCCTCCTCAGCTGTTCTCTCCACTTCTACCCATTCCTCCCCCTTCCAGTTCCCTTCTGCCTCCCACACAGATGGTAGCACTGTAGAATGAGGTTTTCTGAGAAACAGACTTCATTCCCTCTGTCTCCCTGATTCTATGTCTTTGTTTAACAGTCTTTGCCCCTTGCAGAGAGTTTCCCACTTGCCACCAGCTCCCCCCCAGGCTGGGAAGGGGAAGCAGAGAACTTGACACCAGCAATTAAGGAAAAAAAGGAAAAGAAAAGCGCTCTGAATTCCTGCCCATCGAAGTCCTTGGCTAGTTCTGCTTGCTGCAGCTCAAGGTCAGTGCAGTCAGACCCATTACAACAAGCCCCAGACAAACCAACAGGGAAGGAGCAGGTTTCCCTGGCTCCTTGAAGGGCACCTTTTCTGCTTCAGCCCCCCTCCCTGCCCACCACATTAGCAAGTGCATCTATTCATCTGTCTTCTGTGTGTGCAGATGAAAGCTGCATCAGTTCTGCACCAATTGGAGCAGATGAGTCATTGCTGGCTTTGCTGTAAGGTATCCCTCTTAGAAGGTCCTGTTCCCTGCCTCATTCCCGTGCCCCATAATCTTCTCCTCACACTTTTGAGTTAGAAAGAAAGCTGAGAAAATCTGCAAGGAGGAGCTGAGTGCAGGATGCAGTGTGAAGCTGCACCCCGCAGCTGTACGGGGTCTTCAAACATCACTCTCACACTTTTGCTGATACTTGTACCGTATCAGCAAAAAACAATTCAGCTTACACAATGGGGCTATGCCTCTGAATTCATGCTTGCAGCCAAAAAGGACCATCCACAACCTCCAGGTGTCCTCCAGCTGAAAACATGGAATCATAAAATATCCCAAGTTGGAAAGGACCCATAAGGATTGTTGAGTCCAGCCTCAGGAATTCCTACTGACTTCTATCAGGGCCATGCCAAAAGAACCTGAGTTGGCGGAAAATACCTTAAAAATCTTCAGTTCTCCTTCCTTTACCTCCCTTTCAGATCTTTGTCTTTCTCACCTGTCTGGAAAAGCAATCACCTAAAAGTTCACTTTTTCAGAATAAATAAGAGTGTGATAAATACCAAAGTTCCAAAGCTCCATTCTCCTGACTGTGAGTTAGCTGTCTTGGCTTTTGGGCAAGGAATTAAATGGGTCTCTTGGACTAGGCAAGCATTAATACTTCTCCCTGCCCATCCCCACTGTCCAACAGCACAGAGAAGAATTTTCACTGTGCAAGACAGATGCAGAATACCAGTTGGTTTCAAGAGCTTCCCAGATCCATTTGCCAGGTTCGGTAGGTCTCAGCTGCCATACCTGTATTTGATCATTTAAGACCAAACCAACTTTCTAAGGAACAGAAAGTGGCTCTCTTCTCCAAGGAAGCTTCCCTTTACTGGGTGCAATTTGCACCTGCTGAGACCAGCTCACAGGACTTAGTTACCATCACAGATTCATCTGTTTGCACCAGCTGGTAGATTATGAGCAGGTAATTTTAGCCTGAAGTCTGCAGATTTTGTTCCATTATTGCAGACTGCACATAAACAAGGAAATGAGAATTTAGCCACTTCAGAGAGGCACCTGAAAACTTACAACTATATGACTTCCCCAAAGGGAGGAAATAACATCAAAAACAGCATAGTTCTTAGTACCAAATATAGGGCAGCTGAGGGACCAGGCTGTTAGAAACAGGGTGCTACTGGAGGATCAGTGCTGTTGCTGGCTTCCAACATGACCTCTGAATGTCAAAAACATGTGGAAATGGGATTTGTCGTACTGGAGGCTGAGCTGACTGATGCTAGATCTTCAAATGGAAGAAAGCAAGGTTATGTTGAGTAATTGCCATTACCAAGAGGTCTTGGCTGAGGTGGCCAGGGGGAAAACAGCTGGAACCACAAGAACAAGAGGTGATGGCCTCAAGTTATGCCAGGGGAGGGTCAAGTTGAATAGTAGGAAAAAAAAATCCTCTCAAAGAGTGGTGCTGCATTGGCACAGGCTGCCCAGGGTGGTGGTGGAGTCAGTATCCCTGGAGGCATTCAAGAACCATGGAGATGTGGCACTGAGGGACATGGTCAGAGGGCACGGTGGAGATGGGTCGGTTGTTGGACTTGATATTAGAGGTTTTTTCCAACTGTGATGATTCTAAGGTTGTGAAGCCCAAGACCATTCTTACAGCTGTTTCTTCTCCCAGAAATAGCCCATAGGCAAATGCCCCCAATGCACCAAGGTGGCTTGGAAATGTTAAGAAAAAGCAGAGAGCTCATTTTGTTTCCCAGTGCTCCAACTCCCCAGTCCTGGTAGGGCAGACAGCCCTTCTGCCCCTGTCTGTGCTGCTGAGGCAACAGGCACATCAAAAGCAGCAAGATGCCATGCCTCCAGCCAGGCAGTGTGACGGCAGCGTACGGTGACTAAGCCATTTCCCATCTCCAAGAGGTGCTGTGGTGGCGGATGAGGTAATGCAGTACATCTCAGTGTTGCCATAAATCTCAGAACAGCTTTACGTAAAGAGTTTGTGTCATGTAGCTGGGAGCTTTTCAGCCACCTCCACTCTACTTTGGACTGCAGCGCCCGGCAAATGCAATAAAACAGCGTGAATGCATTCAGAGTGGGAATCGCTTTCTGTAGAAGCTCTTTAGCAGGCTCAGTGCACCAGGGCTGGGCTGTGCAGCCCTCCCAAAGCACAGCCTGGAAGCAGCAGCACTGAGCTGCACCACTCACTGCTGCTGACCCACTTCCCTGGGATGAAATATTGATGGATCCTTCTCCCAACGTGCTGTTCGCTGCTTCTTGCATCCCAGATTAAATGCTTCCCACCCAATGAGCCCTTTGAATTTTGAGCATCAAGAAGCTGAGAAGCTTTCAGCAGGCAGCAGCCTCAAATCACTGCTGGCAGTGTCTGTGTCATGCCTGTGGCTGCATCAAGACCTGGAATCTCAGCTATCACATTCGCGGTCCTTGAGCCTCACAGGATCTGTGTAAATTAATGCCACAGTTCTGCTTTGTTACCTACTCTTACCCTATGTGAAAATAACTCCAAGAGCCCTAATAAGAGCTATAAACCTGCTCGCTGTCTTGTGCAGACAAACCCTTCTTCATGTGCCTTGCAGCTGCCCTGGAACATGGCAAGAAAAGGGAAAGCAGCATTGAAACAACCCAGGACACAGAATTTTGCCTCCATGGTGCCATGAGACTCCATGAGGCCATGAGACTGCATGAGAAGTCACTCCAGATCTCCGTTACTGGAACAAGGCTGTAAGGGTTACCTTTCAAAACTGTAGGGCATTAGATCCCAAGCCTTTCTCTGGGACAGCTTTGCTCAGCCATCCTCCCAGAGCGCTGCCTGCTCCAGGATGAAGGCCACCACCTCCCCCAAAACCCTCAGGGTCTGCCCAGAGAACAGAAGAGCAATTCCCTGCTGTGTCCATCCAAACACCTAGCAGGAACCTCAGCAATACCCCAAATGCAGAAGTGCTTTTGGTACCTCCAAGCTTTGCAGTTCTATTTCCTTTATGGTGTGCCAAGAGAGGAGATGGGGAGAGGATTCACACTCCTAATGCTGCTTTTAAAGCCCCATCTTGACAGTCATTGATCCCACTTCTCTCTGAAGTGCAACAGACACGAGCAAAAAAGAAAGCAAAAAAAAAAAAAAATAGAGGAAAAATAATAGGATGAGAAAAGAAAAAAAGAACAACAACAAAAAAAAGGGTCATCTCTGACACTGCACAATAGCCCCAGGGACTGCAGTAAGCAGCAGCGGATTTGGCAGCTCTCTTCATCTTACAGGCATCCTGATAGACCCTTCAGATGGAAGCCTCTCGTGGCATCAACCCTGCTGCATCTCAGCTGTGGCCAAAAAGATTGCAGATTCCATTCTGCAAGATCTGAAAACTGTTGCTTTGCAGCTGAAATGTGAGGAGCCCCTGCAGGTGGATGGGGAGTAATTCAGCAGTGACCTTCTGGGGATCTGGGAAGTCTCCAATGCAGGAAGGCTGCCCTATATCCATCCTTCCTCCCCGCATCCCATCACAGATGGAACCGTTGCACCACAATTGTGGCCACCCGCCAGCCAAGGGATGAATATGTGCAGTTAGGGGAAATTCTAGATTTTTCTTCCTGCTGCAACTGCATGGGTGAGGGGCTGGAAAGATGGGAGCTGCTGAAGGTCGTGGCTGTGAAGGTCAGAATGTGGAGGTTGGTCCCCGTTTGGAGCAGGGAGCTCTGTCCAGCTGCATCCTCCCATTCCTGACAGCATCCTGCCCAAGTCCCATCCAGGAGAAGAGGCTGCCACCACCTTCCTATGGCCCCAGCACCAAAGTTCTCCCAGGCTGACCTCAGATATGGCATAAAAATCCTCTCCCCCCTCCTCAGTGGGGACCAAGACCTCAGGCAGGGACCAAGCTAACACATCTCTGCACACATGGATGCAAAAAGAGCTACACAAAGAGGTACACAAAGTGCTCCAGACACCCCTCATGCATTTCATTCCCATCTGATGTCCCCCTCCCATTTGGCACACTAGCTGAAAAACCTCTCAGCTCTCCATGAGGAGCTTGATTTTGGTTTTGGTCTGTTTCTCTTTGTAAGCAACTTTTCAGCACAAAGCAGGGGACAATATCAAATGCTATCCATTTAGTATCAGAGATGTAGCCTCACCCCAGCAGAACAACCCCCAGCTCCTAACCTGGAAAAAGGAAACATTTATCAGCCAGGGCTATTAATTACCAGCACTGCTTGCTCTGCATAGCCTCCTGCCTGTGAACTGCTAGCAATTAGACATTTAACATAGCACGATGCAGGCAGAAAGGAGCAGGAACACAGCTGGGAACCTGGCAACAGCCTTCCAGCGCTGCAGCCTCCGTCCCAGCTCCCTGCCTCTATCCCTGGTCCTCCCTCCATCTCAGCTCCATGCCTCCATCACAGGGCTTCAGCTTCCATCCCATTTCCCAGCTCCATCCCAGCTCCCTGCCTCCATTCCAGATCTGCAGCCTCCATCCCAGCTTTCTGCCTTCATCCCCTCTCCCAGCCTCCACCCCAGCTCCCAGCTCTATTCCAGGGCTGCCTGACCTTGAAGGACATGTGCCAAGATCCTTGCTATTTTGGGTTAAGACATGTTGTTACTTATTAACAGGTATTAAAATCTCCCTCCCCTCTCTCCAAACTCCCCCCCGGTTAGTGGTATGCATGGGGAAAAGCAGCAGCCTTACCTCTGTCCTCCAGTGCTGGCTCTTGCGCAGAGAGGAGGGATGGTGGCAGAGGAAGAAGGGAGGGTGGGGGAGTGGAAAAAACTTGGGAGTTTCCCACAATGCACCTCTGCAGACCGCAGGAAGATGGAGAGCAGGGGAGGAGGGCAGAGAGTGCTCCAATCCGGAGGGGAGGGCTGGGTCAGGATGCCAAGGGGAAGGGATGGGGGGGAGGGGGGGGATGGGGGGGCATGTCTGACACCTCCATGTCTCAGGGCTGTCCCCACAGCACTGAGCATGCAGCAATTGCAGCCACCAACTTGCAGCAGGGGGGAGAGAACGGGAGGGGGGCAGCCCGGCAATCTGAGATGCTTCTGAGTGTAGAGAAAAGGGGTAAAAAAATAAAAAATAAAGGGATTTTGGGGCTCATGGCACTCAGGATTTCTGAGGATGTTGTTAGAAATGCTCTCATACAAGAAATGCTTTGCATAGTGCAGGGAAGGAAGCTAAAATGTTGCATTGGGTGGAGGGGGAGAGGGGGGGAGGCGGGGGGGGGGCTGTGGCATCTCTGTTCTCTTCTCCCTGAATCCTCCCAGGTTGAAACCACCTCACAGGACATTACTGGGGCCAAACCTTGCATTTCCCCATGGCCAGGTCCTGGGACTTCTTGTGGGACTTTTAGCTGGATTTGATCAGGAAGTAAGGGCTATGATGCTTGTCCATGTTTGAAGCAAACTACAGAAAATCCATTGCAGGAGAGCGCAGGAGGAAACCAAGTGCCAGCACAGCACGCAGTGCTTCAGCTCAAGATGCAGCAAGGTGAAAGCAGCTCCTTCAAGGTCAGAGGGAGTCCTTGTCTGTTGTATGGGCCTTGGACATTTGCCATAGGCTTCACGCAATAACTACAATAAATAATGTCTTAGCAGGTGAAATCTGCAGTCGTCATATTTACTTATAAGCATTTTTCCCCTTCAGTATATTATGGTTATCATAATTCAGCTGGTCCGCCTGCAACTTGTTGTCTGCAGAGACTGATCCTGTACACGAACAGACCTGCCAGCATCACCAAGTTGTCATAATTTTAGCATGCTTTTCCAGTGCTGAGTCCGGAGCCCAGGTAGATGCAGCTTTTGAATGCCAGGATTCTGTGGGCTCCCTCAAGGGCTGTCGCAGCTAATAAGAATTCTCATTTTCATCTCCTGTTACGTGCTTTCTATCCTCCTTTCTCCAACCACACCTCCCCTATTTTATTCCATTATCAGAAAAATCACTGTCCACAGGGTGATGCAAAGGATTCTGCTTACATATTTCTTCTCCTAATAACGTTTATAGTACCCTATACTCCTAGTGGGAGGTTTTTTTATTACAGTAGTTTCCACATTATTTATTCTGTTCTATAATAGGACTATTTGTCCTTGGTCATGTCTAGCTCTCATCGATGAAGCTTGCCTTTGGTTTATTATTAGTATGCTGCGTCCATACCTGATCATTACAACTGGTTTCTTTCTCAACAGTGTGATATGCACCTCGGTCAGCCAGAGCAGGACTGAGAAGATCTGATTGTTGTAAGGTCTGTATGGTAATTCTCCTGTCCATTAGTATTAACGCCCACTGCTACGCACATAGACGGCACTCCGCTCGGCAGCCTGATCCACAGCAGGGGTTGGAAATGAATGATCTTTAAGGTCCCTTCCAACCCAACCATTCCATGGTTCTATGATCCTTAAGACCCCTTCCAAACCAAACACTCTGTGGTTCTGTGATCTTTAAGGGCCCTTCCAACCCAACCATTCTATGGTTCTGTGATATGATTCTGCTGCTCTGGTAGCTAGCATAGCATCCATTAAGACTATTTCTCATTATTCTCGGGCGACAATAATTTGAACAAGTTGCTGAAGTGAGCCTGTGTCCTACAGGTGCATTAGGAAGCTCTAGTATTGCCAGTGAAGGGTTTTATCTCTTCAAAAAAACAACCCTGAAAAATGATTCTTCAGCAAGCAGGGTGGCAAAGAAACGGTTGGAGCTATAATTGAAAACCACTTGTTGTCTGCTGGTAGCTTAGCAATAATCACTGCCTTGCTAAAATAGGAGCAGTTCTCATGGTGAACACGTTTATTTGGCAGCACTCCATTGTCATTTGTCAGGATTTCTCATCAGCCTCGCTAATGGGACACAGTGAAAAATTTATACAGGTTTATAATTTGTCAAGAAATGTTGTTTAAAACAGTCCTCAAAGATTTGGCTTTGGCTTCTTCAAGGCGTGACCAGAAGATGCCTGACTTCAGCTTGGGCACTGCATTTTCCCCAGGGCCGATCTTTCTGCCATGCCTGCAGAGTGGCTGTTAGAGTACTGTGAATCTGTCTCTTACTGCTTATCTCTGTCCTCTGGCCCTTTAGAATGGCTTTTTAATGTTTCTTGTATTACTTGTACAGAAATACATCTCTTCAGGTGTTCTACTCCTACCATCACCATTCCCATCCATCCCCTCTCCTCTGTTATCCACCTCCCTCCTTGCTGAAAGCCACTTATCCCATGTTAAATTTTACCCTTTTCTCCTGAACCTAGCTCATAACTGCTAGTAACCCTGTGTGATCTCTGCCAGGGAATTTCCCCATGTTATGTTTTTGGGCAGAACGCTCTTGTGCTTCATTGCCAGAGCCACCTGTGCCTCACCAGCAACAGGTTGGTGGGACCTGACATCATATCCCACCAGCACCTTTGTAATTATGCCTTGGCTTGTAAAGTCTTCTCCCAGTTTCTAGCTTTGAGTGACACCCTGTTTTTCTTCCCTCGATGATTTTCTGCCCTTCTGTGTCAGTGTTTTTCCTCCTCAATCTCTGAGCCAGCAGCAACCCCCTTGTGAGCAGCTCTGTCCCTGTGAAGTTCACACCAATACCCCTCACTGCCCTTTCTGAATGGGTGTGAGACTGAGCCTCAAGCACCACTCTAGCTGCTCTTGGTTCTTATGTTCTTATGTATTCTCAGGGATGTCTCATAACAACGTTGAAAGAGCACTGATTCCTAACCCTTGTTTCTTTCAGGTGATTTTCCATATTCCACAATGGCAGGAGAAGAAAGCACCGTCCTTTTGGAAGCACTGGAAGGTCTCACACTGGAAGACTTCCAAGACTTCCAGAAGAAGCTGCCACACGTTGATAGCAAAGAAGGCTGGAACATTCACAGGGATGAGCTGGAGAAGTTCACCCATCCTTCCACACTCATCAGATTTATGCGCAGCAGCTATGGGGAAGCTGCTGCTATGGACATTGCCATCGGATTGTTTGAGGAGATGAACCAGAGGCACCTTGCTGAAAAAATCCTTGATGAGAAGGTGAAAGGTAAGCAGCCAGGGTAAATTTTTATCTCCTTTGGCTTTTGAGTGCTGGGGACAGGGGGAAGTCAGTAAAAGAGCAGGTTTCAGCTTTGTGGTGAGTCTGGAAAGCGAGGGTGTCCCACTCATCCTATCAGCGTTCCTCTTCTTCCTTGCCCCATAACGCACTGAGGCCACAAGCAGAGTAAGGCCTGTGGGGACAAGGCCAGGGTGCCTGGAAGGAGCAACAGTGTTCCTGTACAAGCAGTCACTGCAACCACAAGGTCCAAGCTGGCAGATGTTTGCTAAGCTGGAAGACACAAGGGACACCTTGGGGACATTCCTGGTAGGGCCCAGAAGAAGAAAGAGGGCTCAATGGATGGCACATAGGAAGTGCATAACTGAATTTTATATCGAGGCAGAGCACTGAAATAAATGTCCTGTGCCGTTGCTGTGTCAGGAGCATGGCTGTGCCTTGGAACTGACTCCACTTCTGTCTGGTGCAGAGTACAAGCAGAAATACAGAGAGCACGTGGCCAGAGAGTTCCTGCAGTACAGAGAGGTGAATTCCTGGCTAGGGGAGAACCTGTCTGTGAGCGACCGCTACACCAACCTGACCATAGCCAGGAGGTCTTGGAATCAGCATGGAGATGAGCCTGGAGATGTCAGCTCTGACACTGTCACCACACAAATGCTCTTTGAACCCAGCAAAGACAGCCAACTGCAGCGGATCACAGTGCTGGTGGGTGCCACTGGCATGGGGAAGACGATGACAATCAGGAAGGTGATGATGGATTGGGTGGAAGGGACCCTCTGCACACAGTTTGACTATGTCTTCTGCATAGACTGCAAGGAGCTTTCCTTTTCCAAAGAAGTGAGCATGGTGGACCTGATTTCAAAATGCTGCCCTCAACAGCGAACACCAGCTGGAAGGATTTTGGGTAACCCGGAGAAGATCCTGTTCATCTTTGATAGCTTTGAGGTCCTGGGATTGCCCTTGTCTCAGCCCAAGGACGAGCTGAGCACTGACCCCACAGAAGCCAAACCACTGGAAACCACCCTGCTGAGCTTGCTCAAGAGAAAAGTCCTCCCTGAGTCCTCTGTGCTCATTGCCATGAGACCAACAGCTCTCCAGAGCCTGGGGCAGTGCCTGGAGGGTGAACATTATGTGGAAATTCTGGGGTTTGCACCAGCTGCAAGGGAGGAGTATTTCCACAGGTATTTTGGGAACGACAATAAAGCAGATGTGGCCTTCAGGTTTACCAGAGGAAATGAGGTCCTCTACAGCTTGTGTGTCATCCCCATCATGAGCTGGACTGTCTGCACCATCCTTGAGCAAGAGCTGTTCAAGAGGAATCATCTTCTTGAATGCTCAAAGACCACCACACAGATGATCTTGTTCTACCTCTCCTGGTTAACAAAGCACAGAGTCAGTAATGCCTGGTGGAACCTGCAGCAGTTCCTGCACAAGCTTTGCTCCTTGGCTGCTGACGGCATCTGGAAACACAAGGTCCTCTTTGAGGAGAAGGAAATTGAGGACCAAGGCTTGAATCAGCCAGAGCTTCTTTCCCTCTTCCTCAATGAGAAAGGTTTGGAGAAAGGTACAGACCACGGGAACGTCTACAGCTTCAGCCACCTGCACCTCCAGGAGTTCTTTGCAGCAATGTTTTACGTCCTGGAGGACCAGGAGGAAATGCTCAGTGACTCACGGATCCTTGCGAAGGATGTGAATATGTTGTTAGAAAGTTACCACACATTTAGGAAGGATTTAAACGTGACGGTGCGGCTCCTGTTTGGTCTGGTGAACCCCCAGTCAGTAGAGTATGCAGATGAAGGAATTGGGTGCAGAATTTCAATGCGACCTCGGGAAGATCTGCTGAGGTGGCTTCAGACAAGACACAGAGACCTTTGCCATCCCCGTACAGGGATGACAGTTGAGGAATTGGACACTTTCCACTTTTTATTCGAGACAAACGAAGAAAGCTTTGTGCAGAGCGTGTTGGGCAGATTCACAGGAATAGCCTTGCAGGGCGCCAAGCTGACGCTGTATGACCAGGTGGCTCTTTGCTTCTGCATCAAGCAGTGGGCTGGGCTGCTCAGTGTCACCCTCCGGAGCTGCTCCTTGCACCAGCAGCATCGCAGGCAGGAGCCAGCCAAGGGTTTTCCCTGGTGAGTACTGACTCTGTGCTCTGTATCCACAGAGGTTTCCCCTTTTCCCTTGCAAAGCAAAGTTCTGGAACATTCTGAAATTGTGAATGCCTCTTTCCATCCAAACACCACCTCCTGTCCTCACTGATGGTTTAGTCCCTTAGTGGAGGATTTTACCTCTACTTGGTGAGAACTGTGGGACAACGTGGCCATACTCATCCCCTTCTTCCTAGGCAGAGCTGGCGGCAGGAGGAGCTGCACTCACCTCTGTACCCACTGTGCCAGGCACTGGGGCACCCAGGCAGCTTACTCCAGAGCCTTAGGTATGGATGGCCCTGCCCTGAGGCACTGGGTGGGCACCTCCACAGGGTGAGGGGCTGCACTCCCTGCGTGCTGCAGGGCAGTGGGGCAAGGTGTGCCTCCCTCTTGCAGGCTGCAGTGGTGCGGGCTGACAGAGGGTGACAGTAAGGCACTGGGGACACTGCTGGCCACACTCCCCAGCCTGGTCCACTTCGAGCTGGGCGACGGAGCGCTGGGTGATGATGGTGTGAGGATGCTCTGCGCCGGGCTGCGCCAACCTGACTGCCGCCTGCGTGTCCTGCGGTGAGCAGTGCCAGGATGCCGCCTTCCCTGCGCGTCCCCATGGGAGCGTGTCCCCAAGCATCCTCCAGGGAGGCCGTGTCCCTCTGTCCCACCGTGGCTGGGAGGCACGGGGGGACTGGCACTGCTGAGGCTCTCTCCTGCAGGCTGCGGTACACCCACCTCACCAGTGCCTGCTGCCAGGACCTCACCGTAGCACTGGGCACCAGCACGTGCCTGGAGGAGCTGGATCTGTCCTTCAGCGCCGGGCTGCGGGACGACGGCGTGACGCTGCTGTGTGAGGGGCTCCAGCACAGCAGCTGCCAACTGCAGGTGCTGCGGTAAGGGCACACGGCACTCCGCACACCAAGCAGCTGCAGTGCCACCACCGTGCCCTCAGCGCTGCGATCTCCCCTTTGCTCTGCAGGCTGGGGAGCTGTAGCCTGACCGGCGCCTGCTGCCAGGCCCTGGTGGCATGGCTTGGGCGCAGCCACAGCCTGAAGTGCCTGGACCTGACTGACACTGAGCTGGGAGCTGGGGCCACGCTGCTGCTGCGGCAGCTCCGCCATCACAACTGCACGCTGCAGACGCTGGGGTGAGTGTGGCCATGTGGACCCAGGGAGCAGGCGGGTCCTGCTGGTGCTGAGGCTGTTTCTCTGTATTCCCTGAAGGCTGAGCACATCCACGCTGAGCAAGGATGCGCTGCAGGAGCTGGTTGCCCTGCAGGCACTAAAGCCCAACTTGAAGGTCACAGATCTACTGGAACACGAGGCCCCAGAGACGGGAGCCATGGCACGACTGACCTTCCAGCGCAGCGTCTGGGCAGGCAGGGGGGCAGCTGTTCAGGGGCGAAAGGGGCTCCCCTACTGTCGGGCAGACCCTCCCCACAGTAGGAGCCTCTGCTAGCGGGGCTGTGCCCTGCTCTTCCTGCTGGTAACATTCCCCCCTGGTGCCAAAGGAAGGCCAGCAAGTTTCCAAGCAGTTTGAGGGCTTGAATAAAAAAGGGACGTTCACACTGAAAGTATTTTACTGCTTAATAAACACACCTTAACAAGATGTGTGGGGGCAGCAGCAGGAGGAGCCACGGAGCCGTTCTGCAAGGCTGGGTGACACCCCCACACCAGGGCCACCCCTCCGAGGGGGCAGAGTTGTGCCCCCTCACAGCAGGACGCCCCTCCCTGGGGCGCTGATGTCAACGTCATCATACCCCATCTCCCTGAGGGTCTCCTCGGGCACGGCTGTGGCATCATCAGAGTCTGCACACAGCATCCCTGTGGTGCCACTCCCCTCCTCCTCGACCCCGATGAGATGTGACGACTGCATCCCTGAGCCCTGCAGCAGAGAGCCTGGGGGGAGGATGGTGGCTGCGGGCACAGTGGGGATGCAACAGTCCTGGCTCAGGGGCTGAACCCGCTCCCACCTGCTCGGCCGGGCCCCTCCCGGCACTCGGCTGTAGTCCAGCTCCTCGTACACGGCCCCGGAGCCGGCATCCTGGCTGGGGCCTGCAAACAGTACACCTGTCACCGGGTCCCCAAGCGTCCCCAATGGGGAGAGACCGCAAAGTGACACCCACCTTCACGCTGAGCCCGAGTGCGGTACACCTGCAGGGCCAGGGCAGCCAGGGCCAGGCACAGCAATGTGCCCAGCAGCACGCACAGCACCGTGGGCAGCGGCACGTCTCCCAGCGGGACAGCTGAGGGACAGAGCGGGCAGCGTGAGGCCCCTCGGGGACCGCCCAGCAGCGGGGGCGGAGGGCTCGACAGAGCCACCTGCGCACACGTCCCCGTCCCGACAGCCGCTCCCCGGGGCCGGGCTGCCGGCCACGTCGCTTCCATCCTCATCGCAGGCCATGTGCGTGACCCCGGCTGGGCCGCCGGACCGCAGGCGCCAGGGCGTCGAGGAGCAGCGCCAGAGCGAGCGGCTCCCTTCCTCGCAGCGTACTCGTCCCAGCCAGGCGGGGCCGGAGCCCCGATCGGGGACGGCGTGCAGCCTCCCCGCGGCTCCGCAGCCCAGCTCTCGGCACACGGCGGCGGCCGCGGCGGCGCCGTCTTCTACGGTGCCGTTGGCGCAGACGCGGCCTCACGCGCCGTCGTGCAGCAGCTCCAGGATCCCGCCGCAGCCGCCGCCCTCCAACCGCAGGGCCCGCAGCGCTGCCACGGGACGGGGCGCTCACGGCTCCGCATCGATGGCGGCACCGCGACGGCAGCGCCCGCCCCGCGCTCACCTGAGCGCACCGCCCCGGCTCCGCCGCCGCCGCCGCCGCCGCCCCTCGCCGGGCAGTCCCAGGGCGCCGCCTCCGTCCCCGCGCAGCCCCCGGCGCCCGCTCACGGCATCCTGGTACCGGAGCCGAAGCGCTCGGGGCCGGGTGCCTCCAGAGCCGTCCCGCAGCGCAGCTGGCGGCAGGCGACGGCAGCGTCCCGCAGGCTCCAGGCGTCTCGGCACACGGAGCTCCAGGCGCCGTCGATGTACGCCTCCACCCTGCCGGCGCAGCGCCCGGGGCCGCCCGCCAGCCTCAGCCGCCGGCTGCCTGCACGGGAGGGCCGGGCTGGGGCCGGGCGCGGATGCGCGATGCCCGCGGCCCTTCCCGGGAAGCCCACCTGAGCAGACCACGGCCAGCGCCGAGAGGCCGCGGCCCAACCCCGAAGCGTCGCACTGCGACAGAAACTCCTCGCTGCCCTCGCACCGCAGCTCCGCGGTGCCCGAGCCGCCTCTCGGCGCGGCGTACGTCTTTTGGGGCACCCCGCAGCCCAGCTGTCGACACGCCACGGCCGCGGTGCCGTTGTCGCGGGATCCCGCGGACACGCCGGTCCAGACGTCGGGGCGCGGGGCCACCTCCAGGCGCCCGTCGCACCGGCTCTCCCCGCCCCGCAACCGCAGGGTTTCGGCGGCTCCGGAGCAGATGACGGCGGCCGCCTGGCCGGCGACGCAGACGGGTTCCCCCAGCACCGCGGCCGGGCACTGGCCGAGGTGCCGCTCGTTCCCCACGCAGCAGAGGCGGTCGCGCCGCAGCGGTCCTTTCCCCGTCCCGAAACGACCCCCCGGCTGAACGGAGGCGGCCGGGCCGCAGCCCAGGTGTCGGCAGAGGACGTGAGCGTCGGGCAGCTCCCAGGATCCGGCGCATAGCGGTCCCCACGTTCCCCGCTCCTCCACCTCCACCCGCCCGGCGCAGGGCGAGCCGCCGTCTGCCAGTCGGAACCCGGTGTAGGCTGCGAGGAGAAAGAAAGAGAGCGTGGCGGGATGCCGGCCCGGGCTGCGGACTGCCGGCCCCCGGCCGCACGCTTACGGGAGCAGACGACGGCGGCGGGGTCGGTGCAGCAGTGCTCGGGGACCGGCCGCGCTGCGCAGGAGACCAAGAGGGGCTCGGAGCCGTCGCACTCGAAGGCGCCGTTCCAGAGCGGCCCCGGCGCAGCTCCGAAGCGGCCGGGCTCGGGCAGGGCCAGCACCGCATCGCAGCCCAGCTCCCTGCAGAGCACCCGGGCACTGTCCTCGTCCACGCGGCCGTGGCAGACGCCCAGCCAGGCCCGGCCCCGCCGCACCTCCAGCCGGCCCTCGCAGGCGCCGTCCCCTCCGACCAGCCGGGAGAACCCTGCGGGAGGCGCTGGTGGGTCCGGAGCTCGGCGCTGGGTTCCCTTCGGGGCCGCCCGCCCGCGCCCTTACCTTGACACACGACGGCGGTATCGTGGTCGTGATGGCCGTCGTAGGGCCCCCAGCCCTGAATGGCGCAGTCCCATAGCACGCACTCATTCCCTCTGCAATTAACTACGGCCAGGTTGATGGGACCTTCCGCCGGGCCGAATTTTGAGCCGTGATAGACGCCGGCCGCCGAGCCACAGCCCAGCTACTGGCACACCACCTCGGCATCCTCCATGGTCCAGGCGGCATCCGCCACCGTGCCCCAGCGGCCCCGCAGCTTCACCTCCACTCTCCCCTCGCAGGGTCCCCTGCCGGCCGCCAGCCGCAGCTCCACCGCCTCTGCACCGCAGGCGGCATCAGTCACGGCCGCAGCTCCCCTCGCCCCACATCCCCGGCGGGGCCCTCACCCGGGCAGGTCACTCCCACGTCCCACTCGTGGCCGCAGAAATGCCGTCCCCAGCCGAAGTTGTAGCAGTCCTGCAGGGCCGCCTCTGTTCCCCGGCAGTTGAAGGGGTGCAGCCGGATGCGTCCCTCGCCCTGCCCAAACGGGGCGAACGGGGATGCCCTCACTGCGGCCCCGCAGCCCAGCTGCCGGCACACCACACCGGCCCCGCGGGCGTCCCAGTCAAAGTCGTAGGTGCAGACGGAGCCCCACTCGCCCTCATGCTTCACCTCCACCCGCCCGGCACAGTGATGGCCGCCGTCCACCAGCCGCAGATGGGCAGATGCAGCGCTCATCTGTGGGGACGTTGCTGGAGCCGGGGAGGGCTGCGTCACAGCTGCAGGCCCAGCGCTCAGCCCACACACTTGCGTGCAGAGCAGCAGCCCCAGCACCCTGCAGGGCTCCATCCCACCCCGCAGACCTGACAGCCTGGGCCGGGAGGGTAGATATAGGCAGCCCCCGCTGCCAGGAGCCAATGGGTGCAGCGGAGGCCCCTCGCAGCCGTTATCAGCAGGGTAATCTGCCAACAGCCACCAATAACTTGCACTATGCCCAAATATGAGGCTGAGCTCCGCTTCAGCCCTCGAACAGCCCTGCCGGGGGGGCTCAGTGACCGCACATCCCCAAGGGCAGCCACCAGGACCCGGCGTTTCATGTCCCACAGCAGGGGCTGGGACAGAAGCATCCCCAGATGGGGCCTCGCTCTGCACACCCACGCCTGTTCTTTGACCCCCCTGGGCCAACGAGGTCCCCGTGCCCAAGGCAGGGGCATGCAGCACAGGGTCATCACCGCCCGCAGGTGTGTGGCCCCATTGCCCCCCCTTTGATGCAGGCAGGGATGGGGCAGTTCCACTCACGAGGACCTGGCGTCGGCACCGACCACACACAGCCTCCGGGACACCTGCGGTGCCACAGTGTGGTGGTATGGGGATGCACAAGCTCAGTTCCTTCAACCTTTCTGCTTAGGAGAGGTGCTCCAGCCCTCTGATCATCTTATCGGCCCTCATCTATACCCACTCTGAGAAGTTGACTTATTATTAGACAAGACCAATTCATTTTTTATTTCTTTATTTTATTATTTTCCATCCTGGCTGGTGTAACAGCCCCTTCCTGACCCATGCCTGCCTGCCTTCACTGGCTGGCTAGATTCACGGCCCCTGCCTGCCTGCCTTGGCTGGCTGGCTGGAGTCATGACCCCTGCCTGCCTGCCTTGGCTGGCTGGCTGGAGTCGCGGCCCCTGCCTGCCTACCTTGGCTGGCTGGCTGGAGTCGTGGCCCCTGCCTGCTTGCCTTGGCTGGCTGGCTGGAGTCGTGGCCCCTGCCTGCCTGCCTTGGCTGGCTGGCTGGAGTCCCGGCCCCTGCCTGCCTTGGCTGGCTGGCTGGAGTCAGGGTGCCTTCTTGCGTCAGCTGGAGTCGTCGTCCCTGCCTGCCTGCCTTGGTTGCCTGGCTGGCTGAAGTCGTGGTCCCTGCTTGCGTTGGCTGGAGTCGAGGTCCCCGCCTTCCTACCTTGGATGGCTGGCTGCAGTCGTGGTCCCTGATTGCGTCGGCTGGAATCGTGGCCCCTGCCTGCCTTTATTGGCTGGCTGCCTTGCATCACAGCTGGTGTTCTGTTGCCAGGTTTCCCATATTTAGAGCTTTTGTCAGGGAGGTGGCTCATGGCATCATAAAGCCTTGGCTGTGCATGCCTTAGAATGTCCCTTGACATCTAAAACATGGCTGCACTGGAGGACTGGGTGACTTTGTCCTGACAGTTGCCCTATGTGTCACCACTGGGATTCTGCAGGGCTCCATTTTAAGGCCATTTCTCTATCTTGTTTTTACTGTTGATTCCAATAAAGATGTGTTAGTTGTATCCATCAATTTGTGGATGATGCTAAGCTGGGAGGAGTTTGGACCTCCTTGAGGATAAAGAGGCCTTGCCTTGAGATCTGGACAAAATGAGGGTGTTCCCATCTGCACGAAGAAGGGCGAGCGCTGGGTTCTGCACCTGGGATGGGGTGCCCTGGCTCTGTGTGCAGACATCAGGGGGGAAGTTCTGGAGCGCAGCCTGGCAAAAAGGGATCTGGTTTGACGGCCAATGCAATCTGAGCCGGCAGTGCGCCTGGCAGTCAGAAGGCTCAACCGTACCCTGGGCTGCGTCAGGCCCAGCACTGCCAGGCGAGGGAAGCGGCTGTCCCGCTCTGCTCTGCGCTGCGCGGCCTCGCCTCCAGCGCTGGGTGCAGCTTGGGCTGCCACTCCATGAGATGCTAGGAGAGAGTGTCCAAAGGAGGGCTCCAGAGCTGGAGAAGTTTACTTCACTGATCCTCCAGACGAACCTTCCCAGGAACGCACACTGTAGATAGGTGTATAGATGTATATTTTGTCAGACACACCGCAAGAATATCCTGCACGAGAGCAAACCAGACAACAAGTGATGGCCTGCCCGAGGAAGCGCCTGAAGAGACATGGGAAGGCCTGGCATCATCCCCCAGTGCTCTTTGTTCAACGAAGACTTTAAAGAAAGTCGCCACATCAACAGGACAAGGAGAGCACCGAGACATCTTGGAAACAACAGGATGGCTGCTGACTGACACCAGGTAACAAATAACTTCACAAGTAAATAGCAAATGTCAACCTTCTGATAAGGTTGTGCACCTGGAGTACCCAGCCAGTGGGGAAACAGGGGAGGGGGGAGGCAAGGGGGAGCAAACAGGGTCTAAAGGCTGTCACGGCGTGTCCATAGGCGCGCTCCTGCTTGCGGGACGCCGCCATTGCAATCGCAAATCAATTCTGCTTTATCAGAGATCCCGTCCTGACAAGATGACTTGGATATTTCCAACAAGACCATTCCCCCTTGTCCTAGCACTGCGACCCTCATAATCAGCCATTCCCCTCCTCTTTATACGCTCCCCTCAAGTACTGCAAGGCCCTGGAGCCTTCTCTTCTCCAAGCTAAACAAAAAGTGCCAGGGGGCACGGAGCACAGACGGCCACTTCCAAAAGTGAAATTTGGCCATCTGCTGTGCTGGCCCGCCGTTTCCTCTCTGCGCTTCCTGCCCCGCAGCTCCAAACAGGCCTCAGTGCTGATGGATGTTCTGAGCCTCTTCTGCTTGGCCTGAGCAGCCCCAGCCACACTGGTCTCTTGCCTATGTTTCCTGACTTGCTGTACCTGGGGACGGAGAGCTTCCCTGGAGGTCTGCCAGCTCTGTTCCGCATTCTTGCTCATGAGGACAGATTTGTAGGGTGTTCTGTTGTTTAAATCCCTGAAGAGCTGGAAGTTGGCTTTCCTAAAACTTAGCATCCTGATTTTACTCTGTCTGTCCAGCACCCCTCAGGAAGTGATACAACAGAAGAGATGCCATCTGGAGGGACCTGGACAGGACTGAGAAGTGGCGCCATGTGAACCTAACAGAGTTCAACAAGGCGAAGCACAGAGTGCTGCACTCGGGTCAGGGCAATCCTAGATATGCACGCAGACTGGGAGAAGAACTCAATGAGAGCAGCCTGTGGAGGAGGATGTGTGGGTTGTGGAGGACAAGAGGCCGGACATGAGGCAGCAGTGTGTGCTTGCAGCCCTTACAGCCAACGGTATCCTGGGCTGTATCAACAGAGGGGTGGCAGCAGGCAGGGAGGTGACTGCCCCTCCCGTGAGACCCCATCTGGAGCACCGGACCTGGTGCGGAGCGAGGCCGTCCGCCACCACGGGTAACGTTCTCAGCGGGAAAAGCACGGCGCAGCCTAGGGCCGAACCATCCCGCGGGGAGGAGCCGCGCGCACCTCCCGCCGCCAGCCGGCGCTGTGGCGCAGCCTTCGTTCTCCGGAAGCGGCCGAAGGACGGCGGAGGCGACGGACGATGGCGGAGCAGCTGCGGGCGGACGGCGTGCACAAGGAGGTGCTGCGGGAGGGCACCGGGCCGCTGCCCGACTTCCGCGACGGCACCAAGGTCAGCGCCGCGCCGCAGGGCGGGGGGGGGGGCGAAAGGCTGCGCGCATGCGCCGGAGCGGAGCCGGTCGTCATGGTGACGCGCGGCCTACACTCAGGCCACCTTCCACTACCGGACGCTGCGGTGCGAACCCGAGGAGACGGTGCTGGATGACAGCCGAGCGCGGGGCAAGCCCATGGAGCTGATCGCCGGAAAGAAGTTCAAGCTGCCTGTGTGGGAGGCGATACTGCGCACCATGCGGCCCGGCGAGCGCGCCCGCTTCCGCTGCGAGTCCAAGGTGCGGCCGGAAGGGGTGGGATGTCGGGGGGCGGGGCTTAGCGGGGCGCCGTTTGGTCGACGGAGGCGTGGTCTGGTCAGTAGAGGGCGGGGCTTTGCTGTTTGTGGGCGTGGTTTGCCGCGGGGTTTGCTCATTAAGGGGCGTGGTTCGCTGAAGGGGGCGTTGCTTGGTGCTGAGCGGTGTGATTTCGCGCTGTTGGGGGCGTGGTTTGCGACGGGTGGGCGTGGTTTTTATCTCGGGGGCGTGGCTTGATGCAGAGGGGCCGTGACCTCCACGTGGGCCTCCTCTTGGCCCCATGCCTGCCCCCTGAGCCCCCCTTGCCCTCAGCACGTGGTGCTGTACCCCCTGGTGGCCAAGAGCCTGCGCAACATCGCGGCGGGGAAGGACCCTCTGGAGGGGCAGCGGCACTGCTGCAGCATCGCCCAGCTGCACGAGCACTACTCGCTGGGCTACCCCGACCTGGACGAGCTGCAAAAGAACCCCCAGCCCCTCATCTTCGACATCGAGATGCTCAAGGTGAGCGGGGCCCTGGGGTCACGGTGCCGATGGGCTGTGCCCCACCGCAGCCTTTGACCGTGTGCGTGCAGGTGGAGGAGCCTGGCTCCTACCAGCAGGACCCCTGGGCCATGACGGATGAGGAGAAGCTGCAGGCCGTGCCCCTGATCCACCAGGAGGGCAATGAGCTGTACCGGCAGGGCAAGGTGCAGGAGGCAGCCACCAAGTACTACGACGCCATCGCCTGCCTCAAGAACCTGCAGATGAAGGTGGGCTCCCCACCCCTCGGGGTTTCGCCATCCTTTTGTCAGCGCTGGGGCTCACTCTGCCCTCCTGTTCCACAGGAGCAGCCCGGCTCTCCGGACTGGATTGAGCTGGACCAGAAGATCACCCCACTGCTATTGAACTACTGCCAGTGCAAGCTGCAGAGTGAGGAGTACTACGAGGTGCTGGACCACTGCTCCTCCATCCTCAACAAGTACGAGGGTAAGGAGCCGTGCCGGCTGCATGCAGTGCACCAGGGAGGCCCGCGTGCTCCCCAGCTGATGTTTCCTTCCCCACAGACAACGTCAAAGCCTACTTCAAGCGGGGCAAGGCTCACGCGGCCGTGTGGAATGTGGCCGAGGCGCAGGCCGACTTCGCCAAGGTGCTGGCACTGGACCCCTCACTGCGCCCTGTGGTCAGCAAGGAGCTGCGCAGCCTGGAGGTGCGCCTGCGCCAGAAGGATGCAGAGGACAAGATCCGCTTCAAGGGCATCTTCTCCCAGTAGAGCCCGCCATGCTCTCCGGGCCAGTTCTGTTAGATATTCCACATGTGGAATGGTTTTCCATGTTTATTAATGTTTAATACAACGTTTATTGGAACTCAGCGGAAGGCGCGTGGGATTTCGGCGCGGCGCAGAAGCCGCAGTGTTGAGTGCTGGGCCGTTGGATGGCAACAGAAGCATGGATCTCCTCACTGAGCCCCAGACTGCGCCCCGCGGCACAACGGTGGGGAACCCAGTGGAGGAAATGAGCCCAGGCCAACGCTCTTCCATGCTGCTTTTTATTCCCTGTTTGGTTTTTATCCTTTCTGTTGGGCCGAGCTGTGCTGCGTGGGTCTAGGTGAGCCCATTAATGACTGACTGCAAGAGCTCCAGTGCCAAGGCTGTGCCCCATCCCTTCCCTTCCATGCCACATCCTGCATTGCCACTTCGCAAGGCTGCCGCTGCCAGCTTGCAGCTGCGTTTCCTCTGTACTGCACCACAACAGAGCTGTAAACTTTTTATCTGAACTACTGGTTTCCACTGCGTATATAAAGCCATGATCATGCTATACCGAGATAAACACAAGTAAAACTCATCATAGAAAGACATCTGGTCACGTAGAAAAAGTGCTGTTAGAGATAACCAAGTAAAACCAAAGGGCAAATAAGAGCAGTTGGGTGCTACCACCCTCCATTACACCTGTGGGGCCCTGGGCCAGCATCACCCTGAGGCTGCGGGAGTACAGAGCAGACAGGCAGCCCCAGCAGCTCTGCTTTACATCGCTTTATTTCACAATGAAACAAACAGAACAGAAGAACCTTGTTGTTTTTTTTTTTAATCTCACCCTTTCCCTTGCCCCCACAACACTGAACAGAAATAAATACAAGGGTGCAGGGAGGAGGCTCAGTGCCTGCCCACCACCACTTACACCTGGGGCAGAGAAAGGTGAATGGGAGCCTGGGGGCAGCACCCCAAACCCCAGAACTGGCTGGGTGGCAGACCCTGCAGGGCACTGCCAGCAGGTATTGGGGCAGAAGGGTAGAGGCAGAGCCGGGGGGCAGCAGGCAGGACCCGGGGGGCTCAGCCCAGAGGGGGTCTGTCCACCCCCCGGGGTGGCTCAGAGCAGTGTGGCTGTGCCCCACAGTTTCAGAGTGCAGCACCTTCCTCACTTTCAGCTCCAGCTCCACGTTGGAAAACAAAGGCAGTGTCCGGGAGTGGGCAAAATGGCAGGGGTTCACTCCTCGCCCTCCAGCTTGAGGCTGACACTGCGGGGCTTGCCACGGGCAGGCAGGGGGCCCCCGTCTCGCTCTGCCTGGCTGGAGCCCCGTGAGCGCAGGAGCTGGCTCTGCTTGCGGAGGAAGTCGACGGGCGCCGGGCAGCCGTAGGTGCCTTTGCCCAGCACAGGCCGAGGGGGTCCTTTGGGTGAGTGCACTAGGGCAGCAGCCTCCAGCTGGGCCAGGTGGGCTACGTAGCCCTCAGACAGGAACTGAGAAATGCAGGGACAGTGTGAGACCCCAGTGAGGGCAAGGCATCCCTCCAGCAGCCCCAGCCCTGCTGCCCCACCTGGCACTGGTTGTGGAACTTCTTGACAGCACGGCCCACGATGTAGATGTGTGCTGGTGCCAGCCCGAGGGAGCTGTAGACGGAGACGTCCTTGGTGGAGCCATAGCCAGCAACGATGGCTATCTCTGCCTGCACAAGGAGAGGAGCATGAGGGTGGAGACAGAGCCTCCCCACCACCCTGGGGTCAGCATCCCAGCCCCACCTCGGAGCGCAGGCTCTGCAGGAAGGCTGCTTTCTGGCGGAGGGGGTCGTGGGTGAGTCCATCGCAGAAGGAGACAGCACCGTGGGGGAAGTTGTGCTGGGAGAGCCAGGCCACCACGCGGTGCTTCTGCATGTCAGGGCGCCCCGTCACGTAGATGATCATGTAACCCGAGTCCTGCCAGTGCCTGGTACACCAGGGCACACATGATACATACTGTCACCAGGGTCCACGTGAAAAGTGGGTTGGAAGCCACCGTGCACCTCCCAAGCTAACTGAGCAGGTTCCAAAACTTTGGTCTGCAGACCAAACTGTGTCACGTCACAGCAGGACACCCTGAGATGGATCTGGTGCTCCCATGGGGTTGTCGCCGCACAAAGCTGGCTGTCCTTGTAAGAAGAGCACTTACCGTACAACATCGACAGCTCCCGCCCGCACTTTGGGGTCACTGCCCATGATGGAGACGCTGGCAGTGAAGGAACCATCGATGCTGAACACCACTGACTCAGTGCCCCGGGCCACCACTGTCAGGTACGCCTCCGCGTAGCTGTGGTCACCCCTGGGATGGAACAGCAGCGAGGCTCAGACTTGGCGCTGTCACCTCCCTCAGCCCCCTCCCAGAGGGGAGGTGGCTGAGGTGACCCCACTAGAAGCACACGGCCAACATCTCACCTGACCACCATGCGCACAGGGTAGATGCCAATGGCCAGGGCCTTGTCCTGAGGGATGGTGAAGGTTAGGCGTCCGCTGCCGCTCGTCACCTCCGTGCCGTAGTACAGCCACTTCCCTGACAGCGGCTGCGTCATGATGTAGATGTCCACCTGAGTACAGGCAAAAATACCATAGTCCCAGTCTGAAAACCATCACTATCCTCTCCCACCATCCCACAAGGTCCTGTGGAGTCCTGGTCCCTAAGCCCTTCCATTTAGGCACAGTTAACATGAGGACTGTCCCCTCCTCGGTGTTCCTGCTGTTCACCAGGGCCCCGGGAACGTCCCCACAGTACCTTCTCTCCCGTCAATGTCACCACATCCAGGGGGCCATACATGAAGCGCCCGCTGAGGACCTGCGCTTTGCCCTCACACACGATGACGTCGCTGGCCCGGTGGTTGGCTGTCACGTTCTGCAGGGACACACACAGCTCAGCAGCACACGGCAACCAGAACAGCCCCCAGAAGTAGCACATGGGAGTCTACCAGGATGGGAGCAAACCCTCCTGGCTGCATCACCCCACAGCGCCTGGGGACAGCTCGAGCCCCATGCAGCCCTAGGGTTACCCATACCCGGATCTTCACTTGGGTGCGCTTGCGCTGCCACTTCTCCCGGGGGAACGCGGGGCTGTAGATGGAGCTCTCCTCACTCTCGGCCGGCTGCGGGCCCTCCTTCTCCATCACCTGGCCAGGGGACAACGCACGGCTCAGCCCTCACTGGCTGAGTGCGCTGCCCACCCTGCCACGCGTGCCCTACCTGGCGCAGGATGAAGGCCACCACATCGGAGGACTCCCAGTAGCTGGCGTGGAAGAGGTGAGGCAGGGTGATGGTGGGGAAGGCAGTCAGCGCATCAGGGCAGTACAGCGAGTAGTCGATGCGCTTCAGGCCCCACCAGCGCTCCAGGACTGCGCAGAGAGCTCCAGTTAGTCCATCCCTGAGCCTTACCCCCCCAGCCTGGCCCCATTTCAGGGGCTTGAGCCACTCTAGCCCCTCTAGTGCCTATGGATGCTGGTGATGGCACTCACTCTTGACGACTTCGCTGGTGCTGGCAGGTGTAGGGGGGTCTCCTGGCTCGCTTCCCCTCCAGAAGCCCCCCCCAAAGCTGCCGGTGGGAGTGGGGGGAGCAGCCAGGTCCACCTCGGGCAGGAAGAGGGCAGAGTGCATCTGCAGGGCCTCCGCTGCAGACAGCACCGAGTCAGGCCATCCATAGCCCCCCACTGTGGGGATGCCAGCCCCCAAGACCACTCACCCAGCAGGGAGGAAGTGCCGTCGCCCAGGGGGTACTTCTGGTAGCGGGGCACATTGAGCGGCGGCACGGTGTGGAAGGCTTTGGCCAGGAGGGGCTCCAGGCGGGAGGCGCAGGGGTCAGCGGCGTGGAAGAGGTTGTAGATCTGCTCACAGGCAGGACGCAGCTGGGCCACTGGGGCAAAGAAAGGGGTCAGGGCAGGGCGACGCGCAGTCAGGAAGGCTGAGGACACAGGGAGTCGAAAGCAGGACCCAGTGGGAGGAGAGGATGAAGAGAGAAAGCCAGGAGACCAGTGGCACAGAGGGGACGCTCAAGGCATGCGCCAACACTGAGATGGGTACAGCCACAGCATGAAAAACTCAAGCAGAGCTGTTTGGGGAGGACAAGGGCTTGAGCCCCACAGGGAGGTGTGGGGGCTCGCACCGCAGCCGGTGGGGCTCCTCACCATCTAGAGCAGGCATGACGGTCTTGCGCAGCGCGAGCACCAGCCCCAGCGGGGAGCCGAAGAGGAAGAAGCCGGATACCTTAAAGTCAAGGCGGGTGCTGGTGCTCTCTGCCCCATCCTGTGCTGCAGCACTGTTCCGTGGTGCCTCTGCCTCCAGTGGGGCATCGCCAGGCTGTGGGCTGCAAGAGCAGAGCCAGCGGGCACAGGAATGACAGTGCTGCAGGGCGCCCGCCACAGCCCGTATAGCCCAGAGGAGCTGCTGGGAGCAGGGGAGCCCCAGCACGGCACTGCTGCACCTGTGCAATGCTTCCTCCAGGCACAGATGGGGAATTCATCGTTCACATAAAGCACAAAGTTTGTATGGAGGGTGCTGGCACTCCCACAGGCCCCTTGCTCTCACCTGCACGAGGAACCTGGATGTTGGCCGTCCCCTGGCTCAGGGCTGGCCTGGCCCAACCCCATTGCTGTGTCCGCCCCATCAGCCAGCGGATCCCGGGTGCCGCACAGTTCGGGGGAAATGGGCTCTGTGCTCTGTGGGTGGACAAGAAGAATCAGCAAGCAGCCAGATGCTGCCAAGATGGTCAGTAGCTTTAAAAAAGAGGCACCTACCAGGCTGCCACGGCGGCTGCTGCTCCGGCTGCCCCCAGCACCTGTCCGGCTTTGGCACAGCACATCGAAGCCCAGGATGCCTCCCACGCAGTCCCCGAGCAGCACTACCTGCAGACAGCAGAAAAATCATCCCAGTGGGAGCCAAGCCCCAGCCAGAATCCAGGGCAAAGCCTTTCCTAAGCCCCCCTGTCCCTCTCACCTGGCCACAGAAGCCGGTGCCCTCAGCAGAGTGCAGGAAGGCGGCATAGGCCTGGTTGGCACGGGTGATGACGTTGCCCACAGCATGCTGGTAGCTCCCTGAGGAGGTGGCCAGCAGCGGGAGGGCTGCCAGTGGGATGTGGTCCTGACTGCTGGACAGGCTGTCCCGGTCATGGCTGTAAGGGCTGAGCCTGGGGGAGACATGAGGACGGGTCAGCAGGGCTACCCCATGTCCCTAACCCATCCCGCGATGCTCACTTCTCTGTGAAACCCCTCTCTGAGCCCACCACCTCCCTCCTGGGGTGGCTTGAGTGGGGACAGCCCTCTCTCTCCATCCTCACTTGGAGACCAATGCATAGGCAGCGGCACAGATGGGCGGGCAGGGCACCAGGCGCAATGCCACATGTCCCAGTGCCTCAGGGAAGTGGACACGGGTGACAGCATCGAAGGTGGCAGCCAACGTCTGCACGTCCGCCTGCTTGGAGCCCAGCTCTCCCCCTCCCTGGTCCAGGATGTTGCCACTGTGGAGTATGAGGAAGAGCACGTGGATCCGGCACGCCTGCACCGTGCTCTCGGCCGAGCCGCCCTGCAGGAGGAGAGCACTCCTGTCTGCACCCATGCCAGGGACCCAGCCGGGGGCTACAAGGGATGGGGTGAGCAGCTCACACACCTCAGAGAAGCTGGCTGCTGGCTGTTCTTTGCCATCTGCCCTGGAGGTGCTGTGTTCCTCCCCTGCAAGCACACATCAACGGTGAGCAAGCTGGGGTGTCCATGCAGGGGTCAGCCCCACCTTGGGATGCCCACCCTGGGCTTGGGTAGGTTGAACACATCCTGCTCACCCAGATTCTCATCCAGCTCTGCTGGCCGCTCCAGCGTGTCCAAGAAGTCATTGGAGCTCCACTTAGTCATCTCCTTGGCAAAGACCTCATCGCTGTCCGACAGATCCTCTGTGATGGCAGGGAGGGGGCCATGGGTGAGCCAAGCACAGTCCATACCCCTGTGCCCCACTGAAACCCAACAGGGCAAATCTAGCACACTGCTGTGCTGTGGGGCTGTTCTGCCATACCGTGGGCATCAAAGAACTCCTCCTCAGAGCTGTTCTCGGAGTCACGGGCAATGTTCTGCATACGCCACTCAGACAGGCTCTGAGGAGACACACCACCTGCCAGAAGCACAGGGTCAGCACCGAAGGCAGCGAGCCCCTGCTCGTGCCCAACAGTGCTGCTCATGCACCCAGAGCCACCCAGAGCTTTGGGACATCCAAAGCCACGCTCTGGGGTAGGAAAGAAGGGTCCTGATGCACCTCTGCCAGAGAACAGCAGCAGCCACAGGACCCAGGGGTCCCTCATTCCTCCCGTTCTCACCTCCGTGCTGAGAAGAGTAGGAAGAACGTGAAGATGTGGACCACTGCTTGGCAAAGCTGTCATCGGGGGAGATGTCGGCAGTCCCCTGAGCCTCAGTGCCCTCTTGCCCGCTGGCACCTCCTGGCTCTGGCCGCCCCTCAGGGCTGGGCCCCGCAGTGGAGGGCTCCTCAGCCTCACCACACTTGGCCATTTTCTGTGCCAGCATCCGCGCCGTCTCCTCCTCCAGCTGCCGGATGTCCTCCATGGTCAGGTCAGTCCACTCATCCTGCCAGCACCAGGCCTGGCGGTGGGCACGCAGCATCACTTTACGCAAGCCTGAAGCAGGGGGAGTGAGTAAGGTATGGCCCCCAAAAACCCACCATCCCAGGGCTCGGGCTCACCGCCATCGCCCCACGCTCACCAACATCATGGATGAACTGCTCAATCTTGGACTGCATCCCCCAGTAGCGGAACTCCACCTTGCACAGCTTGTAGGCACACATCAGCGGTCCGCTGCTGGCTGCCTCCAGCCAGTTATCCCCCAGTGGGCCCCGGCCAGTCTTGGCTGAGCGGTAGAGTTTGGGGTCCTCCTCGGGTTTATACTCTCCAGGGGATATGGGGTCACGCACAATGTCGATGGTGTCTGGGGTAGAAGGAAAAAAGGGTGAGGGATAAGACTGGCAGCACCCTGCGAATCATTTCCACACACCGTGTGCCCAAAGATGGGACGTCTCTCTGTCCCCTTGAGCCTCTGGGGACTGTCCTCACGCTGGGGCCAGACCCGCTGCCTCAAGAAGCAGCAGCAAGAGGTGGAGGCAGGAGTGGGGGTGGCCAGGCTAAGAGCCGGGCTGACACACATAGGCGCATTAGCGTGGGGATTTGGCAGCTGGAGAACGGCAGCGGTGACCCCAGGGGCACGGGGGGTTGTGCTGAGGACAAGGCCAAACAAGGCAGCTCAGAACTCTGCTCACTGCCTGCTGGTGATGGCGGCAGGGACAAAATTTGTCCCCTGCCTTGGCTGTGCCACCAGCGTCCCAGCCGGACATCCCCAGTGCTGCGAGAGCCAATGAGAGAAATAGGTCAGATGAATCATTTCCTCCGAGTGCCTATTTTAGGCCTCCATTTTAGGAGTAGAGCATGACGCGCTGCGCTCCAGCGCCCAAAACAACCGTGTCGACACTGCCAGGAATGGGAACAGGCAGCAACGGGGGACAAACATGTCCCTGTGGGGAACAGTCTGCTCCAGGATGGCTGGGAACGGGGAACAACACTCTGCAAAGCCCTGGGGGGGCAGGAGAAGCAGAAGACAAAATGGGGACATGATTCCCTAGCTCCCTGTCTCCAGCTGATCCACAGGACTGAGCAGGGAGCTCAGGGTATGGGCAGTTTCCCCTACAAGGATAACTTAACCTGTCCCTACAGCACAAGGTCAGCAGAGAAAGCCCCAGATCCTGCCTCATGCCCCTGCTGCACACACCCAAGATCCTCTGCCTCTTCTCAGCAGCGCTCAGGTTGAAGATATTGGTCTGCTGGCCAGCATCTGGCCGGTAGTACGTCTCAATTTCGATAGAGAACTTCTCCACAAAGGGACAGGTGTACCTATAGGAAGCACGGGGGTTAGGCTGAGCCCAGTGGGCAGCCCCCAGCCTACATTCCCATGGAATCCCACCTGGTGCGGGTGTAGGGGTACGCATTCCAGGACTCCTCCTCCACCTGCAGCGCAGCTTTGGGCAGCAGGGCCCGAAACCAGCTGGGGATGTGGGAGCCCACATGGTAGATCTTGTGGGTATACTGCCCGCTGCCACCAGGGCCGTCGCTGTAGGGGCGGTTGGCCAGGATCTCCACCCCGCTGCCCTCACCGCTTGATTCCTCCCGGCTTTTCTTCTGCAGGGTGAGGATGGACTGAGCCCCGGCACCCCAAATCCTGTTGTCTTGCTGGCTCCAGGTCCCCCCCCACCTCACCTCCCCCTGCACCCTTTCCTCAGCCCCAAATCCCTGCACCCCCACCTCAGCCCCATAGCTTTTCCCAAGAGCCCCACTTCAGTCAGCACTCTGAGAAACAGGCTCAGCCCCATGCCTCCACACTCCATTTTCACAACTCCGTACCCCAGGCCCCCAGCCCCACACTCTATTCACACCCTAATATACAGCCCCACATTCCTGCACCCCACAGGCTCCACACTGCCCTCATATCTCTATACTTTTAACCCCCACCACCTCAGACCTCGAACCCCACAACATCTGACCCCCACCCTCAGCCCCACACCCCTGCACTCCCCCATACCCCTCAGCCCCAACCACCCCGAGACCTAGACTCCCCTACTCCCCCAGATTCCACACAGCTCCCAGGATCCCATACAAACCCCAAGCTCCATATTATCCACAAACAGTCCCTCCAGCTCTGAATCCTCTGACCCCCTCTCAGCCCCATGCTCCCGTAGTTCCCAGGAGTCCATAAACCCCCTCCCCCCCCCAAGACCCCCACAACCCTCAGTCCCCAGCTCAGCTCTGACCCTCACTTTCAGCTCCATCCTCCCACACTCCCCCAGACCCCATAGGACACCTCCAGACCCCAAAGAGTCCCCCAGATCATCGCCAACCCCCAAGCTCCGCACCATCCCCCATATCCCTCAGCCTCGAACCCCCTGACCTCCACTCTCAGCCGCACGCTCCTGCACCCCCCCCCCAGGCTCCACACGGTCCCCGGCCCCACACAAACCCCACACGACCCCCTCCCCAGGCCTTACGCGACCGCCTCGGGCCGCGGCTCAGGCTCCAGCCGCACCTGGATCATGTAGAGCTGCGCTACCTGGTACTCCTCCAGGCTCATGGGCAGCAGGATGTGGTACTCCTTGATCAGCATGGCGCCGGGTTTGGGGGAAGGGGCGAGGGGGCTCCGCGACCCGCCGCCGTTAACCCGGCCCCGGCCCGGCCCGCTTCGGCCGGGCCCTCCCCGCTGCCATAGCAACGCGCCCCCCGCCCGCTCGGCCGCGCGCTCGGCTCCCTTCGGCTCTTTCCGTAACCCTTCGGCTCCTTTCGGTTCCCTTCGGCTGCGCTCAGCCCCTTCCGAACCTGCGCCGCTCTGAGCCGTCCCCGAGCCTTGTGACGTCACGGCGTGGGGGGCGCCCGCTGACGTCAGGAGGTGGTACAGCGAGGGGGGGGTGTGACATCAGAGGGGACGTCAGAGGCGGGGGGGCGGCGGACCGGGAAATTAAAACGGAGCGGTATATTCGGGGAAATTTGCGTTATTCCTTTTTTTTGGAAGGCGCATTTTCTTTAAGGGAGGGATGCAACACGTCTTTTATTTATAAAAGCTGGAAGGCTAGGAGAGGGAGGGGAGCCCCGGGGGTGGCCCCGCTCGGGGGGAGCCACCGGCGGGGCTCGGGGGGGGCGGGGGGCGGCTGTCACGTGCGGGCATTGCGCTCTGTCTCGGCCAAGCACTCCCGCACCAGCGCCCGCGCGTGGATGATCCCTGAAGGGGGGGGACGACATGAAGTAAGGCACCGAGGTCCGGGCTGGGGGGGAGGGGAGGTACACAGAGGGCCACCCCCCGGCTCTGTACCCCGCTTGAGTCGCTCCATGGCGCTCTTGCTACCGGCGTAGGTGGGCCGGATCTCCCTGCCCATCTCCTCGATGACAGACAGAAGGTCGCTGTAGGTGCTCTGCGAGCCCGGCGCGCCGGGCGGCTTCATTGCCTGACAGGGGAGGCACGGGGGGAGGGAAGACGGAGGAGAAGGGGGGGGCTCAGCCTTGCCCCACACCGCCCTCCCCTCGTCTGCCCCTGCCCCGCGGCCTCACCTGCACATAACCCATGGAGGGCGGCCCGAAGTCGTTGAAGAGTGGGCGGAAGGCGGACGGCGAGGGGACGCTGGGAGCTGCGGGGAGCGACACCGGGTCCCGGCCCTCCTTCAGTCGGGGTCAGGCCCTCCTCCGGGCCCCGTCCTCCTCCTCAGGCCCTGTCACCCCCTCAAGCCCGGCTCTCCTCAGGCCGCCCACAGGCGCCGTCCTTTCCCTCCCTCAGCCCTGACTCCCCGCGTCCCCTCTTCAGTCCCCGTCCCTCTCCTCCACGCCCTGCTCAGGTCCCGCCGCCCCCCTCGGGCCTCGTGCCTCTCCTTAAGTCCCCTTCTTTCCCCACCCCCCCGCTCTACCCCCGGTTCGCCGCCCCCCGGGGGCTCCTCTCACCGGCGGCCGTGGCGGCGGGCCCCGGGGCGGGGCTGGCGCTGGGGGCGGGCGCGATGGGTTTGTAGGACATCCCCGCACCGCTCCGAGCGGCAATCCGTCCCGAGCGTCGGCCGCCGTGTGGGGAAGACGGAAGCGAGCGGCCGAGCGGGGCGCCCCCCTCCCGCCTCCTAACTACTGATTGGCCGGGCGGCGCGGTCCGGCGGCGCTGATTGGTCGGCGGCCCGAAAGGAGCCGGTCTGCGCTCTCGGCGGGGCGCGGCGATGACGTCACGACCCGCACGCCGCCAATACGCAAACACGGCGCGCCGTGCTCTCGTCACCATGGAGACGCGCGGCGTCCTGCTCCCCCATTTGCCTCCCCCGGCCCCCCGCCGCGAGGGCCTGAGGCGTCCCCCGGCACTCAATGGACGGGCACACGGCACCCGACGGCACAGAGCTTCATTAGGAACCGGCAAAGCTGCGAACCCACGACCCCAGGGGGCCACGATCAGGGCTCCCCCCCCCCGGAGCGCAGGCCCGGGGAGACCTTCTCCCCTCCTCCTCCCGGTAAGGCACGGCGGCGGCTCCCGGCCCTTCAGCGCGACATCATCCGCACAAACTCTGCAAAGAACCACAGCATTAACCCCCAAATAAAGCTGGCAATGGGGGCTCACACCCCCCCCCCCCCATCGTTGATGCCATCATCCCCCAAATAAAGCCGGGATCGGGAGGGGTCTCCCCCCCTTCACCCTCACCCCCATTACCTTCAAAGTCCACCAGGCCGTCCCCGTTGAGATCCACATCCTTGAGGATCTCATCCACTTCACGGTAGTTGAGCTGCTGCCCCAGCAGCTTCCGCATGGCCTCCCGCAGCTCCGCCATGCTAATCTGCCCGTCCCCATTGGTGTCGAACTGCCCCGGGGGGACCCAGCATCACCACTGTGCTCCCAGCACTGTGTCCCCCCAGCCCTGCTGTCCACACCCCCTCACCTCGCGGAAGGCGTCGCGCAGCTCCTTGATCCCGATCATGTCTGCCGTCTCCGCCAGCATCTTAGGGCCCATCAGCTCCACAAAGTCATCAAAATCCACTTTGCCGCCTGCTAGGGGACCAAGGGGGGAGGCAGGTCAGCGGGGGTGGTGCCACCATGCGGATGTGGGGTTCCTCCCCCTTCCCCGGCACCTACTGATCTGCTGGGACAGCTCAATGAGCTCCATCTCGGTGGGCATGTAGCCCATGGTGCGCATGCACTCGCCCAGGTCCTTGTAGCTGATGTAGCCATCACGGTCCTTGTCAAACTCCTTGAAGGCTTGCTTCAGCTCTGGGGACAGAGCAGGGAGAACGGTGACACCCAGGGACAGCCCTGGGGGCACCCCACAGGTGGGGGCAGGACAAGAGGCGAGGTGGGGATGAAGGGAACAGGCACTCAGACAGGGACTGAGGGACAGGTGCTGAGACAGGGACCAGAATGGGAACTGCAGAGAACGGGTGCGAAGATGGGGACCAAGCAGGAACGGTGGCACACTGAGAAGATGGGAGATGGAATAGGGAGCCAGTGGAACAGGTGCTGAGATGGAGACTGGGATGGGGACTCAAGGAAATGAGTGTCAAGATGAGGACTCAGTGGGATGGGTGGCACAATGGGAACTAGGTTGGGGACTGAATGGAATGGGTGCTGAGAGGGGCAAGGCTGGGATGGGGATTGATGGGAGTGGGCAGAGAGATGGGGACCAGAATGAAGACTAAGGGGAATGGGTGCTGAGATGGAGACTGGGATGGGGACCCAAGGAAACGGGTGTCAAGATGGGGACTGAGTGCGATAGGTGGCACAATGGGGATTGAGATGGGGATCCAGTAGAAGAGTTGCTGAGATGGGGACCAGGATGGGGAACAAGGGGATTGGGTGGCGAGATGAAGATTGAGTGGGACAAGTTGCAAGATGGGGATACAGCAGAATAAAAGGCACAATGGGGACCAGGGTGGGGACGCAGTAGAAGAGGTGCCAAGATGGGAACTGGGATGGGGACTGAGAGGAACAGGTGGTGAGATGGGAACAAAGGGAAACATGTGGCAAGATGTGGACTGGGATAGGAATTAAGGGGAATGGGTATCAAGACAGGGACCAAGCAGGATAGATGGCACAATGGGGACTGGGATGGGGACCCAGTAGAATAGGTGCTGAGATAGGGATTGGGATGAAGACCAAGAGGAATGGGTGGTGAGATGAGGACTGAGGGGAATGTATGGAGAGATGGGGACTGGGATTGGAATGAAGGTGAAAGGATGGTGAGATAGAGGCCAGGATGGGGACTGACACTAGCAAATGCTGTGATGGGGACTAAGATTAACAGGTAGAAAGACAGAAACAGGGATGGGAAGTGAGGGGAACAGGTGCTAAGATGGAGACCAGGACAGAAACTGAGAGGAACATGTGGAGAAACAGGGATCAAACAGGATGGGTGGCAAGATGGGAACTGGGATGGGGACCAAGGGGAACGGGTATGGGTGAGACCCTACACCAGAGCAGCACCCCTGGCCCCACAAGGACCCAGCCGACGGACACATCCCTACACTTCACCTTCGATCTCCTCCGGCCGCAGCTCCCGGTCCTGGCAAAAAGAATGCAGGCTGGGGGACGGCTCCCTCCACACAGCCACCCCAAATCCACACCAGTGGGCAGCTGTGGGAGCAGTGATCCCAGAGGACCGGGATGCACCCCAGGGGGGTATAATGCTCACATACCAGCTGTGTGATGGCAATGCTCTGTCGGAGGAAGATGCACGCCGGCCCCACAAGCCCATGCAGCACTGAGTAGCTCTGCAGTGGTGGTGATTGCGCAGCCTCTGCCAGCTCCTCACCATCCTGGGGACCGGGGGGGCCGGAGCGCTGCTTCCCGTCCTGTAGGCAGAGCCGGAGGGCAGTAATAAGCCCAGCACAGCCCCCGAGCACCCCCCTGCACTTCAGCCTTACCTTGGAGAGCCTTCTCTCAGGGGTCTTGGTGCAGTTGCCCATGGCCAGGGGTGCCCAGGCATAACCGGTCCCCCCGGGGGGCCGCCTGGCGCAGTCCTGGGGGGCCGCCGCTCTGGCCCGGCCGCGCCAGGACGGGGTTTTTTTATAGTAACAGAGGCTGCGTGGGGATTTACGGTTTTTATGGAATATCTCGGGATATGCAGGGCGAGGCGGGGGGGCTGCACGCTGCCCGCACACACACACATAATCCCCCGGATTATGCCCTGCTCGGCCACGCCGCTCCAGATGTGGGGGAGCCGCCCAGCTGTTCCCCTTGAGGGGAGACGGTGTAACTGCCCCACCCGTCACCCCCTCAAGTCCTTCCCATTCCCCCCAGTTAGCTGCCCAGCCCCATTACCTGCCTGGAAGTGGGGGGCAGCTGGGGCTCCTCGGTGCTCCGCCGCCCCCCCCCCGCACTCCGGTGCCCCCGGGGGTTGCGGCGGCCCCGTTTCACCCCCGGGGGGGCTCGGCAGGGGGAGGGCAGTGGGCTGCCGGGGACACGGCGCTGGGGGCTGCGGATGAACAGGAACATGACGACTCCTGCCCGGTGCTCAGGGCTCATTACCCTCCCTCCAGGCTCCGAATCCGATCCCCCAGTGCCGGGGTGAGATTGCAGCGGGGAAACCGGATCCGGCGGCCGGGATACACGAGCCGAGACATTGACACCGGACAACGAGACCGCGGGGGCCCGCAGTGGGAGCGCTGCGGGACCCGGGGACGGGAGAACCGGGGTCCCAGAGCCGGGGAGAGGCCTGCAGGGGTCCCCGAGCACGGAGCCGTGGCCTTGGAGCGCGGGGTTGCCCGCGGGAAAGCCGCAGCATCCACAGACGCCACAGCGCGGTGCAAACCCCACCACCGCCTCCGCGCCCCCTGACCCGCGGCCGGCTTCGGTGACGTCATCACAGCGCGCCGCGGCGCTCTCCGATGACGCCACATCCGAGCGACGCAGCCGGGGGCGCCTGAAGGTGGCGGCGGAGCGCCATGGCCGCCTGGCAGCTGAGGGCCCTACGTCGTCTCCCCGCCGCCGCCGCCGGCTTCTCGGTAAACGCTGGACCGACCGCTCAGCCTGGTTCCGAGCCCGGGGCCGCGCTGAGCTCCTCCCTTCCCCGCAGACAGCGCCGAAAAAGACGCAGTTCGGCTCTCTGAAGGATGAGGACCGCATCTTCACCAACCTCTACGGGCGGCACGAGTGGAGGTGGGCAGCGGGGACCGGGAGCGTGGGAGAGAAACATGGGCTGCGGGGGTTGCGGGTGCTCACAGCCGCCGTTCCGTGCCCGCAGGCTGCAGGGAGCGCTGCGGCGGGGCGACTGGTACAAGACGAAGGAGATCCTGCTGAAGGGCGTCGACTGGATCCTGGGTGAGATCAAAGCCTCGGGGCTGAGGGGCCGCGGGGGGGCCGGCTTCCCCACCGGCCTCAAGTGGAGCTTCATGAACAAGCCGCCTGATGGCAGGTAGGTGCTGAGGAGAAGGGGTGGGCAGGGCAAGGATATGGAGGATGCAGACAGGATGGGGCTGAGAGGCTGGGGTGATGCAGTGACAGGGACGCTGGAGGGTCAGGGAGGGAAGGGGCTGAGGGCTGACAGGACTGCTTGGGAACAGGGACATGGGGAGCAGGGGACACAGCTTGGGAGATGGGAAAGGCGTGTCTAGGGACAAAGAGACACTGGGGACACAAGGTTGGGAGATGGAACAGCTGAGAGTGGGGACAGGGAGATCTGGGGACACAAGAGTAGGAATTACAGGGGACATCATATGACTAGGAGATGGGGCTGGGGTGATTGGGAACAAAGTGACATTGGGGTGCAGGGTGTACAGGCATAGATAGGGTGGGGGTACAGGCAAATAAGTGGCAAAGTAATAGGGGCGCTAAGAAGAGAGAGAAGTTGGAGGGGGCTGAGAGGGGATGGGATTACTTAGGGACACCAGGAACGTGGCGGGAGCAGGGATGGGGGAGTAGGGAGATGGAACAGAGGGAACACCGGGAACATGGAGATATGGAGCTGGGAGATGGGACGGGGTGCTGACACTGACACCGCATCCTGTCAGACCCAAGTACCTGGTAGTGAACGCAGATGAGGGGGAACCAGGCACCTGCAAGGACCGTGAGATCATGCGGCACGATCCACACAAACTGGTGGAGGGCTGCCTGGTAGCTGGCCGTGCCATGGGTGCTCGTGCCGCCTACATCTACATCCGCGGCGAATTCTACAATGAGGCCTCCAATCTGCAGGTGGGTGCCACGGATGCGGTGGAACACACATGGGGACATCCCCTGCTGCTATCTACCTGTTGTCCCCTCCGCAGGTGGCCATCAGGGAAGCATATGAGGCTGGGCTTCTGGGGAAGAATGCCTGTGGTTCTGACTATGCCTTTGATGTCTTCGTGGTGAGGGGTGCTGGGGCGTACATCTGCGGTGAGGAGACAGCGCTCATCGAGTCCATTGAGGGCAAGCAGGGCAAGCCGCGCCTCAAGCCTCCCTTTCCTGCTGACGTGGGTACGTGCTGGAGCCCTTCTGCCCATCTCCACTCCACTAATTCCCTCCGGTACCACTCACAGCTCTGATTCCCTACAGGAGTCTTTGGCTGTCCCACCACGGTGGCCAATGTGGAGACGGTGGCTGTGGCCCCCACCATCTGCCGGCGTGGCGGTGCCTGGTTTGCTGGCTTTGGGCGTGAGCGCAACTCCGGGACAAAGCTTTTCAACATCTCCGGCCACGTCAACCACCCCTGCACAGTGGAGGAGGAGATGTCAGTGCCAATGAAGGAACTCATTGAGAAGCATGCTGGTAAGCACCACGCTCAAACCCAACGGGATGGTCCTGCCGGGCCTGGCTCAATGTGTCCCCTCTTTTTTGGCAGGGGGTGTCCGTGGTGGCTGGGACAACCTGCTGGCTGTCATCCCGGGGGGCTCCTCCACCCCACTGCTCCCAAAGTCGGTGTGTGAGACTGTGTTGATGGACTTTGATTCCCTGGTGCAGGCGCAGAGCGGGCTTGGCACGGCTGCCGTCATTGTCATGGATAAATCGGTACAGAGTGAGCCCTCCCCAGACTGCCCCCTCCCCTGAATGAGTGTCCCCTGATTGTCCCCTTCCTCCTCAGACTGACATTGTCAAAGCGATCGCTCGTCTCATCGAGTTCTACAAGCACGAAAGCTGTGGGCAATGCACCCCGTGCCGGGAAGGTAAGCGTGGGGCTGTGCCACAGGGTCTGTCACTGCATCACAGGGCCTGTCACCGTGTCCCTGTCCCCACAGGTGTTGACTGGATGAACAAGGTGATGGCACGCTTTGTGCAGGGAGACGCACAGACAGCTGAGATTGATGCACTGTGGGAGATCAGCAAGCAGATTGAGGGCCACACTATCTGTGCACTGGGTGATGGTGCCGCGTGGCCCGTGCAGGTGGGTGCAGGGCTCTGGGATGGCAGCGGGACCTCAGGGGCTTAGCTCTCAGCCTCACTGACTCCGCTTTGTTTGCTCAACCCAGGGCCTCATCCGCCACTTTCGGCCGGAGCTGGAGGACAGGATGCGGCGCTTCGGAGAGGCCAAAGCACGAGCGGCCTCAGCATGAGGAGGTCGGGGTGGTGGCAGCAGTGGCACCACACTTTGCTGCTCCCAGTGGGTTCTAGCCCACTCTTGGAGCTCCTTAATAAACACTGCTGTAACTGAAGCGGCTTGAAACATGGCTTTTTACTAAAATCACAACGTGAAACATCGACCATGGGTGCAATGGCACAGAGAAGGGGACAGTGGTGAAACCATGCCACCCTCCACCCCAAAACCTTCCAGCCCCAAACCCTCAGAGCCTCGGCTCCTTCAATATGCAGCTCAAGCCCTTTTTTGGGGAGCAGTAATGCCATGGCCAGGCACGTGGGTCTTTCTGCAGTACAAGTTGGGTGCCAGCAGCTCCAGCGTCAGCTCAGTGATGATGGCTGTCAGCCCCCAGATGCGGTGGGGGCCGTTGAGGAAGACAGGCAGGGTGTAGCCGTAGCGACCCGCAGTGCGGAAATGGGTGTAGCCCTGGTTCTCTTCCTGCAGGAGGTGCTCCAGAGGCAGTGTGAAGACCTCTGCCACCTTGCAGAAGCCGGAAGAGAGTTGGGGGACGCACGTGGGTCACAGCAGGGAAGGGCACAAAGGGTAGGGGGTCACCCACCTCGTCAGGGTTTGGGGACAGTGTCAGGTCCTCCAGGGGTCCCAGGTTGGCCACCACAGGGACCACAAGCATCCCGTGCTGGCAGGGAGCATGTGGCAGAAAGACAGGGTGACAAACGCCACTGTGCTGCAGCCACCTCACTTCCCCATCCCCACATGTCCTATCCCAAACCCTCAGCCTCTGCCTACCATGTCCCTGCTGCCCTATCCCCAGCCACCCCACGCCCATCCATGTGTCTCCACTGCCCTGCTGACCCCATCCTGTCACCCTGTTCCCCAGCCCCATCCTCCCTTAGCCCCAGTGCTCCTGTCCCCAGACACTCCATCCCTGTATTCCCACCAATTTTACCGATCTCACCACGTCTCCACTGTGTCTCCAGCGTCCCTTTCACCTTGGCCCCAGTCACCTCTGTTCCATTTCCCAGCCACATGGTGTCCCCAGTGCCCCCAATTACACTTTCTTCCCAATTACCCCACCCCATCTCCCAGTCCTGTGTCTCCCAATCCCCACGGCCCTGTCACATCCCCAGAAGTGCTTGTGACCCCACCACACCACCTGTGTCCCCGTGCTGTTCCTGATGTCACCCCGTTGACAGTGATAAATATGGGGACTGTTGCTCTTCTCAACTTACCATTGCCAGCCCCGAGCTCAACATCAAAACGCTCTCTAGCACAGACCCGTCCCATGTGCCCGTTCCGTCCCCACGTTCCTTTGCCATCTCTGCATTTTTCCGAATATTCCCCACACTGTCCCCATGTCCCAGCGTTGTCCTCATCACCATTCTGTCCCCACATCGCCATTCAGTCCACAATGACCTTCTGTATATTATGCCACCATTCTGTACCCAACGTCCCCATGCTCCATTGCAGTTCCCACGTCCCCATTTTATCCCCACATCCCCATACTGTCCTCGGTGTCCCTGCACTGACCCTGTCCCCATTCTGCCCCTGTGCACTGTCCCCACCCTTCGTTCTGTCCACGCCCCCATGTCCCTCTGCTGTCTCCACGTCCCTGTTTTGTGCCATGCCCCCGTTCTGTCCCCATGTCTCTGCGCTATCCCCAAGGTCCCGGTGCCGTCCCTCTGTCCCCGTGCCCTTTGATCCCCATTCTATCCCCCTTTGTGTCCCCGCTCCGTACCCTGTCGGGCAGCTCTCGCAGCCGGCCCCAGACTCTCTCCTCCCGCAGGTTCAGCCCCAGCTCCTCCCGCGCCTCTCGCAGCGCGGTGCCCTCCGCTCCGCCGTCCGCCGCCTCCCGTTTCCCCCCGGGGAAGCTGCAACGGGTGGGGGGGGGGGGGGGGGGCGGCGCTGCGGCAGGGCCGGTAGGGGGGACCCCCACTCCACGACCCCGCCCCTCCAAGTCCCCCCTCACTACCTCACATCGCCGCCGTAGGGCCCGCGCAGACGGCTGCAGCGCAGCGTATAGAGCAGCGCGGGGCGGCCCCGCACGGAGCACAGCGGCACCAGCACGGCCGCCCCGGCCTCCGCGCCTCCCCCCGCCGCCCCTTCCGCCAGCAGCCGCCGGCACCGCCGCTCCGTGCCCCCGCACAGCGTCACGCGGTGCGTAACTCCCCGCGCCCAGCTGCCCACCCGCATGGCTGCGCCGCTCCGAGGTGGAGGGAGGGAAGGAGGGAGGGAGGGAGGGCGTGAGGGACCGCCCCCCCCGGGGCTGCAGCGCTCCCAGCGGCTGTGCGACGTGATTATGTGGCGTGCGGTGCCCCAGATAGGCGAGCAAGGCGGTCACGAAGTGTACAGCCTCACAACTGGGCGTGCAGCAACTCCCCCTGGGTACGCAATCCCATAGCCAGGCGTGTAGCCCGCACACCGGGGGTGTAACGCTGCCGGCAGGGGTGCAACCCTGGAACTGGGTGTGCAGCTTGATCTGTGGAACTATACCTCCCCTGCAAGGCGTGCAACCCCACGAGCAGGTGTAATATGCTGCTGCTGGATGTATAATTGGGACAAGAGGACTGCAGCAACCCTGCTGGGCACGCAGCCCTACCAACAACCCTAACGTGTGCCTGAACACATTAGGATTGTTGGTACACTCCTGAACACTCCTGCCCCACAACCTTGGCACAGTGTGTACAAGCCTCCTTGGAATGCTGGAGATCAGGGCAGGGTAGAGCAGGGCAGAGCAAGGCAGGGCAGGGTCGTCGTCCCCCAAGAAAGCCCACAGCCCCACAATAGACACTCTCACACAGATATTTTCATCGCTCAAAATTAAATGATTAAAAAAAAAAAAAAAAAAAAGTATAGAAATCACCACTCTCTCATAATTCCTTCTCAGTAGAGACTAGCATGGGTTTACGGCTCCGCTCCCACCTTCAGCGGAACCTCCTCTCATCCCACACATATCGCTTTCCTGCGGGCACCTTGCGGAAAAACAGGCTGTTCCCTCGGCTCATGTTGCCCTGCAACAGAATGAGTATCAGCCTGGGGGTCATTCAGGGCTGCCCTTAGCCCTATAGCAGCCCCATAGCATCGTGGCGCTTACTTCCTTGTGCAGCTGGCTCCAGCAGTCCAGCCAGGAGGAGTAGGTGGGTGCATAGGGGAGCAGGCCCCCAGCTAGCCTGGTAAGGAGAGCACTGTGTTATTTCCACCCAGGGGCGATGTAGGACCCATCATTCCCCGGCTCTGCACGGGGCTGAGCTCCATCTGTAACACTGCTGAGGTTCCAGCTCCCACCCCGCACCTCCCCACGGATGCGCCTGCTCAGCCCTGGGGGGTGGAAACCATTCTTGCCCTTTGGGAGCTTCCTTTGGGAACACCTCACATGGATCACAAGCACACATGGCGAGTGTGGGAGACGAGGGAGGTGGTGGTGGCAGTGCGCTCACCCGCAGTTATTGACAGCCATCAGGTTGGAGACCAGCACGAAGGGGTACGTCAGCATGCTGGCAAAGAACTGCAAGGCAGAGTAGGGCTGCTCAGTGGGAAACACCACGAGCATGCCAACACGTACCTGCGGGTTGTACTCACCCCGGTGACTGCCTGCGAATAGCTCTTCATCTCTGTCATAGAGACCTGGGGGGAGGAAGGCACTGTGAGTCCCACCCGAAGCAGGGACCTGAGCATCCCCTGAGGCACAGAGCCCATACCCCGTTCTCCAGCGCATATGTGTTGATGAGGTAGGCCAGCATATTGCAGAGCCAGAGTGAGAGGATGTCTCCGAGGAGCCGGGGAACAAGGCCGCTGGAAGGGAAGAGGCAGAGAGTTCAGGAACAGGAAACAGCAGATCTTCACTCAATGGAAGAGCTCACAGCCTCAGGAATGTGGATACTCAGGAAATAATGAGTGGCTCAAGCACGGTTTTATGGTTCCCCAGGCACCAAACAACAGCCACACAACAGATTACACAAGGAAGGTGTGGGTGCCCCATCTCTACAGGTGCCCAAGGCCAGCCTGGATGGGTCCCTGGGCAGCATGATCTGCTGGGGGGCCTGCTTTGTGGCCCCTTTCAACCCAACCATTCAGTGGTTCTACGAATACGGGGCAGGCACTGTGATTACAATCCATTAGCTTGCCCAAGGAGTACATCTTTTTGGTCCCACGTACCAAAATGAAAGCAGAGCACTATGAAGAATGGTGAGCAAGAAAATGGGAAAACAAAGCAAGAAGTAATGCCCAAGGTCTGTGGGTTTAGTGGAAAGACCCCCACCGCCCCCAGCACACAGCACTCACGCGAAGAACCCCAGGATGCCTTCTTCTCGGTAAATCGTGGTGAAGGCGCTTAGTGTTCCGCTGTGCCAGGAAGAAAAGGAGAGGGCACTGGTCACACCAAGCAGGGTCACAGGGACATGGCACCCTGTGGCTGCCCCCGTACCTGTACTTGGTCTCCCTGCCAATGAACTGCACCATGCATCGCAGGGTGATCACTGTGGGCAGAGCTGAGATCAGCGTGGCACAGTGGGATGGCACTGAGGCTGCCACCATGATGCCCACGGAGCCACAGTGGTGGTTACAGTCAACTGCAGGGGTACGTACCATGGAAGGGGTGGGTGATGAGGGTGGCAGCAGAGCGAGCCACCATCTCTCGGGAAGTCTGGAGGAGAGAAGAGCTGTCAGAGGCAGGGAAAGAGGGCAGGGGGGAACCTTGCAGCACCCTCCTTCCTCTCACCTCCTTCAGCACCTGTTCCAGTGAGGACACAGGCTCCTTCTTGCTGGCTCCTAGCTGGAGAGAGACAAAAGCATGAGGAAAGCCCTTGAAACACAAACCTCATCCTAAAAGCCCTCACGTACCTCAGCCTTCTCAGCCTCCTGGTACCGCTGTGGAGAGAAGCACACGGTCAGGAGTGACCCACCAGCAGCTGCAAACGAAGGCACACAGGGGGCACAGTACCTGCAGCACTTTGCCATGCACCACGGTGCCAATGGCGCTGGAGCAGAGACGGGGGGCGAGGCCCTTGAAAAGCCCCGCTCTGCCATCCACTTTCACGATATGTTTGGCTGAAGGAAAGACGGGCAGCGTCAGAGCCCCACCGTGTGCCCACAGCACCCGGACGGGGCTGCGCTGTGGAACTCACCATAGGCAAAGAGGCCTGGAAGTTGGTAGACCTGGCGGCCGAAGATGTTTCTGCCCAGGGTGGGCGGCAGTGGTTCGTATCCCACCTGCGGCGTGAGAGCACGGACGGTCCCCACGGCCCCCTCGGGCCCACTCTCTGTGCCATTCCCCCAAGTTCCCCGTACCGCTGCGCTATGCCACAGCCGAGCACCGCCGCCCCGGCACCCCCTTACCTGCACCAGCACCTTCACGTACATGAGAGGCTGCGAGAGCACGGTCAGCCCCGAGCCCAGAAGCACCTGCGAAGCCTCGTCCGCCATGCTGCCGCCCCGGCGCCACGGCCCAAAGGACACCTCCACCGCTTCCGCTTCCGCCTTGCAGCGACTTCCGGCGCTCTCTCAGCCCACTTCCGGTCTGGTCGCCACGGCAACGAGGCCTGCACCACCCTTGTGGCTTGAGATGCGGCGTCGATGCCTCGGGCTCGAGCTGTCGCCATGGCGACGGGGCCTGAAGTGACACCATGGCAGCTGGCCCTCGAGAGCCCGTCTCCCCTCTCTCCTCCCGTGGGACACGGTGCGACACAAACACGGCACTGCCACAACAAAGCTGCCTTTAATGCCGAGTGCAGGCGGAGCAGCGCGCCGCTGTGAGGCCGGGCCACCTCCCGCAGCCAGCAGCAGCGGCCACGCTCGGGGACAGTGCCGCTGTGGTGCCCCGTGAGGAAGGTCTCACTCGGCCTGCCCGTGAAGAAGCAGTACCTGTGCTGGTGGCCGTGGTGGTGATGGTGGTGGTGGTGGTGGCAGCGATGGCACTCCGTGGTGCCCAGCGGTGCCCTGTGGTTGTCACATACCCCTCCATCCGTGTGGCTCTCACAGCGGTGTGGTGGTGGCATACTGCTGTGTGTGCAGCGGGGACAGCTCTGTGCAACTCCTCTGCTGCCCCACAGCCTCTTCGTGTGGGGACAGGGACAGATAGGGGCACGGGGGAGCACGACTGTGTCTGCTGGAGCACAGAAGCGGGGCTGCAGGCACTCCGAGTCCCACTGTGGCAGGCAGAACCACACTGAGCCACTCTCACTGGGTCACCACCATGACTCCTTTGGGTGCCATTGGGCCTGTACATGGCATTCCTCACTCTGTGGCTCCGTAACCGCTTTCTCCTCCTCAGCTGCAACCGGCCAAGTGCCACCCTGGCACCTTGTCCCTTCTGTCTGCAGGGGCTCTCCCTCCTCTCTAGGGACCCATCAGACACAGAGCTATCGGAGCCACTGGTGCTGTGTGAGGGAGAAGACAACTGCAGCCACTGCCACGGTCACTGTTCCCACAGATGGCACAACCGGGACACACCTGGACTCCAGCTGTGAGGCGGCGATGTCACTCCAGCTCTGACCGGAGCCCAGCCGCGGCCGCAGCAATGCATCCACCTCTGCCAGGCACTGCTGGAACTGTGCGATGGAGCCAGTGTCATTGTCACTGCCGTGTGGGGCTGCTGCTGGCTGCAGTCACCCACACACCTTGGCTGGATTGGGGTCACAGAAGTCTAGCAGTGTGTCGCAGAGGTGGTAGCCCAACGATTTGAGGTCCTCTACTGTGAAGTGTGAGTTCCTCCCACCTGCGGGGGAGATAGGACAACAAAACAAGTGGCTGCATCCCTCACCAGGCCCCAGGGCCTGTCCTTAGGGCTGGAATTGTGTTTCTGAGTGATTCCATCCCCAGCACTGTCCCTCACCCAGCGTGGAGCCGCCAAAGGTCGCCTCTAAGGTGTAGCTGTTGGCAATGCCCATTCGCCACATGACCACCCTGCCCGTCCCCTCCTTGCTCTTCTGCACCTTGAACTTGCAGCTGGAGAAGGAGAACTGCAGCCCCATGGAGGCACCATGACAGCAACCCACGTCACCACGATGCTGCCCAATGCACATCACCAGATGCCAAGCCCACCTTGTCAGGCGCGTTTTTGCTTAGCATCAGCGGGAAGATGCGCTCCTGCAACCGTGTCTCAGAGCCGTCCCGACCACCATCGCAGCCGTACATGAAGACGTTGTTCTTGCGGCTGTGCCCGTGGAAATCACAATACAGCACCACCTCCTGCTCCACCAAGAGCCTGCAGGTACCTATCAGGATACAGCAGCCAACACCCCACTGGCCGCCCGTGCACCGCTGACCTCACCTCTCCACCATGGCTCGCAGGTGCCAGATGGCCGGAAAGGAGCCCCGAGATCCAGTCCCGTAGGCTCGATTGGGGTCACGGCCAGCCAGAGAGCAGCGGGAGTTGCCCACCACCACCCCATCGGGGTTGAGCATGGGCACCACCTTGAAGACAAAGAGCTGGCGCAGGAGATGAGCGTCAGGAGCAGCGCTGAGGATGAAATCGAGGAAACCCTGCATGGCCCAGGAGCCACCGCTTTCCCCAGGGTGCACACGGGCGCTCAGCACCACCGCCCGCTTGGCTGCACCACCGGACGGCGCAGTGATGGTGAGCATGTAGACGATGTTACCGGCCAGGCTGCGGCACAGCGCCCGCACCACACAGTACTGTGAGCGTGCTGGATCACCCATCACTGTCTGCAGGTACCGCTGCAGGTCCGAGTAGGTGTAGGGGTACGAGTGGGCAAAGTAGCACATGTCACTGTCATGGGGAAAGCAGGTGCTCCAGGACAGGCAGAAGGCAGCTGGCTCCTCCCCGCTGTTCCCTCGGTAGTAGCGGATGTCGGTGCCCACGCGGCGCCAGCCAATGCCATGGCTCTGGGCATCCTTCTGTGAGTAGAACAGTGGGCACATGCCCTTGCCATAGAGGCTCTTGGGCTTCGCCAGGTTGGCAATGGTGAAACAGTAGACGGTGTCTTTCCGTGTGTTTTGCACACGGAAGTAGAACCACTGGGTGTGCTTGGCGGTGTACAGGTCTGGCCGCAGTGTCAGCACATACTCATAGGGGCCCCTGGTGGGCAGAAGGACCACACTTGGGCACTGGGCATGCCACTGTTCCCATTGCCCATCCCCATCACCACTCTTACACCTTGACTGCTTTCTGGAGGTTGCCACACTCGAAGCGCGACTCAAACAGCAGCGTGTTGTCCTGGGAGTCCTCCAGGGTGGCGGCTGGTGAGGAAAGGGGGCCTGGGGCCCCCCCAGCCCGAGCGCGGGTGAAGCAGGAGCCTGAGGGCACTGGGAACAGTTGGGCTCAGCACCCCGGTGATAGCACAGGGATGAGGAGGGGGTGAGCAGCACCCTTGGGCACTACCTGGACTGAGCTGGTAGACAACAGTGCCCTGCTGCTCAGCCCTTGGCAGCCAGTGGTGGTCCATGGGCTGGCAGAAGGGTTCTGGTTCAGGGGGGATCCATTCTGGGGAGGGATGGAGGCACACCCCATTATCATCACAGTGGTTGGGCATGGGGACAAGGATAGGAAAAGGCAGAGTGCTACCTCACCAATGTGCTTGATGGTCTCCTTGATGACCTCGCACTCAATGGGCCACCGGGGAGCAGGAAGGGGTCCTCGTGCCGAGGGAAGGGCAAAGAGAGCCCGTGGCTCCCTGAGTGACCCATAGCCCTGCAATGGGACCAACTGCGGGGCCCTGGGGGCTGCAGAATGGGCTGGGGGGCTCCCAGCCCCATGGTGCAGTTCCAGCAGAGAACAGACAGCACGGGCTGGAAAGGTTGGAGACAACGCTCCTGGTGTCAACCCCAAAGCACCCGTTACCCCACCAGGAGTGCTGCAGCCTGGTGCTGGGGGTTTTACTCACAGTTTGGGTCCTTCCCTACACACTGCTGGGTGCCAGAGTCAGCACAGTGGCATTCGGTGTGTCCCCATGGAGACACAGAGCTCTGCTGGCTGGCTGTCTTCTGGCCTTTGGGAGAGCACTGCTGGAGCCCAACCAGGGGGTCCCACAGCCCGGGGTACAAGGTGACACGCAGCTCACCTTTGAAGTAGCCGTAGTAGCACAGGTGGTCGTGCATGAAGCTGTCGTAGGGCTCGGGGACAGCCTGGGCAGAACGGTGCCATCAGGGCCTGCTCACTCCCAGGGCTGGCAGCCACCAGTCCTCCTCCCAATCCCCCTGGCAGCCCCCAACCTGGGCAGTGAGGTGCCTCAGGAGCCACATGGCTTCGAGAGGCACTCAACCCTCTCGTGTCCCCTTCTCCTGTTCCCAGACGCGGTTGCTCAGTGACCGTTGGCAGTGGGGAAGGATGGGGCGGTCCCAGGCTGGAGCTGGGAAAGGAGCCAGAAGGACCGTGTTGTTCACTGTGTCCTGGTGAACACTGAGGGGAGCAGTGCCATGGCAGGGCCCTCGGTTCCACACTGCAGGTGACACTCCAGCCCCAGCCCACACATGTCACCCCAACCCAATGTCCCTCTTGCCATTCAAGCAGACGGCACATCCCAAACTGCTACAATTTATTGGACAACAGTTGAGTCATAAAGGGCTCCAAACTGTACAACTGTAAAAAACAGCGCCGCGTGTACGCTTCACGTGCTAGATGCAGTTTTCCTCCGCTTCAGCCGTGCTCTCCAGTCCTCTGGCAGTGCTTCAAAGTTGGCATTCCTCTCCGCCATGCCACTGCAAGGACAAAGCATGGTGTCAGCACTCAGGTGATGCAAAGGGACACTCTCCCCACCACTCTCTCCCCCAGCCAGAGATTCCAGATCACACTCCCTGCCTCTAAAGGGGATGAGGAGACGGCTCTTGACAGCAGTGCTCCGTGACAAAGCTCCTGTGTCCATACCTGAGCAGCTGTTGCTGCTTCCACTCCTCAATGCGCCTCTGCGCCGTTGTCTCCCGGTCCTCCTCACTGGAGCTGGAGTTCTCCTCTTCATCGAGCTCCCGCTGGATGCTCTGCCACTTCTTCACCAGTGATGGCATCTTTGTTTTGCCCTTCTTGCTCTGCAAAGGAATTAAATGGGCTGCAGTTAGGCACATCATCAGGACAGCAGGCTCACGGGCAATGTAACAGCCCAGGAGCGTCCTCCTACCTTCTCCTTCCTCCCCTTCCTTGGCTTTTCAGGTTTATCTGGCGGCGGCGGCGCTTTGGGTGTGGGAGGTGGAGGTGTCTGGGGTGGAGGTGGGGGAGGCGGATGCTCAGCAGTGCTGGTGGCAGGCAGGGAGCCGCGTGCTGGGGCCGGTGGCACAGCAGCAAGGCCAGCAGGCACGGCGCACTCAGAGTAGCTCATGACGGATGGTGCAGCGGGTGCTGTCACACCCAAGTAACCGGGCTGGATGGCCATGCTGGACGGCTGGGGGACAGCATGTCCCGGCGGCAGGCGGAGGTTGGCACGGCTCTGCATGTCGCCCTGCAGGCGCTGGCGTGGCCTCAGGGAGGTGAGGGGCACAGGCGAAGGCTGGTACTTCCCAGTGGCCATCAAGGGCTGGCTGTAGATGACAGGGCAGCTGCCGATGGTGGCCGTTCGCTGCATCAGCTCCGCGTTCATCTCTGTGGCTTTCCGCTTCTGGGGCTTGGCGGAGAGTAGCAGGGCAGGGCTGGGTTCGGCAGTGCCCTGCAATGGAAAGCACTGGGCTGGGAACTCAGACGGCACCTATAGGGCCCGATGGGGTCACGGCTTGCTAGCTGGAGACACCGAGCGAGGCCCAGCTTTGCTCACCTGGCTCCTGCTGACAGCTGGGCGCAGGAGAGGCTTGAGCAGAGCATCTTCCTCCGTCCCCGGGGCAGGCGGCTCCTCGCCCCCCTCGTCTTCCATCTCCACTTCCTGGATCTCGCCATCTTCTCCAAGAGGTGGTGGCGGCGGTGGTGGTGGTGGCGGCGAGTCAGGTGGAGGCGGAGGCGGCGGAGGCATTTCCAAAGGCAAGGGAGGTTGGAGGACCGGGACAGAGGACTGAAGCAGAGTCCAAAATGGAGTGAGCGGCATGAGAGACGTAGCAGGGACTTGGCCTGAGAAGGGTTCTTTACAAAGGGAGCCTGAAGAATACATAGTGACACAGGCTTGAAAACCCAGGCTACTGACCACGCTGCCGCTCCGCTGCCAGCACGGGTGCGTGCTGCCTCCTTCCAAGGCCCTGCCGCCGAACAGGGAGGCTCACCTAAAGCTACCGCCACCGCTGCACGGACGGGGACCCGCTCCTAGGGCTGGGAGTGCCACACCAAACTCCCCCCTCCTCTTCCTATCCCCACGCCATACCTGTTGAACTCTCAGTGGCATCGGCGGGATGCTCTCCTTTCTCTTTGGGAGGTGGTTTGGGAGGATCGTCAGCTTTTCTGTCGACGCTCTGCTGTCCTTCATCTTCATCCTCTCCGTCGGGGAACTCCCACTGTGACTCTCCTGAGTGCTCGTTAACATAGAAATAGCGCCTATGCTCCCTAAATCACAAGAAAGAAAACGAAGCTTTACATTCCCTTCCCACACAGCGACACTCCAAGGCAGGCCCGCCCACGACAGCAGTGTGCTCTCGCAGGGAAGACCCTCTGCAGCTGGGCTGCTGCTCCCAAACGCGACAAACAACTTTGAGGATAGAGGCAGGAGAGGCCCAAGCCAGCTTGTTCCAAGCTAGCGGCCCCGCTGGCTCCGTGAGCACTGCCCCAAGCCCCCTGCTCCGAGGGAGGGGAGGGCTGAGAGCGGGCCAGCGTGCAGCAGAGCCACGTCGCACTAGCACCGGGACTTTGAGCCGCCACCTCGGCTTAAAGTTGCCCCTCCAAGAAGGGGCACCAGGGAACAGCCCAGTGAGAAGCGGCTGCCCCCAACCCCGCGGTGCGTGGAGGTCGCTTTTATGATACTCTTGGTGTCAAACATACAGTGAATGCTAGAGAAAGGGAGCAGATCTGGGAGCTGAAAAACAAAAGAGCAAAGATTTCAAATAAAGGAAAATTAATCGAGAAAGCCAAATAGACAAAGAAATGTTTGGGTCTGACCTGCTGGCAGGAGACAGAAATCTTGTTCTTCATTCCGGCGATGAGTTGAAGTTTGTCCTTTGTCAGAGCTGTTGGTCAGAAGAGGTGATCCAGAGATCCTGCAAAGTTCACAGAGCTCTCGCATGCGCGACCCCCCAGGCCCGCCCAACGCAGCAGCGCTTTACACTCGTGAGAGTGCCACCAGCTCTGTCCAAACAGTGGATCGGCTCCGTCTCAAAGCACTGAGCACTCGCTCTGCATTTCTCCCATTTGGCGGCCGGCTCAAACTCTGAAAGTGCCGCAAGTTGCTCTGCCTGCCCAGCACCGCTAATGGAGTCTCCAAGAGGGACGGCGCCGCGTCGTCAGGTGGTGATGGTCACAAATCATGTCTGAGATGTCAGAGATGAAAGGTGAGAAAGGTAGAAGAGGGCGTACCTGTCCCAGTGGCAGGACCAGCCTTTAGGGGTGGCGTTTATTTCGTATTGTTTTAGCTGTTCGGCTGCATCTTGGAGTTTGCGTTTGAGGTAGTTTCCATTGAGAGCACCTTCTCGCCAGTCTGCAATGCGGGTCTAGAGGGGCAAGAACCGGGGGGAAGCCGTTGAGGGGGGGGGGGGGGCTGCCAGCAGCCCCAGGGACGGGACTCGAGGTCTGGGAGAGGCTCCCTTATGGCATGGGGCTCGGGGGGGCTGGGAGGAGGAGCCCGCCTCTGCGCAAAGCCATGCTCGCACCCCACCGAGGATGGGCCCTGCGGCGCCGGAGCCATGAGCTTCGCGCAGCGCTCAGCGGCGCACAGCGGGATCCGCTTGGAGACGGAAGGCCGGAGCGAGGGGCGAAGGCTCGGTTACCTCTGTCTGCAACAGCAACATGTGGAAGTTGGAGATAGATTGTCTGTTGATGCCCAGGAACTCCAATTTACTAGTCAGAGTGTTTGCGAGCTCTCCGATCTGAAACTGCCAGGGAGAAAGGGGGAAGAGTCAGCAGCCGTGCTCGGGCGCCGTCGCCGGGCTGCTGTGCCTACTGCGGACGTCCCTGGGGTCCCGCTGCAGTCCCGCGGTGAGGAAGCATGCTCTGCTCCTGTGCTGGTCGCTCCCTCCGCCCAGCCCGCCCCTCCTGCAGCCTCTGCTGCTTCCTGGGGACCGCTCCCTACTCCTAGCAGCTCCTGGCTCCAAATCAGCCGAAGGCCACGGCGTCACAGCAGAGCAAACAGATCGCTAAATAATCAAAGACTTTAAGTACTTCCCAAAGGAAATGGGCCAGGACATGTTTTTCAGCCTTTGTAAATTGCTGCTTTCCAGAGGGTGCTGAAAGGCACCAGCTCTAGATTTACTCCTGAGCTGAGGCAGCGTCTGCATTATAATCTAGCCCACAGCGAGCACAGCTCAACCCCAGCACCCCACAGGGAGCTCTATGAAGGGCCGTGCCCCGGGGGAGCAATCTGAAAGCATGGGGTGAGCTGGGAAGCAAAGAGTGCAGCAGAGATCCCTCCGAGGGACATCACAGTTGCTTCGAGGAGGACTCTGAAACCATTTCATTTTCCATCATTCTTCAGAAGAGACCTGGGAAAGTTCCCAAAGCCAACAACAGGACCGGGCTGATGAGCCGTGTTAAAGGAGCCCAAGGCAGGGAAACAAATTCCCGCACCGCAGTCCCTATGGAGAAGGCAGGAAGATCCCAAATCAGGGGACGGCTCCGCAGCGCAGGATCTCCTACAAACCAGGCTGAAGAGAATCACCCCGAACCGACGAAGCGAACGGAACGAGTTACCCAAGGAGCTGGCATTCCTCCAACAGCGCTAAAGGGATCCTGCACGTGAAATCACCAACGCTACGGCACACAGTCCATCACACAGAGCACCTCCAGCACCAGAAGAAAAGGTGACAGCAAATGTGACACTTTAACAGGCTTCCAGCAGCCGGCTGGGACGCAGCAGCCAATGAAAACGATCCTTGCCACAGGCTTTGTTTTTTTTTGTTTTTTTTTTTTTTTTTTATCATAAATTAGGAAACAACAAAAGCCTCATGTATATGCTATGCTGGAGGAGGTTTTGTACAGAGAACATCACGTCACACCTCGAAACTCTGCTACAAGTTTTTCTGACACAGATTAAATGTGGCACGAGGACATTAAAGCCCTTTCGACTGCAAAAATGATTAAATTATGGGAAATAAGGGCAGAGTTAAGTGTGAGTTTTCTCAGAACATTTCCAGAGGAGTTCTACTGTGAGCCAATGACTCCCTGTTCACAAACAATCTGTCAAAGGGAGGGTGACCTGCTAACGAAGCAGATGCCAGTAATGAGCAACTGAGGAACAAAGGGGACAGGTTGCAAAGGACAAATATGAAGATGTCCCCTGCCCTCCTGCATAACCATCAGCGGAATCTGAAGCTCTGTGTGTAAATGTTAACGGCTCAAGAATCAAAGAATTACTAAAGTTGGATAGGACCTCTAAAGATCAGAGTCCAACATCAACCCATCCCCACCAAGCCCATTAACCACGTCCCTCAGTGCCACAAGTCCACGTTTCTTAAACACGTCCAGGAAGGGGCTCTGGAAATTGTTTGTCTGCTTAGAAAAATGGGCTGAGCCTCAGAAAGGAAAATATCAGAGCAACGGTGCAGCAATTCCCAGTTAGCCCCAGCAGCCCATCACTGCTTTGTAAAATAAAGCTAAGCATGGGGCAGGAGGACCAGCAATAGCAGCCTCCAGACACAGAGTGCTTATGGACGAGGAGTCTTCAGCCTGGAAACTGAAGGGACACATGAGAGAGAACACTTCAAGACGATTACAGCGAGAATTTAAGACAAAAGTCTTTGCTCTCTCTCTTGTGGCAAGACCTGGGGGTCATTCTTTGTGCCTCCATCCCCCTTTTCTCTTTTGAAATGGCTTTTTCAAGCCTTTGCTGCTGGCTTCTGCTGGTAACAGGGCATGAGGCTACAGAGATGCTGGCCTGATCCTGCATAGCTGTTTGCCACGGGGTGAGCTGGCCCCAATGCCCTCTTCAGGACCCCAGGACCTGCTGCCATTCCCACCACACGATGGAAGACGTCACACACCTGCACGGATCCATACCTTTAGATCCTGCTCCTCCTCTTCTATTTTTGGTGCCGCTTGTGCTTTGACTTTCTCCTGGGGCTCCTCAGACTCTGCCTCTTTGTCTGAAGGCCCATCAGCTGCTTCCATGCTCACAGCTGCAGAGGAAAAACAAGAGGTGAGCCTGTTTGTCACAGTGCTGCCCGTGCTCCTCATACCACAATGGGGAGCCAAAGCCAGGGGCCTCTTTCCTATGAAAAAAGGCTGAAATTAAAAGCAGAGAGGGTTGCAGCCCCTGTATGTCAGGTGGTCAGTACCTTTCTAGAAAAAACACACAGGACTCAGTGCCACAACACTGTGCAGCTGTGGAATGAGGAAGAGGAACAAAGAAGAAATGCTGAGTGCCAGCAGCCAAGTGACATCGTTGAACTCCTGCAGCTTAATTACTTGCTAGAAAGAATAGTATCAGACAGTAAAAGACCGAGACAACTGTCAAAGAAGAGCTCCCAAAAGCTGTCAAGATGGTAAGGCTTTGTTTGGGCTACATCGCAGGACAGCAGCAACTCAGTACCTGCCCACGTGCCAGGGAGGAAGTTTTGCAAGGAACTCCAACCAGAACCAGTGTTAAAAAAAATAAAATCACACTCCTGATGCATCCTGGTGTTCAGCTTCTTTTGCTACCCCACAGCAGCAGGGTGCAGGTTAAACTAACAGCTTCCTGTTCCCCAGATGCCAAGTGGGAAAACTGCAGCACTGCAGGACAGTTGACTCTGGGCACCATCTCCTCTGAGCCTGTGAGGCACGAGGAAAGACCCTGCAGCAAAATCCTCCCTCCAAGGGCAAACACCACCACTGACCATCACACCTCAGGGTCGCAGCAGCCCCTAGGAGGGCTCATGCTGATTCCTGCTTCAGCAGAACACAGCCTACTACAGGCTCGGGGTGCTTCTACACCTGTTCCTGTGCTGTTCCCCCAGACGTAGCAACAGAACTGGTGCATGTTAGGGAGAGCTGCTCTGGAGGGGCCGGGAGTGCTGGGGAGCCTCCAGCAGAGTGCAAGCTGTGGCGGAGCATTAACAGCCACAAGCACATCACCTCCATCAGGCTACAAGTTCATACAACGCTCTGCAACACCTGCCTAATACAGATCTCAGAAAGACCACGGCTCGGCGTCTCCTTGCTGCATAGAGAGCTAATGGCAGCGTGAGCAACCCCACTACTGCTCAGGCATTAAACTCAATGCACCTTGCACAGAACACTTCTTGCAGGAAGGAGGTACTTCTCACAGCAAGGCTCAGTCAGTCTCATCTTTTCTACACAGCACAGCCAGATGGCTCTTGGGGGCATCTGAGCTGCATGAGATGTGGCTACTGTTACCCAGGGACAAAGAAACAGAACTTAAGAAGTGAGGTAACAGCTCCTGATATAGCACTGTTAGGATTTATAACATCCTAACAGAAGCCGCAGGGCATGAAGCCAAAATTACGCTTTTACATTCTCTTTTCTACTAACACATTAAGTGTTAGCACTCTCCTAATTACTTCACTGGTAGGCTAAAGGACAGGATTCGGCAGAGCAGCAGCTTTTCCCCCGAACTCCCACTGGCAGCTGGGCTGTGCATGACACCGCTGCCAGTCACCCCTGTGCCCTGCCACCTACCTCACCTCCTGGCTCCACCGTGCGCCTCAGGCAAGCCCCATCTTCGGGGAGGAGAAGCCCCGGCAGGAGAGGGCTGCAGCATTTCCGAACACCCGCTCCTCCCTCCGAAGGGAGCCTTTCAAATTACCTGCTTCTCCCGCCTCTGGGCTCTCCCGGCCCGTTTTGCTGGAGCCTCGACTAGCAGAATCAGGGCTGGCAGCTCCCGCAAACAGTTTCCACTTCCCCCGCTTTGAGGCCAGCCTGCGGGTTGCATCCTGTGAGGCAGACTGGCTCCCGTCAGAGAGCGGGCTGGAGCCTGAAACGCTGCCATCTCCTTCCTCCAAAGCACGCAGCTCTGCCTGTGGAGACACGAGATGGTGAGCAGCACTTCAGGGATCCCAACTGCCCCAAATACGTGTCGCGCATATAAGAAGAATTGCTCTAATTAGGATGTGGTGTAAAGGCAAGCGAACAGGAAGCAACAGCTCTAGAACTGCCAGCAGAGCATCTGCGTGAAGCTATACTATCAGCTCCCAGCTCTGTCAGCAGCACAGGACACAAAGAGCACCCCTCACAAAAGATTCAGGCTGGGATGGGAGCAGCTACTACTGATGCCTGGTTTATTTATTACTAGCCATTCTTTGAATTTTTTCCTGTACCAAATTACCTTCTTTCTCTCCAGCACTATCTCCAGCTCAAGCGTGTCTTGCTCTTCCTCCTCCTCTCCGCTCTCCCCTGACTGCACCACACTGCACAGCTCCTCCTGCAGCGTGTCCTCCAGGGGATCCTTGCCCGTCTTGGGCTCTTCAGACGCAGCAGGCATCTCCTCTGCTTTCACCTCCTCTTCTGGGGGCGGCTCAACTTCTTCTTTGCAAATCACCTTTCTCCTCCAGCGCTCCTCTTCCTCCTTCACCACATCCGGCACAAGTGGTGCCAGGAGGGCCGCTGCCACCCCTTTCTTCTCCTCTTCGCTGCTGGAGAGCGCCTGCACTCCTTCATTTACTTCCTGTGAGGTTTGAGTGCTGTATCAGCGGCTCCATATGCCCCCAGACTCAAGTGGTGGCTCAGGAACATAGCAGAATGCCTGCTACTTGGCTGCTCAAACTCACCTTCTTCACCTCCCGCTTAGCCCCGGGTCTGGCAGCACTTACTGGACCTGTTTTCTCCTGTGCCAAGGGCTCAGCAGCTGCTGTGAAGCTCCCATTGGTGCCCGCTGCCGTACTGCTGAAGAGAAAAACAAGTGAACGGTCAGCACAGGGATGCAGCCCCTTCTCTCCCTCTTTCCCTCCTAGCCTGGATGCGCTCTCACCTGGCCTGGTAGTGTTGCAGGCCCTGCACCTGGGCTGCCAAATATTGCGGCAGCTCCCAGGTCACCTCATTGCTCTGCGTGTTCCAGTAGTAGTAGCAGCCGGTGTTTTCATCCCACACCTCCTGCCAGTCACCCATCTCCAGTTCTCCCACTGTCAGGGAACGAGAACAAGCAGGTCACTCATAGGACCGGCACCCCTACACTGCGTCCAAGTCACCCCACGCGGTGCTCACCTCCTGCTAGCGAGCACTGCGTGTCGTACTGCCACTCAGGGGCCACGGCTGCATCCGTGCCATTGGGGGCGGTGATGCCCGTGGCCGTGCCAGACTCCTTGGGCTCTGGGCGGGGAGGGGTGGGAGGCGGGGCAGCAGGGGTGGGCTCGGCTGGCTGCGCGGGGGCTGTGATGGCGTCGATCTCCTTGAAAAATCAGCACAGTCAGGGAGCGTAAGGGAGAGCTGAACGGCGCGGGGCTAAAAGGAAGGCGGGAAGCTCCGCGCTTACCGCCAGGAAGTTAGCCAGCGTGCTGTCGATGTCGGCTGAATTGTTTCCATTGGCACCGGCGGGGCGTGCCGGCTTTTCGGCGCCTTCCCCCTCCTCGTCGTCGCTGTCGGCGTAGGCGCCCAGCAGGCACAGCCCACCTGGCAGCGGGGGTACCCTCAGTCGGGCGGGGAGGCCCATCCGAGCCCTCCCGGCGCCGTCGGAGGAGAGGAACGGTCCCTACCTGTGGGTTTGACGGCGGCGGACGCGGGAGGCGGCGGGTTGGGAGCGCTCCGGGGCGGCTCCGGCACCGCCTCGGCTTCGTCTGCGGAAGAAAAGAGGGAACGAGTCCGCCGAGGGCCCCAAAATCGACGAGGGAAGGGCGGGGGATGAAAGGCGGGGGGAGCCGCCCCGGCCAACGGCCGCAGCCCCGCTCGGAGGCCACGCCAGGCCTCGCCCCGCCAACAAAGCGGCCCCTCCTTTACCCGGCTCCGACCCCGACTCCGTCCCTTCCGCCGCTTGCCCCGAGGGCCCCGCGTCCTCCCGGCGCGGCCCCGGCGGGGAGAGCTGCAGGATGGGCCGGCGGCCCGGCGCGCTGCGGGACTTCTTCCCCATGGTGGCGGCGGCGCGGAGGGAAACGGCCGCGCGGAGGGGAGCGGCGTGACGTGCGTCACGGCGTGACGTCACGACGTCGCCTGGCGTCACGACGTCGCGCTGCGTCACGACGTCGCTGGGGGCGGCGCTCCCGCCCCGCGCCTGCGGCCGCCGAGGTAGAACCTGTCCTCGCACCGCTCTTAACAACAACTGGCTTTTATTAAAGTTCAGCCAAAACGACAACAATAAATAAAAGAAACACGGAGAACTTCAACGGATGGTGCGGAGAACAAGGGAGGGGCACGGCTGCGGTGATACCACACCAAATGGACGCTGGGGCGCCCCAAAGTAGCCGCAGAATGGGAAAAAGGAGTGAAAAGAGCACCCAGCTGCCATCATTCCGCAGGGAGCTGTCCCTGGGCACTGAGACGATGCTATTTGCGCCGGTACAGACGATCCTGTGTGGCCATGCTGACCTTCTGGTGGTAATCCTCCATCTTGTCACACAGCTTCTGGAAGAGCTGGAAGAAAGGAGTAAGGCTGCTCTGTGAGAGCCCTCCACTTTATCCCCACCTGCCCCAATCTTGGCTGCACGTACCAGGGTGTTGTTCGGGTTGGCAGAGCTCTCCCGCAGTGCCTGCAGCAGCTGGTCGATGGCAGTATAGGGCAGCCACACCATGGGGGCCGTGGCTGACAACGGGAACTGCAGGGAGGAAGAACCTTTATACCACGCTGCCCCAACTTTGTTCTCCTGCCCGTACCAGGATTCACACGGCGAGGCCCAGTATTCAGTTCAGCTCACCTCGATTCCAAAATATTCGTGCCCTTTGCCCAGCACAGCATCCACATACTCCAGGACCAAATCCCCTGCCTCTTCCAGCAGGTCGTAGTTCAGGTAGAGACGCAGCAACGCAGCAGCATCCACTTTCTGCAAAGAGCCCAAGTACCCCTTCTGAGCCTCTGACCAGGCACAGAGCCCCTGACACATTCCCAGGGCTGAGAAGTAACAAAGCTTGCGCCTCCTTTGGGAAGTGATCTCCGGCTGCTTTTTTGGCCAAAGCAGCACAGGAGGCACGCTGCACAGTGAGGCTGTTCTCACCTTGTAGCTGTTAATGAGCCAGGTGGGCAGAGGGATGCCATGTGCCAAGAGCTTGTTGATGACGCAGCGATGGTACAGGCTGTTCTGGGACGGGTAGCGCTCCAAGTAAGATGAGAGCAGCCGCCAGGCTTCATCTGTGGCACTGCAAGGCAATATTTCTCTCAGCACCCTGCCAGCATCCTCTCAGAGTGGCTGCAGTGCCACAGGGCATTCCATGAACCCATCCTGCTGCTCAGTGTCCGCCTTCTACAGCCACCTCAAGCCCTCAATGCAGTCACCATACAAGGTTTTAGGAGCCTCTGGCCTTTCACAAGGCATTAGTCTCCAGTCTTTGGGGTAAAGAAGCCTCTCCTCTGTTCCTCTCCCCCACAGCTGAAGATCTACCTGGACTCCTTGGTGGTAAACAGCGGTGGGAGCTGGTTCGATGCCAGCCACTTCCAACCCTCTGCCTGTGCTGCTTCCCCTCCCAGCTGGAGCTTGATGCACCTGAAAGACAGAAAGCAGTGCAGACCACGTCTTTGGGAGTCACAAGCAGTGCCCGAGACAGGAGCTGGCTACGTACTTGAACATGAGCCCCTCAAAGATGGGTGTCAGTGGCAGCCTGAACGTTTGGCACAGGGTGATGGCGGTGTCAAAGAGGCCAGCCTGGATGAGGAGGGCAAGTGCCTCCTCAGGCGTGGAATTGCCTGTGGGAGGCAGAACCAGGTGAGCACCTCCACAGCCACAGCTACTGGGCTCAGCCCACGCAGTTCCATGGGCAGAGCGCCAGCAGTACCATGTGGGTGACACGAGGAGGCTCCTCTGCACCTCCCTCACCTGCCAGTGCAGCTGTAGACAGGTTGTGCTGCACCAGAGTCAGACGGGTCCGGGACAGCACGTACTCCCTTTCCAAATCCTCCAGTTTCAGGATTTCGATTTGGCGTGTTGCTGTAACAGATGGATGCAAAGGGACCTCAGCATTTAAAAAAAGAACAACGGAAAAAATCTCCTTTGGCAAGATGGCATCTACAACCCTGTGCCATCCTCAGAGCGCTCACACCAGAAAAAACCGGGAGGAACTGGGTTTTGCTGCCCTAAAGTGTGCATATTTCCTTGTCACAAATGTTCCACTCCTCATCTGTCAGGGACACAAATTCCTGAGGCACCTTGTGTTTAGAAACAGCTGCTGCTCTGCCTGCCCAGCATGTGCTACAAAGGAGTTCATTTGAAAGTTATAGTTTTAAAAATATCTGACCTGAAACTTTTCTAGAGTAATGCTGAGGATTACTCCTGCCCCATGCTTTGGCAGACACAAAACAGAAACCACACCAGGAGAGATGAGCCACACCAACAGGACTCCCAAGAGCACGAGCAACAAGAATTTCAGAGAACTAGGAACTGCCTCAAAAAGGCTTTGTTACAACTTATTTTCACAAACACATCTAAGCATAAACACATAAACAAAACCACATCTAACTGCAGAAAGAGTAGGAACACAAAGTCCTTGTGGGAGAAGTGCTACATGGCAGCACACTGCAGCTAGGAGATGCTAACACTAATGGACTGCATGTGCTTACAACCCCCAGATTATAAACCTGTCAGAGACGAGCCTCCACGAGGCAAGGGGAAAAGCTGTGGGAGTGCAGGAGATGGGAAGAAGTCAGTAGCAGGCACTTACTGGGGACTGCAGCACACTCCCCATCGTGGCTTCTCTTTGGAGATGCTCCAGGCCGCTCGTACTTGCAGGAAAGAAGTACAAAAAAGGTTGATGCCCAGCTGGTTTCTGAAGGACAAATAAGCACAATACACTCCAGCCCTCAGCTCTCCTCTCAAGCCCTGATTTGAATGAGGAACATGCAACCGTGCAACTGCTTATCAGTTCAGGTTACATTTCCCTATCTCTGGCTATCAAACACAGCGCAGCGCTGACTTTTACAGCCACTTCCTCTCCACAAAGAGATCGGAAATACAAACCATGTTTCTGTAATTCTCTCCTGGACTGGAATTTCAGCTGTTTGGTCTCCCCGAGATTTGACTTATCTTTAACAAGAGGTGCTACTTTGCTTCCTGTGGAACTCGCAGGTTACAAATACTCTCTGCTATCACAGCCACATTTCTCATCGAGCTGCATGCACAAGAATTTTGGAAGCAACCTTCCCAAGCACAGATCTAAACATCCCTACAGTCTGAGGGCAGAGGGCTGGTGACAAACTCACAGATCCCCTACCATAGCTCCAGACACTGGCTGCGCTATCCAGGCGTACTCAGGGCGGATCAGCCGTAAGCAGTTAAGGGCTGCGAGGAAACAGTTGCTCTGCTTCTGCAGCCCTTTGAGCGTCCGCACCTCGCGGCCCAGGCGCATGCCGTACTCAAACATCACCGTGCCAGCTGAGGAGAGAAGGGGATGCATCAGCTGCGCCGTTGTTGGGACGAGGCGAATGGGACAGGGCCGCTCCGCCCCACACCTCACCCTTGCGGTAGTTGTGGCGGTAGATGTGGAAAGCGTAGAGCAGCTCGTAGTAATTGTGGGTCATCAAGTCCACTGCTCGAGCGTGGGACTCTATGATCCCCACAACCTGTGACACAAAGAGGCTCAAAGAGGTCAAAAATCCTCTCTGAAGGAGTTGCGGCCCCCCCTCCTCCCAGAGCAGGTTAATTAATTACCTCATCATGGAGATTGACGTAAGGGAACTCTACCAGGTCCTGGAGCTGGGAGCGCTCACAGAGCACAACCACTAGCTGGCGCAGACAATCCAGCTGCCTGCAGAGGGAAAGCACAGCCCTGAGCTGACCCACCATCGGGATGCAGGCTCTGAGCCGCCAGCATGCTGCTTTGGGATGAGAGCCAAAGGTTTACTGGCTCCAGACCAAGAGGTCCCTTCAGGTTTCTCCTGTGTTGGCAACAAAGGCTAGCAGAACGTCTCTCTGCGCTGCTTGCGTTGCTCAGGAGGGCAGCCTCCCACCCCCAGCTCTGTTTGGCGAGGCTTTCTGTGGCCCCCAAACTAAATCACAGCTCCACTGTCCAGAGAACCTCATCTCCAGCTTCTAGCCCCTCCTGCCCACTGCACTCTCCCCGGCGGCTGTGAAGCTTCCTCTGCACAGCTCATTTTAAGGAGGTACACAAAATTCCATCCCAAGTCTCTTTCCTTTAGTAAACTATATTAATCAGACTCCTAAAGCCCTCCCAAACGTAATGCTGCATGCAGTTCTTCAGCCATTTTGTTTCTGTTTCTTTCCTTGAATAAGGCCCTGTGTTTTCTTTCAGTTTTCACCGAGGGGATGGTATTGCCAATTATAACCACTCTTACAAAAATTAAGTACGCCTCTTTAAAGGCATCTTTACACAGAACCTCTGAATGCAGCAGTCCTAACCTGCAGTGCCTGCTTCCTTTTGCTTCAACACAAAAACTGGAAGAGGCAGGAGCTTCAAGACAAGTGAGCATTTAAGGGATAAAGCTGTCACCTACCTGCTTCGATCTGGGTTTTGGATTAAGGCGATGTATGCATCTCTGTTGTGCCCTAAATCCAACTGGTGTTTGAAGAGGCAAGTCCTCAAGGTAGCCTGAAAACACCACATAGCACAGAAGAGCACATTTCAAGTTATGCAACTAAGAACCAATTCCCGTGTAAGGTCCCTGAAGAAGCATCTTGGAGCAGAAGAAATCCTGTACCTGGGCTCCGTAGTCATCCACCGATTCCATGATGGCCAGAGAAGCCAGCTCAATGACCAGCTCTGGTAAGCCAACCATTTCCAACAAGCGCAGAACCTGCAAGTCACAACCCTAGCCATGTGAGCAGTCAAGATACTTGGCCACTGTATCTTAAAGTGGCTAGAGCTAAAAAAAGAGAAGCATTTTGTTAAGTTGCAGAGGTGTGAACCAAATCCAACACAACGGGTCCAGGCCTTACTGGATGAACAACCTTTACAGAAGTGTGAGTTTCCTGAATGTTTCATGGCTACAGGAAGCCATTGCAACACAGAGGTGAACGATGCTGTCCCTGAGCAAACACTCTGCTTGATACAGAGAAAAGTTCCCTCTCCAGGGGCACCAGACAATCCTTGCGCTTCCTGGACTTTAACAGCAGAGAATCTCTTACAAGGAGCTTAGATCCAAGCTTGCAGCCTGCCTGAACTATGGCATCATATGAGAAGATCCTATCTCAATTTAAAGACATTAATTTTAAGTTGCCTCAAAGCAGAATAATCGTCCCTCAAAGCAGCACCTTACTTCTAGCCTGGACATGCCTGGCCCCCCCTTCCAGCAGCTGGATCTCACAGTCCCCTGCTGTTAGGAAGCCAAGAGGTGGAAAGTACCCAGCTTTTGCACTGTAGTCAGTCTCCTCGTAGTTATCCCCAAAACTAAGCTGGCATTTCCCAAAAAAAAGTGTGTTTTTCAAGGTTGAAGTCACCTTCCCAAAAGCTGGGGGCCTCTCCACAAGCAGTGCTGGTGTGGAACAGCTCTGCACTGTTGGGGGCCACACACTCTGGGTGGGCTGAGCCATACCTTGTTGTAGTACTGCAGACGTGGGGTGGAGACCATCTCGCCCTCCTCAGGCTGGATCAGCCTGTCCAAGAACTCCTCTTTTCCCACCTCAGAAGCAGCTTGGCAGAAGTAGTCCAAAGCCTGGAAGCACAGCAAAGAGCAGCTGCAAGTGTACCTTTGGGGACTGCCCCAGCCTGCTGTACTGGAGAAGACAGTGCCACCCATTTCAGCTTCATCCTACGGGTCCTGCTGGCCCCAAGCTGCAGTAAGAACTGCCCTGACAGTAGGTCCCACTGTCCTCCCCCACCCCCCACTCCTGCTCCCTGCCCAGAGGCAGAGCTCAGATCGACGTTCCCTGAGCTACACAACAGAAACAAGGCCCTAGCAGCAAATACAACCACAGTGCCTTACTTTGTGGCCCTCACCCATGACGAGGTAGCACCTGCCCATCATGAAGCAGCAGGAGCCCACGTTCACATGGCACCATGGCTGCAGCAGGCGAATGTATTCCTAGAGGGAAGGAAGAAGAGACGCTTTCATCACCACCTCTGGCAGGCTCATTTCCCAACCTCAACATCCCCTCGGAGTGTAGAGACAGACAATCTCTACGGCTTGCTTGAAATCTCTCCAATATCTGCAAGAAACACACCAAACTGCAGCCAGCATCCCAGAGAATCGTGCAGAATGCCTGCTACAAACTGCTGTAGGAGCAGGGCAGGAGATGGAGAGCAGCCAGAGCACCAATTACAAGCTGCCAGGCAATAGGTGGAGGGCAGTTTGCACCAGGCACACATCACAACTAAAAGCCATAGCACAGGGCAATGTAACTCACCCCGGCCCTGTGCCTGCTTCATCAAGATAACAAAGACTGAAAAATGTCATCATCATCATCGACCGGGAGGGAGCTAGAAGACACGATGAAGACTCAGTAGCTGAGAGAGTGCTGGCTGTTCTTTGCACTCAGAGAAGCAGAGCTGTGCTAAGCTTGCTGAGGTGCAGCAGGGAAAGGCACAGGGGAGGCAGGAGTTGGCAGCAAAGCCCAGGTTTTGCTGTTCCATCCCAGTCTCAGCAAGTGCAGCTCTGTGAAACACCATGCAATAACACATGCTCTGAGCATGGATTCCCTGCTCAGATTAGCCACCTACAACAGATAAATCCCACCCCGGACTTATTCACACACAATAAGCACCAAGGAGAGTTTTGGCACCCATTCCAGGCAGCACTTTGGTCACTAGACCTTCTCTGTGCCCATGTGGAACTTGCAGGGCGCTTCCTGTATCTCCACCCCTATTTGGGTCACCGCATGCACGCTCGCAGTCAAAGCTGCTGTTAGCTCTCTGAGGTCAGTGCACTTAATCCAAGTTTACGTGACTGGCTGGGATCAGCAAGCCTGACAGAAGGCAGCGAAGAGGAGAAGTGCCCACTCCTGCAGAGTGGAAGTCTCTCGTACCTCCTCGAGGCAGGACACGAGCGAGGCAAAAGCAGTGTGAGGAAATTCAAAGCATGCTCACACCACACGTGCACATATGCCAGAAGCAGAGCGATGCTGCCTGAACCGTTCTGGCATTTCCTGGCTCAGAAGAGCTGCAGATTTGACATTCTTCTTAGTAGCATGATGAGCACAAAAGAAAGCAATTCAGCCCCTGGGTAGAAGGGACTGCGAGAACAAGAGTTCTGCTAAACACAGGAGAAAAGTCTCTTTAGTAGCATCCTGCCTAGGCCTGAATGCCTCAGGGACTACCGTCAGTAATGGAACGAGGAGCATCACATGGCAATGCAGACAAGAAATCACTCTTCAGTAGAGCACACGCAGCTGCAACCACCAAACCCCACAGCACACAAGAGGGGACAGCACGAGAAATAATCCCTGACACGCAGCTGTGGAGACACCCAAAAGAAAGAACAGTAACAGCACGTGGGAGAGCACAGTTGGTGATGGGAAGACAGATGGATGTTTCTTACACTGCTCTTCACCAGCAAGGACACTGAAGAAATGAGTGAGGCTTCCTGAAAATGCATTTCTGCTGCATCTCTAATCTGGTAGGCAAGGTGCTCACCATGGAACCACAGCTGCCTGTGGGCAGCTAGCAGTTGATGAGGTTAGGGCCTTGCTGTGACAGCCAAAGAAGTTCCACAGCATCGCGTTCTCGAGACTGTGCTCCTCCTTCAGCAGGGCATGTCACGATCCTGAGCACTTGTGCTTGAATTTTCTTGCAAAAAGATGCAAGAGGAAATAAGTAAGAAGACTATCTTAAACAAATCTACTACTGAACTGTGCTGCATTTTCCAAGTACAATATAATCAGCTAAAAACCTCTTCTCTTAGCAGAGGCTGAGGCGGCCACTAAAAGGATGATGATAGATACAATATGGAAGTCAGTTGCAGAGGCAGGTTTGTGTTGATTCTCCTCCAAAATCTTGTTCCTTGTAGACCATTTCCTTCCCAGGAGAAACTTCTAGCCCATCACCTCCAAACTGGAGACATGGGAACAGAGCAGGTGGGAAGATCATTTTGTGCTTGACCTCAGAGGGCAGCAGCTACAGGAAAGCAGAAGCTCAAGACATGCAGATAGTTCTGGAGAGACTGCAGGTATTGAAGGGAAGAAAGAAAAAAAAAAGGCACTCACCTGCAGCTGGGTGTACTGGCAGCTCCCCATCAGGCACTCTGGGAAGAGGAACCCAGGATTGCTGGGCCATCTGAGCAGGAATTAAGGAACAGGTCTGGTCCAGAGAGCTCAGAGTGTCGGGCTAAAACTGCACGTGCTCTTCTTCCATTTGTGAGGGGAAAAGACAGAAGATTAAGCTGCTCTTTCTACAGATCATTATTTTGTAATAAGATTTATCCATATTAGACCAAAACTATTAGCGTATCTAATCCACAACTGCCCAAATCTCGTTACCCTTCCAAATCTCCCAGCATCACACCTTGCCAAGTAAACCTGCCAGACAGAGCTCAGGGGCTTAAAGTCAAAAACTCAAATACCTCAATAGAATGGATTCCATGAAATCTTAAAATACCCACAAATCCCATTAACGCTTACAACAGCCACTTGTTTAGGAGACTCGACTTTGAAATTTGGGTGCAGGAAGTTTTTGGAATGAGATGGCCAACACACCGCCCCAGCTGCTCTCAGGACAGAGCCCCTGCATGTTTTTTTTATACATAACCCCCCCTCTTGTTACAGCCCAACAGAAAGCACAGCTCACAGCCAAGGATACAGGAGGGGCAGAAAGTCAGCCATTACTGTGGTGATGAGATGGGGCCAATTCAAACTCGTTTCAGCCAAAGAGGCGTTCGGTTGCAGGAAGAGTCGGGAGACGATGTGCTTTCTGGCCACTTCCTGAAAGAAGAGCTCCACGATTGTCTGAGGGCTGGATACTGAAATACAAGGTAAGGAAGCATGGAGAACAGGGCCTGCAACGGGTCTCCCAGGTTTCTACACACAGCTACTGTGCTGGGCTCATCAGCTTAAGGACCACAGGTAAAGCCGGAGCAAAACAGCAAGGACATTCCGTGCTCAGACGTGTGGGTATAGGATTTCTCTCAACTTCTAGTTAAATCAGAGGGAGCAGCAGGAGATCAGAAACGCACACGCCGCAGCGTTTATTAATTGCAGCTCGATTACAACACAAATAAAGGGCTGTGCTCCTCCCCAGCTGCACCATTCGCAATCCTTCTGCAGCTTTCCCCAGTGTTTTGCAGGGCAGTGCTGAGGGAGAGCCGATTTTGCTATCTGCTTCTCTCCAAATGCCTCCCTCCTCATTCCAGTCCCCTAAGCAGCATGATCTCTCATGAGCTAACTGTTTTCAATGCCTCTTTCCAAGCTGCCCCCTCCTTTCCATCTTCCCCACGTCTCACATATTTTTCCTGAAGCACAGTGACCAAACAGGACTTTCCTCATGAATAGGCCAAGCAATAACCCACAACACTGGCGAGCACACAAAGGATGTTTTCAATTTTGCTTTCAGGCACTGACATTTGCGTCAAAGGCAACTGCTCCCAAACTGAGACACCGACAGAGAGTTCGAACACTGAAGATTGCAGCCCAGCTACAGAAAACACAAACCCTGCAGGGCTGTCAGCAAATGGAGAGAACTCCTCCTAAACTCCCTGCAGCCTGCTGCCTCCTCACTTTTTGCAGCTCCCTCTGAAGCGTATCAGCCCTGAAGCACCACACAAATTAGTCACAGGCTCTGACTGCACGTTCTCCTCCCTATCCTGCTCATCACCTCTCTCTGAAACCATTTCAAAGCACCTATCCCCCTAATTAAGTTGCTTCGTGATCTCCCCCGTTATGATTCTTCCCCGAAGATGCTAGCTGAAAGCATAATGACTTTATCTGGGGATTGCAGCAAGACATAAAATGTGAGCAGTTTATCAGCTGCAATTTCCCACTTAAGCTACTGGCTGTGAGCAGCACTCACACCTAAAATGCAAATTCTTGGAAGCACAGGCACATTTTGGGGAAGCATCTTCCATATTCTGCCCCTTCCCTAAGCTTCTGCTCCTGCTTGATAAAGGCCAGCAAGCAGGACAGGCCTAATGCAGCTGACTACGCTCCCTCCAATGCTGCAAGATACTTTGTTGTTTTCAGTGCACAGCATGAACAGCAAAGGAGAGCTGCTCAAACACACCACCCGTTGGCTCTCTGCCTTTAGCGTTTCCCTTGGGTGGCAGAGAAAAAAAAAGTTTAAGAATTCTGTTTAACAAGAAACCGAGAGCTGGCAAACTGTAAACATCTTACCTAGCTTATGGGGTGTTTGAACAGTAGTGTCTGCTAACTCCAACACAGAGAGATGCTGCAGATTTGATTCCCTAGAGAAGAGAAAGCCATCAGCAAAGAGACAACAAAACACCTCCTGCTTTAATTGTACTCATTGTTCAACTCAAATCACTCCTACTGCTGAAGGCAACAGTGCACAGAACAGCAAGACCTCGCAGGGCAGATTTAGCACAAGGCAAGGAGTCAGCTCAAAACACAGAAGATAAAAGCCACCCTAGCACAAACTAACTCTGAGAGCAATACTCCCACAGCAACCACCACCATGCACTGCTGGAAAGGGGACTTCAGGTCAATTCTGAAGCAGCCTACAATCAAAGAGAGAAAGGGCAAGGCAGGGACTCACAACGTGTCCAAGGGGATGTCCGACGCCAGGCGCTGGCTGGCCCACCTGATCACATAGTAGGAGAGCAGCAGAGGGGAGGTGCGGTGCAGCAGGTCCTGCTGAGATTGGAACAGCTGTTCCCCCCCCAGAACCACCTGCAAACAAAGCACAGGGGCTGATATGTCGAGAGGCTGAGCAACAACCCCTGCCCCTCGGTGCCAAGGGGTGAAGCAGAGACTCTGGAGGCCCAGATGCCATGGGGAAAATATGACAAGCGGAGTGATGTATGAACCAAGGTGCTTGGCACTGCTGCAATGAAACACAGTGAGATCACAGTTTCGCTGTGGCCACATCCAGGAACTGCATCCCTTCTGCTCAAGCCAAAGATGACACAGACAGTTATACAGGAAGAACACCAATCCATGCTTATGAAGGACAAGCATTTCAAGGCGGCAAAACGGCAGCTTCTGACCACACCACGTGCCTGGCTCCAGAAGGGTACCTTGCAACATGCTTTAAATGTCACTAAGACAAGCTTATCCAAGAAGAGGAGAAGGAGATTTCTTTTCACTGCATGACTGCAGCAGCACTTCCAAGTAAATAACACTGGTCTAAATAAATGACCCCTTTGCCCTGGGGGCTTGCTCCCCTCAAGTCACCAGCACCATTGCTTGCTCAGCCCCCCCAGCCAGCAGAATCAACCCTGCCTAGGCTACCCTATAAACACAGCTGCCATCGTGGCAGCTGCTGGCACTGGCTGGAACAGCCTCGCACGGAAAGCAAAACCACGGCCTCTGGGTAAATGCTGCTGCTGTGAGGCAGAAGAGCTGTGTGCTGCGTTGCTGGATAACAAGGCTGCGATTGTCAGCCGTGCTGTGGGAGGGACGGGGACTGGATGGGAGAGCTGTGTGTGCTCAGGCAGCCCTGGTTTGGATGGAGGGCTGGAAACCATGTCCTCCTCCCTCAGAGAGTTTTGCTTCCTGGCTGTGCAGCATGGAAACGGGGAATTTGGGTGTGAGTGGTGCATGCTTCCCTCTGGATGACAAAAGACACGGGAGAGAACAGGGCTTGCCCAAGCCTCAGGATAGATCCAACAGTTGCCAGTGTTTTGTGGGAAGAGAAGCAGCTGGCACCAAGCAACCCAGATGCAAAAGTTCAAAAGGCGTGCTCGGTAGCTTGAAGGGCTGTACTCACAGGATTGCTCCGCCGCAGCAGTAGCTGTTGGAGGATCAGCAGGTCCCGACAGATCTGGAAACGGATCGTGGCAACCTTACACACCCCCCAGCACACCACGCTGACGGCTGTACTGCTGCCGTAGAGCTGGGTGAGGTTCATACGCATATTTAGAGGGTGAGCTGAAAGAAAATCATGGAGATAAGGGGAGGAACCAGCCCAACAGGAACACTGGCTGAGCGGCCGCTTTCCCAGCCCAAAGTACTGCTGCAGAGCTTTTACCTCTTTCCATGTCAGCGTCGGTCTCGTAGTCCATCTCTCGGATGAGCACTCCGATGGCAAGGATAGGGTTTCTGATCTCCTGCAGTTTGCTATGTATATTCTCCATCACATTTTCCCTGTTAAAAAAAGAAAAGAAGAGGTTTAAAATGAAGAGGGCTCCCTGTTCGCCCTTACTGATCCTCTCTGGAAGGGAAAGCAGCCGATCAGCTTGGATGTTCTTGAAGGGAATCCTCTTCTGGCTCACAGTTTTATTACAGCGCCTGCAGAATCTGGGCTATTCATTCTGCTCCCCCAGGGCAGTAAGAAATAGCAGTCAGATAGCTGGCATTCCACATGGAGTGACTGGAGGAGGTTAGCGTGTAACCACACAGCTCGACCACGGCTCTGACCTCTAATAAGTGTGCCTGCACAATCAGCTAATAAGAACTTGTTCCTCTTCCACCCTGCCTCATCTCAGAATTGCATAAATTTCTGCTCAGGAGAGCCCAAGGCAACAGCAAGGGGGGCTGGGGTGGAAATGCTTGCTAGCAGGACCAATACCCATGCCCACCATCTCCCTCTGGCAGCACAGAGAGAACCCATACATCTCCCCATGAGAGAGGACTGCTCCAGGCAATCCTTGCTCAGCCATCCCTGCCTGCAGGAATGCTTCTCCTTACGTGTCATTAGCTATCAAGTCCTCCAGGATCTGCTCTGCAGCCTTTTCTGGAGGCTGGAGGCAGGAGCAAGCCATTTCCATAGTGAATGCTATTTCCGCGGAAATTGATTTTCCGATCAGTCGAAGGCACTGGACAAGACAGACAACATCACGCGACATCTCCACATCTGCAATGAAAGAATCTAACTGTACTTTACAAGAGATTTCAACAGGAAGGTGGGATGACCACTCAAAACCGACTAGTCCAGCACACCATCAGCAAACACTAGCAGCAGATTGGTCTCAGTCAGGCGTGTCAGACTGACCCTGCCCTGCCCATGAGACCAAATAAAAGGTGGCAGTTGACAAAGGAAAGATTCAGACGTTTTTATTTGGATGTGGGGGAAGAAATTAACAACAATTAACCATCAAATTCCCTCTAAAGCATTTTCTCCAGCTACAGGTTGAAAGGAAACGCTTAGAAAGAGCAAAGGAACGCAAAGCAGAGGGCTCAGCTCGTACAGCCAAGCTCCACTGCATCTGCCAAGGAGCCGCCACTCCTGTTGCAGCAGCTCCCTGTTTGCAGCCCTCTCTTGCAACCAAGATTTTCACATTCTTAGAAATTGTCTGAAAATTGACCTAAGGGCCAAAGGTTTACAGAAAAAGTCCCTGTTTTGCAATGCAGTCCTTCATGTATGTATTTTTTAAAGATCACGTAACTTTTTTTTGAGAAGTTTGTACCAGATGGAGCAGGCTACGTCAGCCTCTCCAAACCAGCCCAGGCCTCCAGCTTCCCTTCTACTGGAGCCAGAAATAGCTCAACCGAGTGGAGGATGATTAAAAATAACCCCCCAAATAATAATAATTTAAAAATAAAAATAAAAAAAAAATCATTCAAGCACAAAAGTAGAAGTAACATTTTCCATTGCTTTTCTTCTTCCATCACCAGCAGAGCACAGAGGGCACTATGGTGATGATATTCATGACAAGCTTTGCTCTCTCCACTATTTAATTCCTGGAGACGAGCTGCCCAGTCCCTTTCCATAGCCTACATGAAAATACTCCACTAAAAACTAAGCTAATGGTCTCAGATGCCAGAGTGCTTGGAGAACTGCAGGTTTCTTTCTCACCTGTCACTTCTTCAAGGAGTTTACTCCACCAGCACAGCACAGAGACTGAGGAATTTTATGAAACAGAATGGCTTGCAATGAGTCAGAGAAGGTCCTACAGCTCTTGGTGAGTTCTGCAAAGCTGAAAGTGTTCACACCGGGGTGTCACCCGTAAGAGCCCTACGTACAGGGTCACCAGCTGGTATGATACAAAATTGTGAAGTATTTCTGATGCAACTGCCCTCCTGCCTTGAACTTGCATTCCCCTGGTAGCTGCTAGAGACTGACTAAAAGCAGGGGACAGAAACACAAGCTCCTGAGCTCCAGCAGCACACTGTGAAGCTCCAGTGCAGCAGGTCTAACCCATAAAGCGGGTGTGAGGAAGGCACCAGTGTGTGTACTCAAGAGTTCAGAATGCCACAAGGCAAAGGATCACACCACTGCAGATGCCTGTCACAAAGCCTGATATCTAGGACTCTACCTTTTAAAATTTTCTGAAATTTTTGGCAGATTTTCAGCCCTGACACCAATTTTTAATACCTACTCTAGGGCTCGTGATAGATTTCCCAATACACAGTTGCCTACAGATGGCAAAACAGTAAAACTGCGTGTAGAGAATAACAGTCAGGAGCACTTCAGAGGGCAACTACAGAAAGTCCTGCATTCCTCTGCTACAGTCTTTCCCGAAAGGCAGCATTGCAGCCTCCAATAATGGAAGAGCTCTGCATCTCCTCACCATCAAAGATGACAGCATCGTCCTCAGTCAGCAGATGCTCATTAGAGAGGAGATAGAGATGATCCACCAAGGAACAGGGCACAAGGAAGGACACGGACCCCTAGAAAGGCAAAGCAAAGCAATTCTTTGAGTTCCTCCAGTCACTCCTCAGTCAAAAGGGCACGGAAACACGCGGGCCAATTGCCAAAGTGCCCAGAGCACTGCTGCTCAGCCTCACCTTCTTCAGCAGGCACACCATGTTGGTGTAAGGGTTCAAGAGCAGGGCCAGGGGCTGCAAGAGAGCTTCCTGGTACTGAAGGCAGCAGGCGCAGAACTTGGACCAGAAATCCACCTGCAGCTGACAGAACTCCTCCGGAGAGCACTCGCGTTCTGTCACGCTGCCCTGGAACTAGCAGGACCAAAACAGCTTCAGATGGGAACAGGAAGGGAATGAAAAACTAGCATCTGGACTGGTATTTTGTCCCTCCTGATCAGTATTACACAGTCAAAGACTTATGAAGACCACTTGAAGTTCCCTTCCCTACCATCCTACAGGCAAAATTTATTTGTTGCTACCATTTTCTCCCCACAAGACACAAAGAACGGGGAATGAAAAAACAGGCAGGAAAGGTGAAGATTTTATTTCCTTAGAAGCAAAAACAGAGCTTACATAACTCCTCCAGAGAGACAAAAGATAAAACACGGCTCAGGGTCATGCTGCATTTAACCAACTTCAGTGAACCACCACAACACTACATAAAAATGGATGCAAGAAAAAAACATCACAGGGAAAAAGAAATCCTACCTCATTTTCCACAGCTAAGGTAACCTCTTTTTTTAATTCATCCCACGTCAGGTCCATGTACCGTTCAGTTCCTTGAGAAAAGATCTGAAAAGCAAGACAGCAAGCCTTTCTTTAAACCAAGAGAGCTGTCTTGGAGAGGCATTCAGCCACGCACAACAATCACAACACGTTATCTATTGATTTGTGGGTTGAAAGAGTGAAAACTCAGGGCTGGGTGCTAAGTGCTTCAGCCAGCTTCACTCTTCCTCGCTTGCTCCAGTGATCCCTGACAGGCCGGCAGGCTAAGAGCAAATTGATGCCAGCCAAGGAATCCTGCTGCCTCACATGTGAACTGCAAGGAAGAAGGTGAACAGAGAGAGCACCAAATGCTCTCCCACTAACCTGCAAAGCCTTCTGGATGGCTGCATTTGAGAAGCGGCCAGGGTTGAAGAGGTACTCCAAGTAGGTTTCCTGTGAAGAGGATGGCAATTTACAGAAACAACGTGTACTGGGAGGACAATATTTAAAATACTGCTGCTGCTACTAGCTCCTGCTCTCAAACGTACCCCCTTGATGCGTATTACTTTTCAGCTTCAGTTTATGCTCACACTCTGCTCCAAACTCTCTTCTTCCCCACCCTTTGCAGCTCCTACAGCTGAATATGGCTCCCTGCACACTCCAGACCTTCTTTATTCATACATTTTGTCTCAAGGACTCTGGACTGACTTGAAATTCTCCCCTTCCCTCAAATTCAGGCTTTGTAACTAGGCTTAATGCTTTAATGCTGTGATAAGAGCCCTAGGCTCATCTCCTTTAATATGGAACAACTTTAAGAAGTGCTACAAGATAAATTGTACACTTGAGCAGCCTTAACATTTTCCTTGGGGCACAGAAGCTTCATTAGTTCTTGCTGCTTTTCTAGTCAGCTCACCCTGGGGTCCTGGTCATGTCGAATTGTCACCTCCTCTTCAGGCAGTGGCTGCATGAACACCTGGTTCCACTGTCCTGCCACATTTCTGGAATAATTAAACAAAGAAACAAAAAAATCCTAATCAGTTTTGCATCGCAACACTCCCAGAAGCTATCACCTGAACCCAACCTGTCACTTGTACCAGCTGACAGACTGACAGCCACCACGGTCCCTCGGGTTTGGTGACGGCTTTGACTGGTGACAAACAACAGATTGAGCCAGCAGAGCTTTGTACTGCTATCCCCAACCCCAGCTAACCTGAATGCTCAGCATTTTTTTATCCAGTATTTAACTCCATGCCTGGTTACGCGCCAGGACTCTTAGCTTTACAGAAATAAGGGCAACGCTTTCATGTCACTGCTCATCTCCAAACATGATCATACTTGGAAAAGAGCAGCCGGATCTGCTTTGGAGGAACTGTTGGTGAAGTGCAGCCCTCCCTCGCACCAAGCCTACTGCTTGGCTTCTTACATTTTTCACATTCCTGCAGCTGAGCTGTAGCATTATACAGCAGAACAACAACTAAAAAGTATCCATATGATCTGCACTGCAGGGAGACACAGCTGTGCACATGACGCGAACACTGTGACAGCAAGAGGTGCTGGGTAAGAGCGTTCGATGGGCAGAGCAGCATCTGGCAGTTCCCCCCACCAGTAACTCAAGGCAGAAACTCACTGCTCAAAGTTGATGTACTTGACGATGGTTTGGTTCTCTTCATTATGCCACAGTGCCCAGATCTCAGCCGAGGTTAAGGCAAAGTCAATGAGAGTCTCCTGCAGCAAGGGCACAGATTGACGTTATCAGAAATGCGAGCAGAGACTTGTGCGGTTAAAAACAGCCAAAATCTCCCTCGTGCAATTTACCCATATTCCGGAGAGAATTCTTGGCTGAGAGTTAAATCCAGCAGAGAACACTCCCTTCATATTTTGGAAGGACCTGCCCTGGCACTCACCTGGGAGGAGAACAGTGAGGATATGTGGTCAAGGCTGTAGCGGCTGCTCTCAGTGCTCACCAGCTGGAAGACACAGAACTACCAACACATCCTGTAAGTCATTTGCTAAAGAGAAACACCGACCTGTGTGCTGCAGGGAAGCCTCTCCTTGCTCCCTGCCACCGTTCACAGGCACTTGGTGTGGCAGCTGCCTGGCCAAGGGCAGCAGAGACTGGACTGAGCCAGCATTCCGGACTCCAGCCAGCCTTGTCGGCAGGACAGCCTGATCCCTGCCTGGACTTGAAGTCTTCTGAAAGACTGAATACCAGAAAAACAACAACACTGCTGGTTCCTGCGAGCGACAACATGATGCAGGTAAGCAGAGACAGAAAAGACTGGAATCCTCCAGCAAGCTACTGCAAACGAAGCTCTGCGTGTCCTTAACAAGTAAGCTAACACTGGAGAGTTAGCTGGAGAGAGAGAAACCACAGTGTGCGCTTCTACTCAGAGCTCGAATCCCCCAGAGAACTGCAAGGAGAAGCTGTGCGAGAGATGAGGCTGTCCTGTGCTGTCAGTCTCCTCCTGCTGGATTTATTATTTACCACACGACATGGGAGTTCTACAGAAACGAACATTTCACAGTGCACTGCGATGCACTTGCTCGTTCCCAGGAGCCCAGCGTAAACACACTCAGTGTTTCCACATTTACAGCTCCTTTCAGACCATTTTCCATGGCACGTATGTCCTACCAGGACAGACCGTGAATGAGCGGATCAGCACTTGGCTTAATCACATAGAGAACTCTCCTCCCGAGGCAAGGACACATGTCCTATGATACTGAGGACAAAACTGTTTACTCAAAGCACTGCCTTCTCCCTCTGTAAGGGCAGACTTTTTGCCTTATGCATACTCAGCTCCGAGGAGGAACGCCGTGTTTTCTGCACAGGCCAAGAAAAACGCGCTCATAGCAGGACAGCCCTGCTGCTCCCTACCTGCCCTCGCTTGGGTGCATGCATGTACACGCCGAGGTACAGTCCCAGGGACTGGGAGAAGGCCAGGCGCAAGCGGTGGCCGGTGCCGGCTGTGAGCCGCAGGTCCCTGCTGACCGGCATGAACTCCAGGAGGTCTGCAACCATCAGGCACATTTGATCCTGCACAGGAAATACAGCAAAGCAGCGTGAGAAATAAACAGGACTGCAAAGCTGCCTTCAGTTCTTTCCCAGGAGCAGCATGGCCAAATCCTTCCCTCCGGGATGTCAGCAAAGCATCCATATGTGCACTGTAAGCATTCCGGTTGCAGTTTAGCTCCCCCAGCTCATCTGTGCTCTCTCAGCCAGCACACAAAGCTTCCCCTCCCGCCAACAGCAGACACGCATTCCAGCACAGCCAAGCCGTGAAAGCCTGTGCTGGTTGATTAGCTCTGGAGCAAGCAGCACGCAGCAAACAGAGGCTTTTATTAACTTCTTGTTGACAAAGAGTCACGTTACATTACCACTCAAGCAGCAAACACCCATTTCAGGTGCTGCCTCATCCCCTGGGGTGCTCGCACTTGCCTATCTGAGTTAATTTGGAAATAACCCAATGCCACCTGTTAAACTACACCCGCATCCACACTGCTGCCCTGAACACATGCCTCACCTTGTAGGACCACATCCTAAGCTTGTGGTCCTGGCAGAGTGCAAAGAGAAAGGCATCGTGGTCCAGGCAATGAACTGCAAGGCTGATGGGCACATCTGATGGGCCGCTGTCACCTCTGAAAGTACAGGCATTACAGCAGGAAGCCAAGGTTGGCACACAAGTTCAAGACATCCAATTTCTCCTGTGATTTTTACCCAAGAACAGAGATGAAGGACTGAGGTGGGAAAAGAGAGGTGCCTGGCCTCAAGCAACACACCCTGGTGATCCAACTCACTCAGGGTGCTGAGGCTCCTTCACATTTCCCAGCATTTAACAGGGCTTTGGGTTTGATCATGTGCCATGGGTTTGATACAGTCCCCAAACAAGCTGCCTCTGCATATAACCTCTGCTGGTCAGAAAGGAGCCTGACATTTTGGAACAAGGACAAGAACATACAACTGTTGTAATCCTTAATCTGCCCTGGCTGTGAGCCACATCCTGGGCAAATCCTCAGAGGCCAATTACTCGACGTAACGCACTCACGAACACCAACGCATGGGATCAGCAGGACCCCATTAAGATGAACTAATCCATCTCACTGTGACAGGGCCTGTGACCCAGTTAACTTTTCAGACCACATCTGCAGATGCTGATTTGTCCACACTGGACTTTTACTAGAAACAACGCCTCCTCCTGCGTGAGGGAATCGTAAAACAAAGTGAGCTCCCTGTGTTTGTCCCCAAACACCAACCTGATGGCCGTTGGCATCCAACCGGTGAGGAAGCGCTGCACCACCGAGCTCTGTTTCAATTCCACAACTGAAACAACTCCTTGCAAAATAAAAGCAATGCAAGAAAAACACACTGAGTGCTTGCTAACAAAACATCTGCTGCCAGCAGGGAGGCTGGTGTGTAGCAAGGCCATAAGAAGCACATGTGACAAAACCCAAACCCATCAAGATCCAGAGCTGAAAGAGGATACTGCGTTGCACAGAAGCAGGTGCAAGGATGCAGCCTTACCAGGTACATCATGAGGAGGAAGCTTAATAACAAAGATGCCTCCTGCTGCAGAGGGCAGAGCAAAAAGGGCCTCCCCATCACTGCTCAGCCAAGCTGCTGAGGCCACTGAATTGTCTGCCAAGCCCGGCACGCTGGGAATCAGGTAGTAGCTGGATGGATCTCTGAAGTTGATTTTGCCAATATCTGTAAATACGGACTGCATTTGGCTCTCTGTTATCAGATCCTGGAAGAGGCAAAGGGAAGAGAACAAGCCTCAAGCACATACATAAGCCATGGAGGAAATAACCCAGCACCTATGGAGCAACACTGCTATGTGATGAAAAGAGTTTTTCCTTTCAGTAAGAACTCTCACACTGCCAGTTGCTTTTGCTGCTTTCCAAGAGATGTAGGTTTTAAATCTCACTTTCCAGCAGTTTTCTCCCTGCTCACATATAGCAATGCCCCCAGAGAAACCAATGACCACAAGTGCAGACTTTAAGCCCCTCATAAACCCCTCTACACACTCACCCCGCGGTAGGTATAGGCTGGGTGGGGTAGCAGGACACGGTGCACGCTCTGCACGGTGACCAGCAGCAACACCAGATGATTCTGCACCTCACACAGGTGCACACCACCTGGCAGCAGTGGGCAGCCCTGGATGCATAAACGCACAGCATTGTTCAGCAGCTCTGTGTCCAGTGATTCCTCCACTAGCTCAAGGGTGTCCCCTGATGCTGTCCTGAGAGGAAAAGGGAAGTGTGGGACACAGGGGACAACAACTTGGGGGCATGCAGGGACAGAAAGGAGGGGCTTCAGGCAGGCAAAGCCATCCCTGCCTGCCCCACACCCACCCCATCCCTTCAGCCCCCTCTATTCCTGCCTGCTCCAAAATTCATCCCTTCTACAACAAAATTCCTTCCTTCTTTCCCTGGCGGCTCCAATTCAACCTCCACCCACCACAACCCCTCTTCCCTCCCTGCCTGCCCCCAAGCCCATCCTCAACCCTCACAACCCCACCTTCCATCCCTACCTGCCTTCAAACCCATCCCCATCCACCCCACAGCCCCAAACCCACCTCCCCTCTTACAGCCGCCCCTCCCCTCTACCAGACCACCCCTACCCCAAAACCCACCCCCTCACAGCCCCTCCATGCCCCAAACCCTCCTCCCACGCCTTCACAGCGCACCGTTTCTTCCCACCCCCCCAATCCCGCCCCCCTCCCCTCGCAGCCCCGCCCGCCCTCACTCACCACCTCACGCAGCGGTTCCGCGTGGCCGCCCCCAGCTGCGCGCACTCTCGGTAACAGAACCCCCCAGCACTATCCCCGTAACGCCCGGCGAGGACGGGGGTGGTGTCTGGCAAGCTGAAGGATATCTCACGGAGCCGCCGGGACGGGGCGCGAGGCGCCGGGCCCAGCTCCATATAGCTGCGCTCCGCCAGCCCCGCCGCCATCTTGTCGGTACCTTCCCGCCCGCGCGGGGCAGCACGGGAAATGGCGGGCGGGGAGGAGGCGGTGCCCCCCATCGGGTGGGCGGGGCGACGGGCGGAGCGGGCGGGGCGACGGGCGGGGCGGGTGTGACCGTGAGTTGAGACCACGCCCTCCGGGCTCGCCCGCTGCTTCCTGCAGGCACGGCCGGGACGGGGCGGCAGCGGAGCACTGGGAGTGAGTGAGCGCGGGAGGGGGAGGGCTCTGTGGGGCGGCAGCCGTGGGGTGATGAGGGGCTGGGGCGCGTAGAGCTGCGGGTGGCTGAATCTGGGGCTCCTTGTGGGGCTGTGTGACCGGTAGGGCAGGAGCCGAGGGTCCCCGTGGGGCTGGAGCCGGGGTTTTCTATGGGTCTGCGGCCTGTGGGTCGCGGGGTTTCCTGTGCCGTGGGTCCTAGTGGAGCTGGGGATCGCGGACCCCTGTGGGTCTGTGGGTCCTGAGGTTCCCAGCGCTGTGGGTGCCTATGGGTCTGGGGACTGAGGGTTACAATGGGATTAGGGTCCCGTGGGGTAGGAACCGGGGATCCCGGTGGGGCCTGGGAACTGTGGGTCCCGATGGGGCTGAGGTCTGCGGGTCGCGGGCTGCGCAGTGTTGTGGGTCCCGGTGGGGCTGGGGACTGTGTGTTCCTGCGGGGCGGGAGGCCACGGATCCTGGGGGTCGCTGCGGGGCAGGAAGCTGTGGGACGCCCAAAGAGGTGGGGCAGGATCCAGGAGGGAGCGCGTGCGTTTGGGACGGCCGTCGGGACCCCAACCCCATGGCGTCACCCCGGCGCTGCTCCGCGGCCGTGAGGCCGCCGGAATCCAGGACAAAAAAAGCAGAGAATTGGTGAAGCGCCTGCCCTTATATGGCTCCGGCCACCCTCCGACGGGCTGCGGGCCTGGCAACTCGTTCCCCACGCAGAATTTCCCCGCTGCCTCAGTTTCTCCATCCGCGAGGCGCTGAGGGGGTGGGGGCACCCGGACGGTCGGGGGTCTGAGGTCAGAGTTAAATCCCCCGGCGGAGGCTTTGGCAGCAGCGGGAGGGGGGGGCACGGCATCACCCCCCCGCCCCGTGACGTCGGCCCCGCGCCGTAATCCCGGAGTTGAGCGGATTATGGTGGCCGTGGGGCGAGCGGAGCTGTGGGTCGGAGAGCCCCAAACCGCCTGCGAGGACGGCTGCCCCACGGCCGTGCCCTCCCGGGGGGCACTGATCTGAGGGCGGTGGTGGAACGCGGCCATGCGGCACGGGAGGAGTCGAGGGAACCGGCCGGACCGGTTCGAGTCCCGTTTTGCGCCCGTTCCGGTGCCTGGGGGGAGGACCTCGACACCGGCACGTGGACGTGGCTGAAGGTCACCGTCCAGCCTTTCCCTAGTGTCGTTGCCGTTGTTCCCGTTGTCCCCGCCCCGTCACCATTTCAGCACTCTTCCTGCTCAGTGTTTGGGTTTTGGGTGGACTGCTGGCACTGGAGAGCAACAGTGATATGGAGTGGTGGCATGGAGAGCATTGGCCATCAGGTCAATTCTGGGTTGCCCCATGCCATCAGTATTTCGGCAGCCTTCCTCCTTCGTGTTTGGGCTTTGGGTGCTACGGTGGCTTTGGTAGCATCCAATGGGACATGGTGACATGGAGCAGGGTTCCCCATGGTAGTGGGGTGGTGAGCACCAGCCATCAGGTCAACCCTGCTGTGACCTTGTCCTTCACCCACAGAGCCTGGGGATGCCGGTGCCCACCCTCGGTGCGGGTCCAGATCCCGGCATGGAGGAGGAGGCATCGGGTGATGGCAAGGAGCCCTGGTTGGGCAACAGCAATAACAATGCGGCACCAGCGGGGTGGCCGTGCCGGCGAGGTGAGGAGCCCTCGTACCTACAGCGTGTGCTGCTGGAGATTGTGGAGTCGGAGCGCACCTACGCCCGTGACCTGCGTGGCATTGTGGAGGTGAGCGAGCTGCAGGGTGGGCATCATGGTACAAAGTCTGGTCACTTGGTGCCACTGAGTGTCCCTGTAGGGCTACCTGGGGAAGATCATTGATGCCCAAGAGCCGCCGCTGCGGCCGGAGCAGGTCAGCGCACTCTTTGGGAACATTGAAGACATCTATGAGCTCAGCAGGTGAGTGGCACCATGGTGGCACCAACACCTGCCATAAGGGGAATGCTCCGGTCACCCCTATGGTCACCTGCTGTTCTCTGCACCCAGCAATCTGCTGCAGAGCCTGGAGAGCTGTGCCTGTGACCCAGTGGCTGTGGCTGTCTGCTTCGTGACACGGGTAAGGGAACGGGGGGATGCAGGGGGATGTGTGGGAATGGGGACGTAGTGCCCAGCTCTCACCACGTTCCCACTGCCCGCAGAGCCAAGAGTTTGACATCTACACGCAGTACTGCAACAACTACCCCAAGTGAGTGGGTGCTCGAGGTCAATGGGGTTGGATGCTGTGGGGGCTGGGTGCTGTGGGATTGGGTGCCGTGGGGCTGAGCCCTCTCTGCACCCTGCAGCTCAGTGGCAACGTTAAGTGAGTGCATGAGGAGCAAGCAGCAGGCACGTTTTTTCCGTGAGTGCCAGGAGGAGATGCGGCATGTGCTCCCACTGGGTGCCTACCTGTTGAAGCCGGTGCAGAGGATCCTCAAGTACCACCTGCTGCTCCAGGTGAGCACATGTGGCGCGGGTACTGGGCATGGCACAGGTACCTGGTGTGCTGGGAGCACGTAGCATGGCATTTGGCAAGGTGTGGGGCATGGCTGGAGCACCTGGCATGGCCCATCCTCGTGGCACAGCCAGACCCATCGTGGCTCATTTTCACTGGCACACTGTGTGGTGGGAGTTGATGGCATGGCACAGGCATCTGGCACAGTGTGGGACATGGTGTGCTCATTGTGGCATGTCTCCATGGCACAACTTTGGCACACTTTGATTCCATGGGTGCTTGACATGGCACATCTCCATGGCATGTGACTGTGGCACTTGGACTTGATGTGGCATGTGTCCATGGCACAACATGGGCATATTTTGTTGGTCTGGGCACTTGGTGTGGCACGTCTCCTTGATGCAGCCTGGGCACATATCCATGATGGCACAGTACACCTCCATGATTCAAGATGGGCACCTTTGATGGCCTGGGCACTTGGTATAGCACGTGTCCGTGACACAACAAGGGTGCATTCCCATGACGTGTGTACCCACCACATTCCTGCAGGAGATCGCTAAGCACTTTGAGCACAAGTCGGGTGATGACTATGAGGTGGTGGTGGAGGCCATCGACACCATGACCTGTGTGGCCTGGTACATCAACGACATGAAGCGCAAGCATGAGCATGCCATCCGGCAGCAGGAGATCCAGTCCTTGCTGCTGCAGTGGAAGGGCCCCGACCTCACCACCTATGGAGAGCTGGTACTGGAAGGCTCCTTCCGTGCGCAGCGTGCCCGCAGTGAGCGTGCTGTCTTCCTCTTTGACAAGCTGCTCCTCATCACCAAGCGCCGTGGGGACCACTATGTCTACAAGAGCCACATCCCAGTGCGTGTCCACAGCCAGTATGGGGGACTTGGGGGTGGGCAAAGTGGTACAAAGTTTGAGCACAGGTCCCAGGGTTGGGAATTGGCTCTGAGGGGTGGGCACAAAGGGTGGGGAAGGAGTCCCAGAGGTGGGCAGTGGGGTCCAAGGCTGGGCACAGGTCCTGGCAGTAGGTGTAGGGGTCATGGGGGTGGGTGTAGGAGTCCAGGGGGTGGGAACAGGGTCCCAATGGGATTATGGGGGTCTAGGATAGGCATGGGGTTCCTGGGGGTGACCATGGGTTCCAGGGTTGGGAAGTGGGCTCCAAGGAGTGGGTGTAGAGCATCCAGGAGGTGGGCACAGGGGCCTTGGTAGTGAGCAATGGATTGCAAGGGATGAGCACTGGGGGCATGGGGGTGGGTGCAAGGGTGCCAGGGTTTGGAACTGTGGCCCAAGGGGTGGGTTATGGGGTCCTGGAGGTTGGTAATGTGGTCCCAGGTGTGGACACTGAGAGCACGGGGGGATCACGAGGATTCTTGGATTGGGAACAGTTCCAAGGGGTGAGCAGTGGGGGTATGGGAGTAGATATGGGTGTCTCGGAATGGGCAGTGGGTTCAAGCAGTAGGCGTAGAGGGGGCACAGGTATCGCATGGATGTGGGCAGTGAGGTCCCAGAGGTGGACACTGAGGTCCTGGTGGCACGTATGGGTGGCACGGAGGTGGGCAGTAAGTTCAAGGAGTGGATGCTGAGGTCCTGAGTGGGGGCAATGGGGTTCAAGGGGGGGCACAGGAGTCCCAGGGTGAGTATGGAGGTTCTGGGGTGGGCATTGAGGGCATGGAGGTGGACACAGTGTTGTTGACACTTTCTCCGCAGTGCGCCTCGCTGATGCTGATTGAGAGCACACGGGACTCGCTGTGCTTCAGCGTGGCACACTACAAGCACATCAAGCAGCAGTATGCCCTGCAGGTAGGGGATGTGGGGCATATGGGGTGGGGGGTGGTGGGACCCCCTTCCCACCTAATGCTGCCGTTGCCCCCACCCCAGGCTAAGAGTGCAGAGGAGAAGCGGATATGGACACACCACATCAAGCGGCTCATCCTGGAGAACCATCACGCCATTGTGCCACAGAAGGTGAGGGCACACACCTTCTTGTCACCCCATTTATGTCTTGGTGGTGGGGACATCCTGCGGTGCCACCTTCTGCCACCGATTGACCCATGGCTTCTCCCCCCACCAGGCCAAGGAGGCCATCCTGGAGATGGACCTGTTCTGTGAGTGCTCCTATGTCCCCCGTTGTCCCCTTGTCTCTCGCTGTCCCCCATCATCTCCCATCATCCTCCTTGTCCCCATGCCCACCATTGTCCCCACTGTCTCCTTGTCCACCACTGTCCCCCCACTGACCCCATATCTGCACCGTCACCATTGTGTACCATTATTTCCATGTTCCCCACTGTCTTTATGTTCCTTATCATCCCCACTGACCTCTTGTCCCCATCATCCCCATGACCCCCACCATCTCCACATCCCCCGTTGTCCTCTTATCCCCTATTGACCCCATATTCTTTTGCCCCTCATTGCCCCCATGTGCCAGTCATTCCCCACTATCCCCATGTCACCTGCTGTCCCCTTGCCCCCCACTGTTCTCACACCCCCCTCATCACTCTGCTGTCCATGCAGACCCCCCCCGCCTGCCCCGCTGCAGCCCTGAGCACCTGCCCCGGAGCCACTCCTGCCAACCCTTAGAGCCACCACGCCATGGCCGGCGGCAGTCTGGTGAGTGTCCCCATGTCCCCATAGCCCTTGTGGTGATAGCACTGTGCTGATCTGTGTATCTTCCCCAAATGCTTTCCGACCCACCAGAGCCCTTCCAGTGTCGTGACCGTGCTGAGACGCTGCCGGACCGACTGCAGGGGCATGTGGGGCGCAGGCAGTCAGGTGTGGATGGGGATTGGGGCTGGGTGGGGGACTTGGGGACAGTGCCACTGCAGCTCCGTGACACTACTGTGTGTCCCCACAGAGCCCGCCAAGCAGATCCTGCAGCAGCTGGGAAGGATGAAGGTAAAGCTGGGTGGTGGGGGACTGCCCCCCTTGGCAGCACCAAGTAGGTGCTGAGCCCTTGCCTCCCTCCCCACCACCCAGCATGCAGGCAGTGAGGGGACCCTCCTGGATGCTGGGGAACCCCTCCAGCCCCCTAGGAGCTGGGCTGAGGATGTCGTGGAGGAAGAAGAGGAAGAAGAAGAGCCTTTGCACAAGGACAGCCACGAGGATGGGGACAGGGACGAGAATGGGGACATGGGAGAGAAGCCCCAGGAGGAGCAGGTATCCTCGCCCTTGGGATGGCCCACATCACTTAAGGAGCACACTGCAAGTGTTGTGATCCTCACTGCTGCAGCTCCCTCAACCTTTCTTCTTGCAGGAGACCTGTGAGCGGCACCACGAGGCCACTGCCACCCCTGTGTCCCCTGTGTCCCCTCCGTGCCACGGGGAACATGAGGGGCTGGGGACCCCCACTTCCCCCTCTCCATCGGGATCCCTCCCACCAGCGGGGCTGCCTGACGAGGAGGAGCAGCACCCAGAGACAGGCACCGGCGAGGACCCACGGGCTCTCAGCAGCGAGGAGGAGGAGGAAGAGGAGGAGGAGGAAGGCCATGGGAGTGGCAGCATCCTGCCCCCCTCCGTGCTGGACCAGGCTAGCGTCATCGCTGAGCGCTTTGGCAGCAGCATGTCACGCCGTGGCAGCATGGTGCTGGATGGACGCAGCGGCAGCACCCTCAGCCTTGATGGGGTGACCCCTCCACAAGAAAACATGGAGTCCTGCAGCCCCCTGCCCTCCCCAGGCTCCCCCCAGGGCTGCCGGCGCCGCTCGTTGCTCTCCACCCAGGACCGGCTGCTGCTGCGTAAGATCCGCAGTTACTACGAGCACGCGGAGCACCAGGACGCTGGTTTCAGCATCCGGCGCCGTGAGAGCCTCTCCTACATCCCCAAAGGACTGGTGAGGAACTCGGTGTCCAGGATCAACAGCTGGCCTCCTCTGGAGCCGGGCAGCCCCAAAACTCCCACGGAGCCGGTGAGCCCCAAAGTCCTCCTGGAGCCAGGGAGCCCCAAAAGCTCCCCAGAACCGGTGAGCCCCAAAAGCTCCCCAGAACCAGTGAGCCCCAAAACGTCACTGGAACCAGCAAGTCCCCAAGCGTCACCGGTGCCAGATGGAGGAGTGTCACCTCCTGTGTGCCGAGAGAATGGGCTGCCCGAGCCTCCCGCAGAACCTCTGCTCATCCTGGAGGAAGAGGAGGTGCCTCCCCCAGAGGTGCTGGATCTAGGGGCTCCCCCTCGACGTCTCACCAGCAGGGTGTACCAGCTGGCGCGCCAATACAGCCTGCGCATCAAGAGTCGACGCCGTGCCATCATTGCACCGGGGGACAATGCCTCTCACACCCCAGAACCGGGTGGGATGCGACGGGGGACCGCAGGCATCGTCCCGCTACTGCCATCCAGCTCTCACCCTGCTCCTTCCACTCCAGGTGTACCAAAGCTGCCGGTGTCACCCAGGGATGGCATCACCATCCCAGTACCACACAGCCCACCCAGCCCCAGTAGCACTGCCGAAGCCTTCTCCTGGCCAGATGTCCGGGAGCTGCGTGCCCGTTTTGGAGCCCCACGGCCCCCACCGGTGACACGCAGCCGCTCTGCGCCTGAGGGGCCAGAGCGTGGGGGGAGACCAGCAGCCAAAGAGCAGCAGGGTGGGGGCCGCAGCCGCAGCGCTGAGGCAGGCACTGGGACCCCAAAAGTGCTGCGTGGCAATGAGCACCAGCATGCTGCGGGGCTGTGGGTGACGGCGCAGGCACCTCTGGGCCCCGGGGGGCAGCGGGTGCTGGTGTTGGAGCGGTTGCCCCCCACCATCGCTGCTGAGCCCCCAGCCTATGTGCAGATCCGCTCCCCCACCACCCGGGAGAAAATCTGCCTGAAGGCGGTGGTGGAGCGCTGCAAGGCTTACCAGGCCTCCGAGGAGTACCGGCAGCGCTGTGCCCAAGGCCAGGCTGAGGCACCCGAGCCCCCCCGGCACGGCCTCGTCAGGGACCTGCGGCAGAAGTTTCAGACCCTCGACACTGCCAGCTAGGGAGGGCGGCCAGGAGATGGGGCAGCCCATGGACCATCAGGAGATGGGACAGTCTATGAACCCCTGGGTGATGGAGCACCCCGTAGACCACTGGAAGATGGGGCATCCTATGCACCACCAGGAGACTGAAGGCACCTTGCACCATCAGCAGATGGGACATCCCACAGACAACCCTTCTCCTCAGCTCACTCAGACCAAAGGGTACCCAGCTGACTTGGGAGAAGTTGTACCCAATGGACCCCATGAAGGGGCACACAATGGAACCCAGCTTGCTCAGGAGATAGAGCACCCCATGATGGACCACTGGGAATTGGGATGTCCCTCGACCACCAGGAACTGGGACTCCCTACCACCAGCAGCAGTGGGACTCCATGAACCTTTTGTTTCCCCAGGATAAGGGGGACCTCGTGGACCATCAGGAGAGGAATCGCCCCATAGGCCACCAATACATGAAAGAGACCATGGTCCCCCACCCTACTTCCCGGAAGGGCCCTCACGTTGCACAGCCCTGGGCCACCTTGCTTTGACATCTTTATTACAAAAAAAACCCAAACCAAACCCAAAGTTCTCCCTGCCCGCACACTCCCCCCAGAGACAAGTGGTGCCCCCCACCCACAGCAAGGGGCCAAGCATTTGGGGAGGTCGTGCTCTTCGTGCTCTTTGGTTGGTGCCCATGGGGCTGAGGGCACGCTGGTAGGAGGGGGAGGTGGGAGGGCTTATGGCTTAGAAAAGGGGGTGGGGGGCCAGGATGTGCCCACGTGGAGTGGGTGCATGTGCATGCATGCGGGGCCACGCGAGTGCAAACACACACAGGTGTGTTCCCCAGGGGGGTGGGGGATGTGAGCACACACGTGTGCGTATCTGTGCGTGCACCTCCACTGAGGTGCGTGCATGCCCTGAAGCATGGAGATGTGTGTATATATATAAATATAAATATCTATAAATATATATATATATATATATACACGTGCGCACTTGCGTACGTGCTGGGCTGCCCCCTCCCCCCTTGTTATTTCTTCTTGGGGAAGAAGCTGAAGCGCTTCTCCTTGTCCCGTCGGGGCTCAGGGGGGGCGTGGGGTGGGGGCAGGCTGCGCGCCTTGGCCGGCAGGTTCTGACAGGAGGTGATGGCCATGTGCAGCCCCTGCAGCCACGTCTGCATCTCCTCCTGGAGGGGCATGGGGCTGTTGGCACCCCATGGCCCTGGGGGTCGCCCCACGGCTTGACCCGGGAGCGCCAAGACACCCAGTGTCCCCTGGGTATCACCAGCCACCAGTGTCCCTGCTGGGCACCTCTGCTCACCCCAATGTCCCGTGGCCATGCTATGCCCCCCTGGGTACCACCGTGTCCCTCTTGGGTATTTCTAATCAATGTCCCATGGTCACTTTATGTCCCACTAGGCATCAGTGAACACCACCAAGTGCCACTTGGGCACCTCTGGTTACCCCAGCATCCCCTAGGCACCACTGGCCAGCCCTTATCGATTTGGGCCCCTCCAGCCACCCTCATGTCCCATGGCCTACCTGTGTCACCCATCGCCCCATCGTATTCCTCTGCACACCTCTCACCATGCTCACATCCCACAGCTGCCCTATGTCTCTCTGAGCAGCACTATGTACCTCTATACACCTCTGATCACCCCAATGCCCTCTGGCTACCACTAGCCAACACAATATTCCCCTGGATGTTACTAACCATCTTTTGTCCCCTTGAGTACCGTTGGCTACACCAGTGTCCCATGGCTGCCCTTACGTCCCCTTGGGTATCACAGGTCACCTCTGCATGCCCCTTTGGACACCCTAATGTCCCCTTAGGTGCTGCTGGTCACGCCAAGATCCCTCTGGCCACCCTCCAGCCCCCCATGCACCACTGTGGAGATCCTTTACTTGCTTGGGCACCTCTGGCCACCTCAATGTCCCCTGGCCACCCCATTCTTTGTCCCCTTGGCCACCCCAACATCCTGTTGGCCACCCAATGCCCCCAGGACACCCCTCACCTCATCCTTGCCATGGAAGAGCCACTCGCTGCCATTGCTGAGCCTGGGGGCAGAGCACAGCTGGTGGTGAGACATCTGCCACCCTGTGGCTCACCGCGCCAATGCCATGCCATGCCACAACCATGCCATACAGTGCCACAACCGTGCTGTATATTGCCATAACCATGCAGCTCCATGCCATAACCATGCAGCTCCATGCCATAACCACATCGGACCATACCTGAGCGCAAAGACGTGCTTCTTCTTCTTGTAGCCAGCAGCCACCTGGCAGCGTGCGTTGCGCAGCCCCAGGGGCTCCTCACCCTGGCAGGGCACCCCCAGTGCCCGGCTTTTGGCATCCTTGAAGAAGGCAAGCTCCTCACCCCGCAGCACGCAGTACCGCGTGCTCCACGACCTGTGGGCAGCTCCGTCACAACTGGGCCACCTCCGCAGCCATGGGTGGCCACTGTGCTGTGCCTACCTGTTGGATGCACGCTTGGTGGCCGCCTCCAGGTCGTGCTTGCGGCCCAGGTAGCCCTCCAGCTGAACGTGGGCAGGCTGGGCAGGCAATGTGGCTACCTCTTCCCGTGGTGCTATGGGCTCCTCCTCGGGCACTATCAGCTGTTGCAAAGCAACAGCCACGTCACTGCCCATCCCCACTGCTGTCACCTCCCAGAAAGCCACCTCCCATGGGACCTCCCCATTGTGCCATCCCCAGTGGGGACACGTGAAACACCAGTGTTGGGGATGGCCACCCCACGCTTGGTGACGCATGGGAGCTGGCAGCCATTGGGAGCCACCACGGCATGGGACCTCTGAATATGGTGCCAGTGCTTGGGGACAGTGGCACGCGGTGGATGAAATGCTCAGGGTGAGGCTTTGGGAAGAAACATGGTTGGATCCGGAGCGTGGCAATCGTATCCTTCACATGGTGGTGGTCTCAGGCCTTTGCTGGAGATGGCAGCAGTGAGCCACGGGGAGTGCCTGTGGCGTGTCCCACCAAAGGGAACAGGATACAGGAGGCTGTCCCCAGGTGACTGTCCCCAGGGAGGACAAGCTTAGTGTCCCCAAGCTTGCAGGAAGCAGTCTTGTCCCAAATCAGGTAGACCCTGTTCCCAAGGAGATAGAAGTTCTTCCCAAGCAGCAGAAGTAATCTTGTCCCCCAATAGAAACTTGGGGATCCCTCTCCCCAGAAGTGATCTTGTCCCCAAGGAGCCAGAAGATGTCCCCAGAGAGCCAGATGTTCCCAAGCGGGCAGGAGAGGCAGTAGGGTTTGTTGTCCCCAAGCAGGCAGAACAATCAGAAAGCAACTCCTGTCCCCAAGCAGGCAGCAAGGAGCAGAGAGAGTGGCAGCAAGCATGAAGTGGCAGCACAGAGGGTGACAATGCCAGAGGGTGGCAGTGCCTTGTGGGGTGACAATGACTTTTGGGGTGATGATGTCCAATAGGGTGATGTCCCCATGGGGTTATGATGCCCCTTGGGGTGATGATGCTCCATAGGGTGATGTCTTCCAGGGTGACGCCCCCATGGGGTTACAATGTCCCATAGGGTGACATGGAGTGACGATGCAGCACAGGGCGATGACATCTTGCAGGGTAATCCCCAGAGGTTGGTGATACCTCCAGGCATCGATGATGCCTCATAGGGTGACATCCTTATGGGGTGACGATGCCTTGCAGGGTAGTCAATGCCTTGCAGATCAGTGATGTCCCTTGAGGTGATGATGCCCATGGGGCGATATCCCCTTGGGGTGACCATGCTCCAAGGACACAAAGGAGGGAACCAACACAGGCACATCCAACCAGGAGCACCATCACCACGTGCCCTTGTCCCCAAGAAGCCAGTTGTCCCTTCCACGCCAGGACAGAGCCAGCTTGAACAGCTGGGTGCCATGTGGTGGTGGCCATGCGGTGTCTCTGTGACTTGGGGGTTACTCCTGGGACAAATGCCAGTAGGGATCTGTCTGCTCCAGAGTGTTTGGCTCTGTCTCTGCCCTTTGCACCCATGGGTGCCAGCCTCTGCCAACCACCCTGAGCCCCTCCCTGGGCTCCCATCCATGGGACGCACTCTGGCAAAAGTACTGCCCTTGTGCCTGCCTGATGATTTGGGGTCATTCAAAATTTATTCATTTCAATGCAAGCAACAGCCAAAGGGCTGGAGGTACGGGTTGTGTCTGTTCCTGCTGCAGGATGGGAGGGAGAGCGTAAAGGGACAGGGACCAAGGGATATCTGCAGGGACATGTCCAGGGGCAGCAGTTGGCATGGTGGGGCCATGGGGTCCCTGGTTCTGGGGAAGGAGAAAGCTAAAAGGCAGAACTGACCGGCTGGGGTCCATCGACAGCAGGTGGAGAGATTTCCTGAGGGATCACTCCCTTCCTCTTCTCCTCCTCCTCCTCAGACCTGCAGATGGAGACGGTTCTCAGCATCCCAAAGGATGGAGGTGGGAATAGAGGGAACCCCCAAAATCAGTATAGCAGTGGATTTGGGAGTCAGGGGCATGAACCTGGGGCTTTTGTGCTTTCTTCCAAGAATTAAAAGCCCCAGAAAGGAGCAGTGCTGTGGGACAGCTGCTTTGCTTGCATGGCTTTTGCTCAGAAAAGGTGTATTGCTAAAAATTCCCTGCTTCAAGGGAAGGTGCTGCCATTTAGAGACATGGGAACTACACCCCTTACCCTGCCTGCAGCTCCGCATCCAGATCCAGATGATGTTCAGGAGCAGTGTCATGCACCACATCCTTCTCCTGCAGTGTCCGCCCACCCATGAGCTCCAGCTGCCAGGGAAGAGGATATGGAAATCAGTGGGAATCCAGCCATGTCCTCTTGCCACCCAAAGGGCCACCTGCTCACCGTCGTCAGCTTCCTCAGGGCAGCGATGCGCTCCTCCCACGTGGCTGTGGACTTCTCAAAGGCTTCGTGTCGTTTCAGCAACTTCTCCACCGCATCCACCGTCTGCCCATAGTCGCTGCTGGCCAGGTATGGCTCCTGTGCCATCAGCCACGACTCAGCCACCGAGGCATCCCGGGAGAACTGGCACACCTCCAGCACTGCGGGAAAGGGACAGCATTCAGCCCCCCAGCAGGAGGACCCCAAAAACCGCACAGCCGAACCAAACCCCATCACCGCACTCACACAGCTGCAGCCGGTCCCACCGCTGCTGCCACATCTCCATCATGGCCTTCCTCCTGTCCAGCAGTTCCATCAGCTTTGCTTTGATCTGCAAGGGGTGGCTATCATGAGGAGGTCCTTTCCTACTGTCTCCCCACCCCGAGGGGATGTTACCCACCTCAGGTGACTCCCGGTGTTTGCGCTGCAGCAGCTTCTTGCCTAGTTCAATGCAGGCAGCAAAGCTCTTGTCACGGGCATCTATCTCAGCGCGGATGCCTTGGTGGTACTTCATGAGCAGCTCCACTGAGGAAACGTCCCTGGGGGGAGAGGTTGGGAACGGAGTTGTTGAGGATATGGAATTGTCAGGGATAGGGAGATGTCAGGGGGGTGGAAACACAAGGCATGGAGATGCTGGGGATACAGAACGTCAAGGGGATGGAAGTGTTGAGGATGGAGCTGCTGGAAGTGACAGTGTTGGGAAACATAGATTTTGTGGGTCAAAGATTTGAGGGGATGGAGAAGAGGAGCGGAGATGTTGGGGATGGAGGTATAGGAGGTTGGAGTTGGTTGGATGGAGACAGTGGGGAATGAAGATGTTGTGGGATGGAGATAGACACGTCAAGGGATGGAGGTGAGGGCTAGAGATGTTGTGCATGGAGACGTCAGAGGACAGATATGTAGGGGGAAGAGATTTGGGAGAAGAGATGGAGATGGAAGACGGAGATGTTGGAAATGGTGGTGCTGAGAGTTGATGGAGATGTTGAGGTTGTGCCCTACTGGTGAGCAGGGAAGTGGGACCCCCACCCATCTGCACCTACCTGGGTTTCTCCTGCGTCTGGATCTGCCGCACAGTGTTCTCCATCCAGGAGAGCAGGTCACGTGCCATGCTGAAGAAGCGGAACTTGTCGGCTGTGTCCACCAGCTGCGCCCGGCGTCCGCTGCATGCTTCCAGCAGTGCCTGCAGCGCCCGTGCCACCTCCTGCTCCTGCTGCTGGATGCTGACTGCCTTCTCCCCAGCATAGGCAGTCTGCAGGCGAGCTGCCACCTCTCGAAACTGCTGCACCTGCCCCTCCAGCAGCTGGAGGTCACGCTCAAAGGCGCTGTGCATGCGATGGAAAGCCTCCACTGAACCTGAGTCATCACCCAGGTCCTGGGGCAGCTCCTGGTGGCGGGCAGCAATGAGGGCCAGCAGCTCAGAGCCATCATAGAAGTACTTGTGCAGATCATAGGAGGTGGCCAGCAATTGCATGCGTGTGTCAATCAGCTCCAGGAGGTCAGCCCAGCTCTCATTCAGACCGTCTTTCCACTCAGCTATGGTGGCAGCCTCGGCGTGCCCCGCATCGATGAGGTCCTCGATGGCCAGGTTGACCTGGTCCACACGTTCCTGTCCTACGTTGCCTGTTTCCCGTGCAAACTCCCGAAACTTATCCCTCAGCATCTGAGGTGGGAAAGAAAAGATGGGTTCACCACCCAAAAATGACCCACCGTCATCATCTCCATCATCACCATCACTACCCTCTCCGATGCAATCATCACCATCATCTCCATCACCACTAACATCTCCATCATCATCTCCATCTCCACCACCATCTCACCACCATCACCATCTCACCATCTCAGCATCTCACCACCATCACCATCTCCAATTCCAACTCCATGTTCAGCTCCATCTCCACTGCTGTCTCCATCTTCCCTATCACCATCACTTTCATCACCATCTCCTCTACCATCTCCATCACCACCACCACCATCACTGACTCTACCTCCATCACCACCATCACCATTTTCATCTTCATCACCACCTCCACCACCATGCACATGCCAGTGGGCTCACCGTGACATGGTCCAGGTCCTGCCCCAGCTCCTGGGAGGAGGCTGCCACATCACGCTCAGCAATCCACTGCTCCAGGTCCTCCACCTCACGCTTCAGCTGGAAGAGGTGGCACATGTTCTCCAAGCGCCGCCGGCGCTCCTCGGCCGCCTCCTTCAGCCCCGCGTAATACTTGTCCACCTGGCCCTGCAGCCGGATGATCTGCTCCCTGCGTGGCCCCAGGCACACAGACATCTCAGTTTGCACCCAAACCTGCTGGTCTTGCCATGTCTCAGGGCTTTTTTTCAGAAGGACCCCCCACGTGTGGGCTCCCCACATCCCTCCACTGCTACCACTCAGGTCAGTGAGTGTCACTGAAGTGCCATCTCATCCGGGCACTGCAGCCATGGGGCTGTCCCCAGGATGGGGACATGGATGGTTACACTTACCCCTCAGGGTGGCCAGCAGAGAGCAGCTGCTGAGCCCTCCCCGCCAGCTCCTTGATGGTCTGCCCATAGTCCTCAATGGAGCGTTGCTGCCTCACGTGTCTCTTCAGCATCACCAAACCACTTTCCTCGTCCTGCAGCAGGAAGGGCACCAACGAAAAGTCAATATATGGCATGGCCAAGAGATGGTGACCAGGGTTCAACCCTAGTGCCCACCCTGCGGAATTGTCCCACCTCCCTCCAGTGCAGAAGGAAGCAACGGTGGGCTCATCATGGCACGGTGTGGTATGCAATGGATGGCACGGAATGCAATGTAACGGCACATGATGGCATGTGATAGGATACTGCGTGTTGGGATGGGATGGCATATCATGGCATGTGTTAGTGTGTAAAGGCACACACAGCATGGGGTTGGATAGTGTAATTGCATGGTATAAGATGCCGTGGCATAGCATGAAAAGGCATATAATGGCATTGGATGCTATGACATGGCAAGGCATAGCATGACATGGGATGACTTCTGATGGCACAAGATGACCTGTAACAACATGGTGATGGTGTGGCATGGGATGATGTGTGATGGCATGGCATAGTGTGCCAATCATGGCAGTACATGGGACAGCACGCAGTAGCACAGCATGATATTCCATAAGACTGCAAATGATGGCACAGCATGGCATGACATGACTCTAGAGTCATCTCACGGTACAGGATATTGTGTAATGGCATAGCATGGTGTGGGATGGCATGGCAAGGTGTGGACGGTATAGCACGGCATGGGATGGCATGTACTGACAGGGGACGGATAGATGGCACACAATGACACACGCCACGAGATGGCATGTCCTGGCACAGCATGGGACGATATGGCATGGGATGGGGCACAGCAACACAGGATGGCATGTAGGACACTGCACGGCACGGAGTCCCCAGGAGACACTGGCAAACAATGCAGAGCCACCCTCACCTTCGGCTTCTCCTCATCTCCCATGAAAAGCTCCTGCTCGCTGACCCACATCTCAGCCTCGCCAGCATCCAGGTAGTACTGTTGGGCCTCGCTGGCCTCCCGCAGCCTCTGCTGTCGAGCAGCCACTTCTTCCCTCAGCGCCTCCCACTGTGCCCGCAACTCCCGTGCCCTCTCCGCCAGCTCCGGGCAGGATCCTTCGGCAGCCGCCTCACCACGTTCCAGCACCTCGGCCAGGCGGGGGGCATGGCCTTGCAGCTCCTTCTGAAGAGTCTGCAGTGGGGTCAGGGTCTTAGGGGCTGTGTGTGGTACCGCACCTCCCTGGGTAGGACAGTGGGTGCCATGGCGGCATACTCACCTCATTCCTCTTGGCCAAACGCTGCACGCTCTGGAGGTTGGTGCCGTGCTCGGTTGACCTGGCCCATAGCATCCTCTCCTGCACCCATAACTGAGGACAAGAGCATCTGCTCAGCAATGTATGCCCCTAGCCCTGCAGCCCCAGCCCTGCAGCCCCCCGCTGCCACCATGGTGCTCACCATCTCGTCCTCCAGGTCCCTCCCCAGCTGGTACATCGCCTTGGAAGTTTCCAGCTCCTTCCTCTTCTTCTCCAGAGGCTTCAGCAGGTCAAGGAATCGCTGCTGGAGCTTCTCCTCCTGCCCATCAGGCTCTGGTGTGACCCCAGCAAGTGGTGCTTTCAGCTCCACCAGCTCCTCCTGTCGTGCCGCCACTTGCTCCTCCAGCCGCTGGGAGGGGAACGCCATCAGGTCCCATGCCTGAGGTCATTCCTCATGCCAGAACACCCCATCCCCATGCCACGCACCGTCAGCTTCTTGAGCAGTAAGTTGGCCCCGGTGAGGTCCTTGGCACGCTCCGTGCTGTGCAGCTCGCCTTCTACCTGCCCCAGCCAGCGCTCCAGATCACTGTAGCTCTGGGCATACAGCTCAGTGCGGTTGGCCTCAAAGAGCTGCTGGCCCTTCTCTGTGGCAGCGCCGTGTAGCCCATTCCACAGCGCCTGCAGCTCGTCCAGCCGCCGGCCCACCACTGCACCGTACTGTGGTTTGCAGCTTGCCAGCTCCATGCCCTCCTATTGGCACAGTGATGAGCTCAGTGAGCACCACATCCCCAGGCCACGGCACATAGCCATCTCACCTCACCGGGACTCACCACTTTGATCTTCTCCAGCCATGCCTCATTGGCTGCCAGCTCTGCCATAAAGGCTTGGTGCTTCTGCCACTTGCCATGCAGACCACGTGCATCTCCATAGGATGCATCCTGCACCATTAGCATCTTCTCATCCACCCAAGCAGTGAGCTGCAGGCAGGGTGAGTGTGTCATGGCTCGGCCATGGGCACCCCACCGTGCCACCAACCGTGCTGCTCACCCACCTCTCGGCAGCTCTGCAGGAAGCTCTGCAGCTTGTGGTTGTCCTGCAGCAAGCCCGCTGCTTCCTCTGCCTTGGCCACATTCGCCTTGTGCCTGCCATGGGGACACAAGCACAGACATCACCCCAATGCCACACCACAGTGCTGCCCATCGGCCCCTCGCCCACTCACCGCTCCTGCAGGGCCTGGTTCTTCTCGCTAATCTTCTCAGAGAAGATATTTCCCTCTGCCACGAGCTTGGAGCCACTGGTCACCACACTAGGGACTTTTTCAGCGCTGCTCTCCATGGAGGCACGGAAATCCTCAAAACGGCGCAGGGCAGCTGTGGAACCCTCCAGTGTGGGGGGTAACTCCAGGTGGGCCAGCGTGTACTCCTAGAGGGCACAGGGGGCTCAGCATCTTATCAGGGCTCCATCAGTCCTCCCCTGTGATGGGGAGGGACACCGTGCCCATTGGGGCTCTCCATTGCAAGGACCCAACCCCAAGAGCATGGACCCAGTCTCAAGAGCATGGCACAATCACACCCTGGATGCTTTCCACTGCTTGAACTCAACCGCAAATGCATGGCACAACCATGCTGTGGGTGCTCTCTGCTGCATGGATCCAAGCCCAACAGCATGGCACAATCTGAGCGCTCTCCATCACATGGACCCCACCTTACGTGCACGGCACAACCATGCCTTGAGTGTGGATCCAATCTCAAGCACACAAACCTAACTGCAAGAGCATGGCACAGCTGTGCCCTGGGTGCTCTCTACCACACATCCCCACGTCCCACACCTACCTGATTGGTGAGGAGAATCTCAGCCTGTTTGGCATCGCGCAGGAACTCCTGGAAGCCCAAGCACTGGGCAAGGAAGCGCTGCCGGGCATCCCACATCTTGTGCAGGGCTCCCCAGCCTGCCTCCACACCCCGCAGCCGCTCCCGCAGCTGCTCATACTCAGGGTCCTCCTGATTGCTTGTCACCCGCTTGCCTGCCTCCAGCAGCGCCGTGAAGGCAGCTGCGTGCCCCTCGGCATCCTCACGGGCAGCCGCATGCTTCCGCAGCAGCTCTTCTGCCTCACCCACCGAAATCGGCACCTCTTCAGTGGCTGCCACGGCTTTCTGTGCCCTGAAGAGCCATGCTTGGAAGTCATCCAGGTCCTGCAGGAAACTCTGCAGCTGCCCCACTTCTCCCAGCGCAGCCGCTCGGTCCCGCAGGGCACCCTGCAGCCCGTCCATGGCATCCTGCACCCCTGCCAGCCGCCCTGCCGTGTCCTCGGCCAACTCAGGGTGCTCCTGGGCCAGGAGGGTGGCTTGCGGACGTAGGGCATCCAGGCGGCTCTCGGCCGCTGTCAGCTCACGCTCGATGCCGTACAGCTTGCGCTGGGTGGCCAGGACGCCAGCCAGGTCATGGCCAAGCTCCCTCGTGGACTCCACCACCCGCGTCTTGCTCAGCAGCCAGGCGCGCGTCTCCTCGCACTCCAGTTGGAAGCTGAGCAGGTTGAGCGCCGAGCCCACTGCTGCACGCCGCTGGGACACCAGCTCCCGAAAATGGTCCCACCTGCATGGCCAAGAGGGTCAAGGTGGGGGGCACGGTGGGGTGAGGTGCCCTTGCTGCTCCGGGACCTACCTCTCATTGAGCTGCTGCTGGCACTGCCGGACCTGTGGGCTGTGTGGGTGGCCGCTCTCCAGCAGACCGTCAGCTGAGCGGTTGACAGCATCAATTTGAGAAGCCACGCCAGCCATTTTCTGCTCCAGCCCATCCAGCCTGTGGGAAGTCAGACTGAGAACGGGCTGCATCTTGCGACACTGTACCAAGAACTAGCCAGAGCTCATTGCGTGGGGCTGAGAACTGGCTGCAGACTGTGACACTGTGCTGCGGACTGCTCAGAGCTTGTGACATCGGGCTATGAATTGACCAAATCTCATGGCACTAGGCTGAGAACTTGCCAGAGCTCATGGCACTGGGATGAGAATTGGTCAGACCTCGTGACATCAAGCTGAGAACTGGCTAGCACTCATGACACCAGGCTGAGAACTGGCCACATCTCTTGACACTGGGCTGAATACCAGAGAGAACTCACGGCACCAGGCTGAGAACTGGCCAGAGCTCATGATAGCAAGTGGCAGCTCATCCATACCCTACCTGTGCTTCACCACATCCAGCTCCTCCAGCGTGTTGGGCACCTCCAGCTTCTCCAGCCACCGCTCCTTGGCGCCCATCCAGAGCTGGCAGGCTTCACTCTCTCCAAAAACAGTGTAGAGGTTGAGGGCATCCTGCAGCCTTCGGCCACGCGTCTTGGCCAGCGTGCTCACCTCGTGGTGCAGCTCCTGCAATGCTGCCAGGCGGTTGTGTGCCTCGGGGCCAGCCCGCAGCTCTGGTGGGAAGCCCTCTGCTTGGTGACCCAAGCGCTCCAGGAGATGCTGGGCAGCCGCCAGCTCCTCCAGCAGCTCCTGGTGCTCCCGCAGCAGTGCCTGCGTGTGGACTTCATCGTGACCCAGCTCCTCGCTGGCCGCTCGCTGCCGAGCCTCCGCCAGAACCTCTGCCAGTTCTTCAGCCTCTGCCTGGAACTGGAAGAAGCCCTCGGCCTCCCGCAGCCCACGGCGGCGGAAGGTCACCAGCTCCTGCAGCTGGTCCCATAGTACCCGCACGGCAGCTGCCCGGTCCCGCAGCCGCCCAGCGTCACGCCCTGCTGCTGCCAGCTGCTCAGCCATCACCAGTGCCTTCTCCAGTCGGGCTCCTTGTGCCTCCAGCTCAGCCTCCAGTGCAGTGTGACGACGTCGCAGCAGCAGCACACCTGCCAGGTCTTTGCCGTAGTCCAGCGCTGAGTAGATCTGCTCCTGTTCCTTGATCCAGCTCTCTGCCTCGTCCAGCTCCTGCAAACACTGCCAGACAGCCCGGGACTGCTCCAGCAGGGCTTTACGCCTCGCCGCCAGTGCCTGCAGCTCCTGCCGGCACATCTCCAGGTGGTTCACACGGTCTCGGATCACTCTGGGGTCACAGGGACGGTAGCCTGGCCAGGGAGCAGCAGGGGCATGCATTAGTGGGGCTCCTAAGGTGTGCTGCAGGAAGCATCCTGGTTCACTCAACCCCGAAGACACTTGTGCATGCACCTCTGGAGCAACTCCACCTTTAGAGGACTCAACTATGGGTACACTCAAAAACTGAAGAACCTTGGAACACCCAAAAACTGGAGTACCCACCCTTGGAGAACTCAACCCTTTGACTGCCCACCCCTTGGAGTGCCCAATCAGTAGGCACACTTGGAGCACCCACCTCTGGAGCAACCCGACCTCTGGGGGACCCAAACCCTTGAGCACCCTCCCTTTGAATGCCAAACCATTGGAGCATCCAACCATTAGAGATCCTTGGAGTTCCCAATCATTGGAGCACCCACCCTTAGAAAATCCAACACTCAGAGCACCCAACTACTGGAGACCCTTGGAGCATCCAACCTTTGGAGAACCCAACCCTTAGAAACCCTCAGGAAACCCAACCCTGATGCACCCAACCCACAGAATGATCAACCCTTGGAACCCCCAAAACTTTGGAGCATCCAACCCCTGGAACACTCCCAACCCCTTGGAGCACACCTACCCTCAGCATCAGCAAATCGGAGGGCAGCAGCACTGATGGCCCGCACCTTCTCTGCCTGCAGTGCCATGTCACCTTCCAGCAGCCGGTGGGTCTCCAGAAGCTCCTCCACCTCAAGGAGGTGCTTCCCAGATTCGGATGAGGCCAGCTGCACCTGTGATATACCTGGAGGTCAATTGCAGGCTACGAGCAGGTGGTGAGCACTCCAGCACCAACATTATCTCTGTGATGCATTCACCCAACCATGGATGCATCTCCTGCACCCATCACTTCCTGGCATAATGTGGGGCTGGTAGCTGCACGCTCTAAGCACCGCATCTTTCTCCAGAACCCAAACACCCCATAACCACCTCTGACTCCCCAAGAAGCCCCACTGATCCCCTGTGTGGTGGGACCAACGCACCATACTCATGCTGACTCCGAATCTCTTGCATCCACCTGCAGCTCACCTTGACCTCATCCATCCAGTTGATGCTGTGCAGCATCTCCTGAAAGAGGTGCTGAAGGGTGAGGTTCATCTCGAGGCGCTGGCGTCGGTTGCGCAGCAGCTCCTGGAGCTGCTCCCAGAGCCTCAGGATGTTGTCCTTGCGCCCCCTGATGCGTTTGATGTCGTGGTAGCCCTCCCTCTCCAGCTCCTTTGCCACTGCATCGATGGCCTGCACCCGTTCCTTGTAGGCAGCTGTGTCTGTCTCAATGGCCTCGTGTTTCTTCTTGGCTGCCTCCACTGCTGTCAGGTCTTGGCCAAAGTTATCCTGCTGGGAGCAAAGCCAGCAGTGAGGCAATGTCGGGGTGCCCCAATCCCCACAGTGGTGCTTGCTGGCCCCACCTGTGCCACCAGGCGTTGGTTCTCACTCAGCCAGGCCTCCCGCATGGCTGCTTTGCGGTCAAAGCGCCGTGCCAGCTGCTCCAGCTTCTCCTGCCGGATGAGCTCATTGCGCAGCGCCAACTCCCGCTCGTGCTCCGCTTTCTCCAGCTTCTCCCATGCCTGGGAAAAGGCAGAGTTGGGTGGTGGGACACATGTTCCGCGTCCCACTGGCCATGCATTGCTCTGCTGGTGAGTCCCAATGTGCCACAAGGGTGGGGGAATATCGATGCGGAAACACAATCTGCTCCTAGATGGATCCACACTGCACCGCACTGATGGACTTAATCCAACACAAGATGCACCCAATCCACTTTAGGATGAAGCTCAAGTGCCCCAAGACCTTAACTGCCCCAAAGGTAGACCCAACTTCAACTCCACCTGCTCCAGGAGGAAATTCAAATGACCCAAGTTCTTAATTAAGAATTGGCTCCAAGATGAACCTAACCTGCCCCAAGATGGGCCCACACTGTTTCAAGATGAAGCCCAAATTCCCCAGGACCTGGACAACTCCAATATGGATCCAACCTGCCCCAACATGGACCCAAAATGCCCCAGGACTTAACTGCTCCAGGGTGGACCCAACTTGACCCAGGTGCACAAACACCCAGGATGGACACAACCTGCAACAAGGTGGACCTCACCTGGCCCAAGAGCCTAAATGCTATAGGATGGACTGAAAATGCTCCAGAATGGACACAATATGCCCCAAGACCAAGCCCAAGCCCAAATGCCACAAGACCTGAACTGCTCCAACACAGACCCTATCTACCCTAAGATCTGAAATGCCCTCAGACGGACCCAAACTACCTGAAGTTCACACATGCTGAGAGGAACCCAACCTACCCCAAGGTGGACACAACCAGACTCAAGGGCCTAAATTACCCCGCAGTGGACCCAATACACCATGTGCCTCCATACCCGGTTGATGTCACAGACCAGACGCCCTTCTTGTGGTGTGTAGACACGCTGGTTGTTGGCTCGCATCCGAGACCGGATGGTGAAGAGCAGCACCTCCAGGTTGCCCTTCTCCTGAAACCTGAGCCAGCGAGAGCTCAGCCTGTGGCATCCACAGGTGCTCAACACGGGCAGGAGGTGTGGGAGAAATGCTTACTTGGGTGGCTTCTCCACCGTGCGGTAGGTGCTGAAGGCCTGCAGCTGGTGCTGCACACCAGCCAGTGAGTTAGCGAAGCTGCGGCTGTTGAGGGAGACGATGGTCTGCTCGATCCAGGTGAGCAGGTTGGAGGCCAAGCCCCCATAGCCCTCGATCATCCGCTTGGTCTCCTTGGCATGCTCAATGACCTATGGCACAGCCAGAGGTGAGCACGGGGCATCCCGGCACTCTCCAGTGCTATGCCATGCCATGCCATCCCAACTCATCACCATTCTGACCTTGCCCAGCCTCCTGCCCTTCACCTCCAGTTTCTTCATCTCGGAGAAGTAATGGTAGAAGGCCACCACATAGGTGATGATGGACTTCTCATCGGGGTTCTCCGTGAACACATCTGTGCAGTGGCAGAGAGGTGTCAGCCCCAACCAGCACAATGGGGTGCCACCATCCCACGGTGTTGATGGGTCCCCACATTCACATCCCACGCAGAGCCACCTCTGGGGTTGTTCCACTTCTATCCCTCCATGGGTATGTCCCAAGGGGGGGGAAAATGAGGCAGGGGGACTCACCTTCAGGGTCAAGGAGCGGGGTGATGCCCAGGTGCCGCTCGGCCACGCTGAAGGCATGCTCCAGATTGTGCCGGGCGTTGGACTTGGTCAGAGTTTTGAAGTCAAACAGCTCAGGCCTGGGGACAGAGAGCACAGAGACATGTTGACACAGCTGATACCGGTGACACTGTACCTATGCCAGCGGCTGTGCCATGAACCTGTGCTTGTGGATGAGGGCATTGAAGGCCAGTCCGTCCTTCCAGCTGGAGGTGAAGTTGGTGACATTCACGTGAGGGTAGCTACGGCGAAGACAACAAAGGGGTCACCATCACCCTCTGTGCACCCCTGGGCCCCAAGGCCACTGACTCCACCTCCACCTACCCTGCTGTCTTCATTTGGCACCAGAGCAGCAGCGCGTCCCTGGGCGAGCGTGTCTCTGGACCCTCCTTCATCTCCTTGATGACATCTTGCACCTGTGGGACAGATTGACAACCCAAGATGGTGGAATATGGCTCCTGCTGGGGCACTGAGTCTGTGGGTGCCACCTGCCCACGGTACCTGGAAGCGGAGGATGATGGTCCAGATGAGGCCAAGGATGAGGCGGTGGTTGCCATCCACAATGTCATGGGAGCCCATGTTCTCCAGGTGCACCTGCTTCTCCTTCAGGAACTGCAGTGCCTTATCCACGTTCTCCAGGCAGTGGATGCGCATCCGGCCCTTGGTGGGCTTGGGCTGGGGCACAATAGCACTCAGTGTCCTGCCCTCACTGCCTGGCATGCCCTGCCCTGCCTGGGGACCCCCACTGCCATGCCCAGCAGTCAGGGCGCAGTACAAGGGGTGGCCTGGCATGGCATGCTATGGCTCAGGATGGCACGGGGTGATAGTATAGCAGGGAATGTAACACTGTGGTATGGCATGGCACGGCATAGCATGGTATATCATAGAGTGAGATGGCACCAGATGACACAGGATGGGATGGCATGGGATGTGACAGAGTGGAATGGCGTGAGATAGCACAGGAGGAAACAGATCACTGTGGTATGGAACAGCATGGGATGGGATGGCATGGCACAGCATAACACGGAATGAGACTGCACACACAGCATGGGATGTCATGGCACGTGATGGTATGGGATGGAACAGCATGGGTTGAGAAGGCATGGCGCAGCTATGCAACGGCACAGCACGGCACATCACAGCACAGCAGGGTGTGAGATGGCACAGGATGGACCCCAGGGTTTCTATCAGGAGGACGCTCATACCAGCATCTCTTTGGACAGCACCTCCAGCAGTTTGATGAGCATCCGCCCGTCCCGGAGGTCCAAGTAGAGGTCGGAGATGCGGCAGGTGACGCAAGCCAAGTGCAGGTTCACCCACTTGGTGAAAGTCTTCTTCTGCACTGCCTCCCGCTCATCTGCAACAGGGGAGCAACCACAGTGACACCATCTCCAACTCATAGTGTCAGGGACTGCAGCGATTCAAACCCAGCCCCATACCTGCCAGCGCTTTGATGCGGGAGCGCTCAAAGAGTCGCGCTGAACTGTTGTCGTTGTCCAACTCATCGTCAGAGGCATCCCAGTGGCTGTAGGACTGCTGCAGCTCCAGATGGTCATAGTCATTCTCGGAGGTCATGGTCCCGGTGTCCCGCGGCTGTGTGGCCGGCGGCTACGGGGAAAGGACCCTCGCTGGGTGATGCGGGCACAGGCATGACCGCCCCGCTGTGCTGTAGGATTTGCGGCTAAGACCTGCCACTTAATCAGCTCAGCGGGATTTAGCGTTGCTCCCAGGTGTTTGGGTGCTCCCCACGGCTGTCACCCCATATGGGTCCCGCAGCATCCACGGGTGGCACCCAAAGGGACTGGCACTGACCCACGCCTGCGCCGGAGGGGCTTTAGGCAGACAGCAGGCAACAGCTGCTGGTTCAGGGGGGACAGGGAGGGGACGACCGCCCTCAGGGACATTTGAGCCACAGATAGAACCGGCCGGTATCTAAAAATGCTGCCAGCAGCTGCCGGCCGCCCTGGGGCCCCTGAAGGGTGTGAGGAGCCAGGTTGGGGGCTGTCACCTCCAGCACCCAAAATCCTCACAACTTCTTTGTGCTATGGGGTTTGCCCAGTTGGGACTCAGCACCTGTGGATGTATGGCACACTGAGGTGTCCCCCATGGGGCGACCCCAAGGGCTGTGAAGGTTTCGGGGGGAAAAAACCTGCGCACAGGGGGAGTTATCGGGGCCAGCCAGGCTGGGCTGGGTGCTGTGCTGTGCCCTAATCTTAGTGGTGCATATGTGAGTGAGGCTAGGGAGGGGTGTACATGCAGAGCACGCAGGAGCAGAGCACACAACATCCTAGCACCGTGCCAGACAGTACCTCAAAAACACTCCAACCGTGGGGAATCCCATATGTGGGAACCCTCCCACACGTGCTGCTGAGCAGTGCCATGCCTCTGCGCCTGCCATGCCAGCGGGCAGCCAGCATCCTCCTGCTCCTCCCCAATGCTGGCAAGGCCCCCAACGTGCTGCCAGTGCACACTGACAGCGTAGGGAGCGCCGACCCTTCAAATCTGCCTCTGCCACCACCAGGAAAACACAGAGCCCAGTGGGGTCACAGTGTAGGGCATCCCACTTGCCCCCTGCTGCCTTCCCAGTCTGCTGCTCGGTGCCGTGAATCAGCACTTCCCAGGGCTGGCATTGAGCTGCCACTACAGTGCCCACACTGTGCCCGGTGATCCCGCTGCTTGGTGCCCTGAGCCCCTGCCGCCCTCTGTGGGTATCCCGGACAGGGGTACAGGAGAACAGCAGCGTATGGGATCCCCATTCATCCCAAAAGAGTGAGTCTATGGGGTGCCAACACTCAGCATCATCCCAAATCTCCATGACCAAAGTGGGTTCGGAGCACTGCTGTGGGAGGAGGGTTGGCACTGTGTCCATCAGTGGCACAGCATGGCATGGCAGAGAATGGCATGGCATGGCATGGCACAGAATGGCATGGCACGGCACGGTATGGCATGGCACGGCACAGCTCCCCGGGGCCCCACAATGCCTGTCCCTGTCCCGCTGTCCCTGCAGTCGCCCGCCGGTGGCACACACACGTGCTGCCACGCTGCGTGCATTGCCAGCTATAAATAGGCCTGGGCTCAGCCTCGATCTCTCTCCAGAGCGGGGGGCACCCACAACCCAGTAGACCCATATGAGACCCCAAAACTCCGCAGCAACATCCCACAGTGGGGCTGTTCACTGTGGCACCGAACCCAGCACAGCAGCGGCGAGCATGGAGAAAAACACCCCACTCTGAGCGAAACCGAACCCAAAGGATTGGGACACCCCGATCGGGGCACCTCAAATGGCAGCACCCCACGCTGGAACACCCTACACTGGGGCACCCCGCATCGGGATGCCCCACATCGGGGCACCCCATGGCTGCATCCTCCCCCAAGGACACCGAGCGGAACCCCACCCCCCGTTGGGTGTCCCCAGGGCGCTCGGGAACGTCCATCCCCACCGCCCCCTCGGTCGTCCCCCCGCCCCCCGGTGCCGCACTCACCTGCGCGGGGCGGCGGCGGTTGCGGGAGGGCGAAGGGCGGCGAGTGCGGGCGCGGAGCGGGGCGGGGGGAGCGGAGCCGCCGGGCGCCGCGCTATAAATACCATTATCGGAGCGCGCAGGGACATTCCTGCCCGGGGCCCGGCGCTGCCCGCCCCGATAGCCCCGCTCCCCCCCAGGGCCGGGCGGAGGCGGGCGGGGACGCGGTGCCGCCCCGCAATGCAGCACAGCGGCCCCCCCCGGCCAGCGCCGCCGGTACCGGGAGCGCCGGCAGGGTGGAGCGGGGCGGGGGGAGAGGGGAGGAAGCGGGGTGAGGAGCATTCCCAGTTAGTGATGGGTGACCCCAGCCGGTCCTATGGGTCCCCCAGTTAGGACGAAGTGAGCCCCCAATAGCTTTGTGTGTCTCCCAGTTAGTGCTGGCTGCCCCCAGTTGGCCCTACTTACCCATACGGCCGGGGAGTCCCAGTTAATCCTATGATTCCCCCCAGTTAGCGCTGGGTGTCCCCCCCCTATAGCATTGGTTACCCCCTCATTTAGTACTGGGTGCTCCTAAGTACTGCTGGGTGCCCCTAATTAGTCTTAGGTGAACCCCTCAGTTAGCGTTGCCCCCCAATAGCCTTGGGAGTGCTAAGTGCCCCCAGCTGGTGCTGGGTGACCCCACTTTGTCCCGGGTGCCCCCAGTTAACCATGGGTGACTCCCCACTTAGCTCTGACCGACACACATTGGCCTTAGGTTCCCTCAGGTGAGAGCTGGGTGCCCCCATTTAGCGCTGGGTGCCCCTAACTAGCCCGAGGGACCCCTAACTAGCCCTAGGGGCCCACTCACTTAAAGTTAGATGCCCTTCCCAGTGGCCTTCAGTGCCTCCTAAATTATTCCTGGGTGCCCCCCGTTGGTCCTGAGTGCCCCCCTGGGTGCTGGGTGAGCCCAACCAGTCCTAGGAGCCCAACAGTGCCAGCTACCCCTAACGGCAGCCCGTAGCTCCGAGCGCCCCCACCACCCCTCAATAACTCAAGCTGCCCCCACTCAGCCCTGTGCGCTCGTGGGGGGGGGGGGGTGCGGGGGGCGTGGTTACGCTTGGCCACGCCTCCGTCAGCGCAAAGCGCCACCCTATGCGCGGCGGAAGTCTCGCGAGAAGCAGCGTGATGTGCGGGGGCTGTGTGGGCACGGAGTACCCCGAGAGGGTGGGTAGGCCGCGGCCGGGCCGGGGGGGGGGCCGGGGAGCACCGAAGCCCGGTGCCGAGCCGTGCGGTGTCCCCTCGTAGGGCACCACGTGCCTGGAGGGCGGCTCCTTCCTCCTTAACTTCGTGGGGTGCGCGCGGTGCGGCCGCCGGGACTTCGTACTGCTGGGCAACCGCGCCGCCGGCCTGCACGGCGACGATGAGATCATCACCTACGACCGTGAGCGGGGGGTGGTCTGGCCTGGTGTGGGGGGGCTCTGAGGGTGTCTAGAAGGGGGGTGTGGGACTCCTGGCGGTTTCTTGGGGGTTTGGTGGTTTTTTGGGGGTGGAGGGGTGTGTTGGGGGTCTGGTGCTTTAGGGTGGGTTTGCCTTGTGTGGGAGGAGGTGTTGCGGGGTGTCCGGGAGGGGGGGAATTGGGGCTCAAGGCTTGTGTCTGAAGGGGGTAATTGGTGGGGTTTGGTGCTGTAAAGAGAGGGGTGTTGGAGGGATGTATGGGGGATATTAGGGAGAGGGAGGAGAGTGGAGGGAGTGTTTAGGTATTGGGCTCGAGGGGGCTTTGGGAGTCCGGTGCCATAAAGGGGAAACTGGGAGGAGTTGAGCCTTGAGGGGGATATTGAGGGTTTGGGGCCTTACAGGGGTGATTACCTGCTGGGGGAGTGGGGGGGAGGGTTGGTGCTTTGAGACCTAACCTGGGGCTCGGGGGGCTCAGCATCCCAGGGTGGGACTTTTGCCCCGTGTAGGGGCTGAGGTGGGTTCAGAGGTGAAGCCAAGGGTCCCCAGTGAGCGCTGTGCCAGGGCTGGGCACATCATCATATCCCCATCCCTGAAGGCCCTTACCTGGCTTCCTCTGCAGACCTGTGCAAGAACTGCCACCACCTGATTGCACGCCACGAGTACACCTTCAGCGTGGTGGACGACTACCAGGTACATCCTCCAGGGGTCAGGGGGTTCTGCTGTGCTGCATGGTCTCTCCCCAGCCCTGGGGGGTGCCCTCAGCTTTGCTAGTGCCCACCTGCCCTCACAGCCACTGGAGGGAGCTGGAGGTGAGCAGCAGCTCTGGCACTGGTCCCGGTATCACAGGTGTACAGCTCAGGAGCTCTGTGGCACACATGAAAGCAACCACCCCACACTCCCCATCCCTCTTCCCTGGCTCATTGCCCATTCAGCAGCAAAGTGCTGGAAAATGGGCTCTGGGCAACCAGTGAGGCAGGGTCCTGGGGGGATGAAACGCAATCCGTTGTGATCTGATTGCAATCAGGGATCAGGTGTCAGCCACAGCTCAGGTTTCCTTGGCGGTGGAGGGAGGGGATAGTGTGGCCTGAGCCCCCTTCCTGCGCTGTGTTCTGCTCCAGGAGTACACCATGCTGTGCCTGCTATGCGGCCGCGCCGAGGACTCGGTCAGCATCCTGCCTGACGACCCACGTCAGATGACCCCACTCTTCTGAAGGCAGTTTGTAACCCTGGGTGGGGGGCACTTCAGCCCTGACTTGAGACCGCTTTGTGCTGATGAAAAGAGGGGGGGGGAATGGCGATGGGCAGCCTGTTGGCACCCTGAAACGGTTCTGTGCAGCGCAGCTGCCTGAGGAGTGCGAGCAATAAAGGTGAATTTGGTACAGCTCAGAGCTGCATGCAGAAGCACTCTGTATTTGTTCCCCCCCTTGGTGGGAACAGGCTGGGGGTGATGTCATTCTCCTGTGCCCCACCTCCCAGTGCTTGCTCTGCTCCCAACCCCCTCCCCACCCACCCAAAGCCCTTCTAAGGCTGTTGCCTCACTCTGCCTGCTGTGCCCCTCTAGGTGCACTCATTCCTGTTGTGGGCAGGGCGGGGTGGCACACCCTCACTGTGAGGCTGCAGAAATTGCTTTCACCTCTCCCCCTCTCTTCCTATAATGGAGCTGCTGCCATGCTTTGGCACCGTTCCATTGTGCACAGCTACTTCCTGCATCCCATGTGCTTGGTGTCTCAAAAACCAGGAAGGGGGGCACAAACAAGGGGGCTTGGATGCTGCCTCCAGCTCATTTATTGCCGCCAGCCCCATCCCAGCTGCCCCAGCCCTCCACCCCATCAGACCCCCTCCCCATGGGGGTTTCGGAGGGGGCCATCACCTGGCAGAGGACTGGGGCTATCTGGGGAGGGGTACGGCCCTACTTGGCCAGCTTAAGGAGGCGCTGGATATCAGGCTCTATCTGGGCAGTGGGCAGGCGAGGGCTGTAGCGACGGAAAGGTTCCCCCTCGGGCCCCACCAGGAACTTCTCAAAGTTCCAGGAGATGTCAGAGCGCCGCACAGGGCTCCACACCAGGAAGCGGGGCTCGGCCATCAGGTGGTCTGCCTCATCCACGGGGGCGGGCAGGTGGGCCTTCAGGTAGGCAAAGACAGGGTGGGTGTCCTTCCCGTTCACCTGGCACTTCTGGAACAGGGTGAAGTTGGGCTCGAAGCCGCCCCCCGGCCGCACGTGCTTGAGGCAGTTGAGGATCTCCTCGTTGGTGCCGTTCTCCTGGCAAGGGTACGAGGGGCTGAGCCGCATCATCCACCACCCCGCGTCCCCTCATTCCCGTGGATTTACCTGGTAGCCAAACTGGTTGCAGGGGAAGCCCAGCACCACCAGCCGCCGCGGGTAGCGTGCCTGCAGCTGGTTGAGCTGGGTGTAGTCCCGCACCGTGGTGCCTCAGAGCGACGCCACGTTCTCGATGAGGACCACCCGCCCGCGGAAGACGTTGAAGTCCACCTTCTCCCCCTGCAAGGAGGTGGCGCTGAGGTCGTAGAAGGACTTGGCGATGGGGATGCTCATGGCTGCAGGTGACGATGTGCTCTGCCGCCTGCCTGCCCGCCTTAAAGGCTGACCTGTGCCCACGTGACGACATCCGTGCTGTGACTGGGTGGAAAGCAGAGCCGGCCCACCTGCTGGCACCTGCCCAGGGACGGGGCGGGGGAAGGCCAGGGCAGCGCCACCGGCCTCAATTATTGATGTGGCTGCCACAGCACGGAGCTCAAAGCAGCCTGGGGCTGGGTGCAGGGTGCTGGCTGTGTGTGCCCCTGCATTGTCCTTAGTGCACGCTCGTCCCAGTGCCCACCATCCTGAAGCCCGCGTGCCCCAGTGTCCATCACCATCCCCGTGCCAGCCATAATCCTGCTGCCTACGTGTCATCCTTCTGGTACCCATCCATCCTGATGTCCAGTGCTGTCCCATTGCCCGCTACTTATCCTAATGCCACCACTGTTCTAATGTCGGCTTGTCCCAGTGCCCACCATAATTCCAATGCTCACTCATCCCAGGAAGTGACAGTGGCCTAAAACACACCTGCCCTGGTGCCCACTGTTGCACTGTCTATAACCACCCTAATAACCACAAGGGCCAGTGGCCATCATTCTGTTGCCAACTCATCCCAGTGACCGCCACTGCCCTAAGGTTCCCCCATCCCACTGCCAACCATCATCCCGATGCTCACGTATCTCAGCACTCATCACCATCCTAGTGTCTGTCAGTTTCAATAAGGAACAGCATCCTAATGCCCAAATATCCAGCTGTCTGCCACCATCCCGCTGCACAACCCTTCCCAGTGCCCATGACCTAATGCACGTGCCCCGTTACCCACCACCCTTCTAATGTCATTCCATCCCAGTGCCCACCATAATCCCAGTGTCTGCATGTACTGGTGCCCATCACCATCCTAATGCCCACCCATCCCAGTAAGCAACCCAATGCCCAACCATCTCGATGCCCACCACCAACCCACTGCCCACCCAACCGTGTGCTCGCTGCTACCCTGATACCACCATGTTCCAGTGCCCAGCTCTTCCCTGCTGCCCACCACCATCCCATTGTCCCTCCATCCCGGCGCCTATGATCATCCTAACGCCTGCACTTCCCACTGCCATCCATCCATTTCCCACCCATCCCAGTGCCCACTGCTTGGTGCCCATGGCCCTGTTACCGCTGCATCTCCACATCTCCACAACCTTGTCCCCACCCTAGGAAAGGGGACACTGGTGGGTTCCCTCCATTATTCATCACTGCTCGGGTTGCTGCAGTGCCGGGGACGCCACGGTGGCACCGCCAGGTGACACCGTTCCCGGTGAAGGGGCTCCAGTATCTCCTTTATTGTGGAAACGGTGTGCAAAACAGGGTTGCAGGGTATGCCAACAGTGCCTGGGACCCCCCCAAACACCAAGGGGCTGGGGTGGAGTGGGGGTAAGTCCCCGTTCCTTGTGTCCCCCCACCATGCCCCCTCTGTAGCAGGGCAGGGGGAGGCCAGGCTTCAACACCAGCAGTTTTTGGGGTTGTCGTGCCCCCCCGGGGTCTGCTGCTCATCCTCCTCCAGCTGGGCCAGCTCAGGGGGGGCCGTAGCAGTGCGCAACCCCTCCAGCTCCTTGCGGTGCGCCTGCAGCACCAGCTCCGTCAGTCGGGTGAAGGACTGCAGGGAAATGGGGTCAGCCTTTGGGATGGGGTGGGAGGCACCCGCCTTCAGCCCCACACACCTCCTTTATGTTCAGGTTGCTGCAGGCACTGGTCTCATAGAAGTCCATTCCATACTCCCGGGCAAGCTGCGAGGCAAAGGGCTCGGCGGTGCCGATAGGATTTTGGGTGAGGGGTCAGCCCCCCATTTCTCAACATCATGATGGGGCAGACAGACGGTCCCATTGGGTGCACAGTCTGTGGCCATGCATTGGGGTGTGGGGCAATTTTAGGGGAGGCTGGAGGTGGGGGAGCATTTGGAGGGAGAACTTGGGTGATGCTGGGGGGAGCACAAGGGGATGCTCAGGGTGCAGGAGGCTCCGGGGGGGGGTCCTGGTGCTCTGGGGTGCCCTGGCCACGCAGGGGGTGCCACCCCACCAGCTCACCTGCAGCCCTTGCTCTTTGGCCACTTGCCTCTTGTGCTCTTCGTCTGCTTTGTTCCCAATGAGGATCTTCTGGACACCATCGGGTGCATACTGAGAAAAGGGATGGGGGAGGAGGGAGCACATCAGCACCTCTCACCTCACCTATAAATGAAAGGGACCTCCCTCTGAGCCCCCACCTCGTCCACGTCGCTGGCCCACTTGACGATGTGCTGGTAGGAGCGCTCACTGCTGATGTCATACACTAGGAAAATGCCCTGCAGGAAAGGCACCAGGGAGGGGAGAGGAGGCAGCACTTTGACCTCCCCGTGCCTCAGTTTCTCCCCCTCGTGCCCCTATTACCTGTGCCCGCCGGTAGTACTGCTTGGTGATGGTTTGGTACCGCTCCTGCCCTGCCGTGTCCCTGGGGGCATGGAGGGGGTTGGAGAAGTCATTCCTTACCCCATGCCTCAGATGAACCCCGAGGGGGGGCACCGTGGGGTGCGACCTCCCCAAGCACTCACCAGATCTGGATGCGCACCTTGATGCCATCCACCTCGATCGTCTTCATCTTGAAGTCCACCCCTGGATGGGAGGACGGCAGCTTTATCATCATTATTTTTTTTCCTGGGGGGTGGTTCTGTGCTTCCTCCCTACGTTCAGCTGGGACTGGGGACGCCCCCCCCACAGACCCCTTCAGCCCTCCTGGTCCATAGCTGTGCTGTGCCACTCTGAAGCCCCGCGGAGCTCCTTCCGCTGCCCTCCGATGCTCCCAGCACTGCAGCTCGCCGCTGCTCCCTGTCCCCAGTGTGGTGGCTCCCGGTGCCCCCGATTTCCCTGCTGTTTCCTGGTGCTGCGATGCTCCCAGCGCTCCCAGTTTCCCATTTTCCCATAGCTTCAATCTCCCCATTTTTCCAATTCTCCCAGCTCCCACTTCTCCAGTTTCCAGGTTCCTCACTGCTCCCAGCCCCCAATTTCTCCTCTTCCGGATTCTCCCACCTCCCGGTGCTCCCAGTTTCCCATTTTCCCACTACCCGTCGCTCCCGGTTTCCCGGAACCGGGGTGCTCCCGGTACCCTCGGTTTCCAGGTTCCCCCGTGTTCCCAGCTCCCGTTGCCCCCGCTTTTGCTCTGCTCCCAGCCCTCCCTACCCCCGCTTTCTCACTGCTTCCAGCTCCCGCTACCCGCCCGGTTTCTCGTCTCCCAGCTCCCACCCCCTGGCGCCGCGCATCCCCGGTGCGAGTACCGATGGTGGAGATGTGCGCCGGGTGGAACTCGCTGTCGGTGAAGCGGCACAGGAGGCACGTCTTACCCACGCCCGAGTCGCCGAGCAGCAGCAGGCGGAACAGCACGTCGTACTGCTTGGCCATGGCGGCCTCGCGCCGCCGCCGGGCCGGGGGAGGGGATCCTGCGGGATGGCACCGGGGCGGGGCGCGGGGATGCGCCGGGCACCGGGAGGGAGAGGCGGGAGGGATGGGGGGGGGGGGGGGGGGGAGGCAGTGAGGGATGCACCATGGGGAGGTGGAGGCACACACGGTTTTGGAGCGGGGGATGTAGGGGCTCGATGAAGAGTCGTGAGTTTGGAGCAGGGGATGTGGGTGACAGAGGAGGACGCAGCAAGGGTCAGAAAGGGATGCGGTGGGGGACAGCAACAGGGACAGTATGAGATGTCCTGGGGCACCGAGAGGCAGCAATGGGGTGTATGGAATGGACCATTTGGGAACACCTGGAGTTGCAGCCAAGGCACTGGGAGGAACCACAGCGCATTGAGGGGGTATTGGGGACACACACACGGGTTTGGACCCAAGGGACATAGGTGACACCTCAGCAGATATCTGGGAATGCACTGGGGGTCACCAGGAGGAGGTAGCATGGGGAGGTGCAGGGGGCACACACACTGGTTTGGAGCAGGATATGCGGGTGACAGGTGGGGACATGGCAGGGAACACCCGCAGATGCACTGGAGGACACCAATGGGGCTACCAGGAGATGTCCCGTGTCACTGGGAAGCAGCATGGGAAGGAGCTGGGGGATATGGGACAAGGTGGGTGGCGTGCGTTTGGAGCGGGGGATGTGGGCAACAGCTGGGGACACAGCAGGGGACAGCGCAGAGGTGCAACTGGGCGACGTTGGAGGTGACATTGGGTGACATCCTGGGTCACTGGGAAGATGCGGAAGGGGGTATGGGGTGGGGACACGCATGGGTTTGGAGCGGGGGACGTGGGTGACAGAATGGGACGGACCACAGGGCACTGGTGGGGACAATGGGAGACGCCCGCAGGTCTCTGTGAGGCCGCACCGGCTGGGGTGATGGGGTGGGGACGCCCAGAGCCAGCCCGGGGAACACCCCCAGGGTTGGGGGTTTGCCTGCGCGGCCCGAGCGTCGCAGCGCCACGAGGTGACACCGCGGCCACACTGCGACACGGCGTCACCTGACCACACAACGCCAGCGCGCCGCCACGCAGCGCCGCCTGCCCCGGGGTGGTCGGGGCTTTAGAGCGGAGTGGGCGTGGCCAACGGCGGAGGGCGTGGCTACCCCGAAAGGGGCGTGGTCTTATGTCCCCGCCCGGCCGCCGTCGGCCCGGCCGGCAGCAGCATGGCGGGGGCATCCCCGCACGGCCCCGGTCCGCACGGCCCCGGCGGGCGGCGGCGGCTGCGGGAGGACGGCGTGAGGACACACACCTCCGCCGAGCAGGTGCGGGGAGAGAGGCTGTGGGGCCGGGGGTGGGGGGATTGGGGTCTGAGAGGCCGTACGGCCGGGGCTGAGGTACTGCTGTGTGAGGGGCCCGGGGCTCTGAGGGGTTGGGGTGTGGAAGTGGTTAGGGGGCCAGGATCGGAGGGGGCCTTGGGCCTGGGGGCTGAGGGGGCTGTGGTGCTGCGATCTGAGGGACTGGGGGCTTTGGGGCTGGGATCTGTTGGACTGAGGGCTCAGGGAGCAGGGATCTGTGGGACTGGGGGCTGAGGGGTTGGGGTCTAAGGGGCCATGAGATATGAAAGGGTGTATAACTGAGAGCTTGCAGAGCATGGGATTGTGATGGAGCTGTGGAGCTGGGTCTGAGGGGCAAGTGCCGAACTGGGGTCTGAGAGGGCCAAAGCCTGAAGGACTGAGGTCTGAAAGCAGTGGTCGGGGAATGCCGTGGGTCTGGGATCTGAGTGCCAGGGTCAGAGAGTGCCATGGGGCCAGGTGTGAGGCAGTGAGGGGGTGAATTTCCCTGCTCCAGCTCCAGACCGTGGTGCATTGCTTAACTTTGGGACCAGGAAGCCCCAGCTGTACTTCTTGCATCAGCTCCCTTGGCCCCTGGCGTGCTGGGGTGGGACAGGGAGGGGTCTGAAAACTTTAACCTTAGACCTAAAGTGAGTGGAGGTTGCATGGTGTGGCAGCTCCAGGCACTGACTGTGTGCTCTACTTCTTGTGCCATAGAGCAAAGTGGAGGACATTGTGCAGGAAGTGTTTGATGCCTACAAGACGAACCACCATGCTGTGCAGTAAGTGCCCCGTGAGTGCTCCCACAGCATGCTCTGGGCTGGGGCTCTGCTGAGCCCTGCCTGCTGCCTTGCAGGTTTGTCCTGCAGCGGGAGAAGCACTTCCACTACCTGAAGAGAGGCCTCCGGCAGCTGGGTGAAGCATATGAGGTACTGAGCACAGCCCCAGGGCTCCCTGGTGAACCCTTCAATTGTCATCGAGTTATTCCTGCCCTGGAGGCTGCTCCTGTGCCATGGGGTGCCCCGGGGTGGTGGATTCGTGATTTGCCCTTCCCAGAGTGCCTGTAGCCCCTCATGTCCCCCCTGTCCCTATAGTGTCTGGATGCCAGCCGCCCCTGGCTCTGCTACTGGATCCTGCACAGCCTGGAGCTGCTGGAGGAGCCCATTCCCCAGTCGATCGCCTCTGAGTAAGTCCTTCCTTAGCCTTGGGGGGCATCGAGGGGTCTGCACCCCATGAGCCACGTCAGAGCTGCTCAGCGTGGGTGCGCCTGCTCCCAGAGGTGCCCACTGCCCTGTCCTCTGGGGCCACCTCCCGCCGTCGCCGTGTCCCTGGCGCCAGCACAACGGTGCTTTGTGTCCTGTGGAGCCCTCAATGCTGCCTATTCTTGCCGGCCAGCATCTCGTGACAGAGGGAGGTGGGGGAGATACAGGAGTCAGCATCCACGTCCTGGGGTGGGGGGCTCCCCGAGGTGGTTGGGACACATCACCAAGGTGGGAATCCCCCTGGAAACACCTGGGGACACTGAGATGGGGCTGGAACCTTTTTCTGCTATGGGATGTGCTAAGGGAAGGCTCAGTGCCATCCTGGGACCCTCACCCTCTTGCCCACCCCGCCCCAGTGTCCTTCCCTGGTTCCTGTCCCCAGCTGTCCCCCTTGTCCCTGCAGTGTCTGCCAGTTCCTGAGCTGCTGCCAGAGTCCCCAGGGTGGCTTTGGGGGGGGGCCAGGCCAGCACCCCCACCTTGCCCCCACTTACGCCGCTGTCAACGCGCTCTGCATCATTGGCACAGAAGAAGCATATAGCATCGTTGATAGGTACAGGAGGGTGGTGTGGAGCTGTGGTTGGGGTGTGTGTGGGGGGGGTTTCTAGCTCCACGCTGCCCCACACACCTGCATTCTTCCACAGGCAGAAGCTGCTGGAGTACCTACACACGCTGAAGCAGCCCGATGGCTCCTTCCTTATGCATGTAGGCGGTGAGGTGGATGTCAGGTGGGTGAGCTGTCCCCTCTTTGACCCTGTGCAGCCCTCACCAGGGCTGGGGACAGAGGGGACATTGCCCCCTTCTCCCCCAGGAGCGCCTACTGTGCTGCTGCGGTGGCATCGCTGACCAATATCCTCACACCCGCGCTGTTCACTGGGACAGCCGAGTGGATAGCAAGGTGAGCGCTGGCCCAGAGCGGGCACAGGGGGGGTGGCCCCTCTGTCACTGTCCTTAGTGTTGTCCTCATGCAGATGCCAGAACTGGGAAGGCGGTATCGGCGGGGTGCCAGGCATGGAGGCTCATGGTGGGTACACCTTCTGTGGGCTGGCAGCGCTGGTCATCCTGAAGAAGGAGCACCTGCTGAACCTGCGCAGCTTGCTGGTGGGTGTCACAGGGTGCCGTGGTGCTGGGGGGTCCCGGTCCTGGTGATGAAACCCACTCCTGGTGATGAAACCTGCTGTCCCATGCAGCACTGGGTGACTGGGCGGCAGATGCACTTCGAGGGTGGCTTCCAGGGCCGCTGCAACAAGCTCGTGGATGGCTGCTACTCCTTCTGGCAGGCAGGGCTGCTGCCCCTGCTGCACCGTGCCCTTCACACACAGGGTGAGTGGCCCAAACGGGGAAAACCAGGGCTTCATCTGCCTCCAAGAAGCATGTTTGTAGAAGGGGGATGAATGAGCTTGAGCAAGGAAGCAAAGCGTGGCACAGCCCTGGAGGGTGCGGCAGGACCTTCGGTTAGAAAGAGGCTTCCCTGGGGTGGTCTTGGGGTGTTTTAACAGACCCTCTTTCCCCCCTTCTCCTGTGCAGGTGATGAGGCGCTCAGCATGTCACGCTGGATGTTCGACCAGTCGGCGCTGCAGGAGTACATCCTGCTGTGCTGCCAGTGTCCAGCTGGAGGGCTGCTGGACAAGCCGGGAAAGTGAGTATTGAGGCAGTTGTGGGGGAGGTACTGCACCCCCAGGGCTCTCTGCTCAGTGTGCCCCCCACCCTGCCCCAGGTCACGGGACTTCTACCACACCTGCTACTGCCTGAGCGGGTTGGCCATTGCCCAGCACTTTGGCAGCGGAGATCTGCACCATGAGTTGGTCCTGGGCATCCCTGAAAACCGCCTGGTAGGTGGGGGGGGGAGGGGATACGGGACTCCCACTTCAGGGCTTCTTCAGGCTCAAAGTGCTTTGTCCTTCACTCTGGCAGCAGCCCACGCATCCCATCTACAACATTGTGCCGGAAAAAGTGATGAAGGCAGCGATGCACTTCTTGCAGCAGCCTGTGCCCAGCCTGGAGGCAACAGGGTAGGGGTCTGCGCTCCACCCATCTGGGCAGAGTGAGGCCCTCAGGGTGCTAGCCATACCAAAAAGGAGCTGGGGGGCCGTAAAGCAGAGCTGCAACCTGCCCTCAGGGTGAGTAAGGAGCATGGGAGGGTTCCCAGCCCTGCTCCCCCCTCCCCAACCCCAAGAAAACACAGCTACCATGGGGAAGGATAAAATACGTTTTGGGTTTTTTTCCTTTTTATTATTTATAAGTCTTATAGTAAAGGGAAGCCTTAACTTGCAAGACAACTCTGAGCAGTATGTACAACATACTTTAGATCCATGGAATGAATGGCGTTAAAATGGGGTCACCTACAGGGAGAGGAGAGGTGGGGAAATGCCACAAATGTGGGGAGGCGGCTTCTGGTGTTCGTGTGTTGGAGGGGTGGGACATAGGGCAGGATGCACACGCAGACCACCCAGCCCGAGCCCTGCAGCTCCATGCCATGGAGGGCAGGGGGATGCCTTGCACACACAGGAAATAAATAGCGAGACCCCCCCCCTGTGCTGACCCCCTGGGGGTGCCCACAGGTGGGCAATGGGGGCTGGGGGGGATGCCCGCCTCCTGCACAGCCTCGTGCTCAGCTCAGGGCTGCAGTGGTCCCTGGGTATAAATAGAAATGCTCATATAAAACCAAAGGGGGGGAGGAGGTGCAGAAAGGGGCTCGCTAGCGGCAGGGGGGAGAGGAAATGGGGGTGCTGGTGGCATCTCCACGCAGTCGGGGTCCCCCAGACCCCCCGGATTCCGGCACGGAGGGCTGCAAGGGTGCAGCCCTGGAGCCTTGAGGAGAAAAGGGTGAGTCCTTAGGGGGCCAGGGGGCAGGTGTGGGGGGGCCTAGCTGGCCTCCATGCGCAGCTTCTTCCTGCTCTGTGGCTCATCAGGCTCCGAGTCAGAGCTGGAGTCAGAGCCGCCGTCAAAAGCGGAGATGGCACTGCCCTTGGGGTTGGTGTACAGGCTGCTGTCCGCTGCTGGGTAGTTGGCCTGCAGCTGGGCACTCGAGCGCGCCTTCTCCAGGGCTCGCACTGCAAGGCAAGGGGCGTCACAGCCCAGGGTGGGGAGGGGCACGGCCTTTGTACCCCCTTCCTGGGGGGAGCTCACCTTGCTGCTCCAGCAGTGCGTTCTGCCGCTTGAGGTCATCGATGTCCTGCTGGTGCGTGTGGTTTTTCCGGCGCATGTACTGGATGTACTCTGTGGCTTTGTCCAGGATTTGGGCCCGGGATGCCTGTGGCAATAGTGGGAAAAGGCACGGGCCAGATAAAGACCTCAGCTCTGCCATGGGGTGGAGGCCCCCAGGATGCGCGTGGCACCGCTTCAGAGACCCGCAGCCCCTCACTGACTGCGCCATTAGGTTCCGCCACCAAAACCTCAGAGCCGGGCAACGTTGGCAGGAGGAAGCACTGCTCCACTTGGCGTAGCCGAGGGAGGGGGAAGTCAAAAAGGTCCCTGTGGGGCGTGCCGCCGCGCTCCACAACCTCACCTTCTCGCCCTGCAGGGAGGGCACGGAGTCACGCAGGCTGTGGAAACTGTCCTTGATGTGGTCCCGCCGTTTGCGCTCCAGTGCGTTGTGGTGGGCTCGCTTGTCGGCCTGCAGGGGGTGGGGGGCGCGTGCACATACACACATACACATACAGAGTGGAGCAGGGAAGAGGGGGGGGGGGGGCACGGTGCTTTCAGTTTCCCCGTGGCGCAGCTTCCTGCTGTGGCTGAATTGGGGCTGGGCCTAGAAGTGGGGGCCGGTGGGGGGGAAGCAGTTTCACACCCCCCAGAATGCCTCAGCCCCTTGTAGCACACAGCGTTGCCTCTGCATATGCCCAAAGGGCACGGCCCCACCTGCGTCCCCTCTCCCTAAGGCAGCTCTCTGGAAAGAGGCTGCTGCTCAAAGAGAGCCCACAGAGAAACAGCTCCAGAAGAGACACCCTCCATCCCAACCACACAAATTCACGTCTTCCCCATAAAGCAGGCACAGCCCTCCTGCTCCCCCCACCTGACAGCCCCTGTTTAATGCCACAGCCCCCCCAGACGACCCCTAAACATAGCCTCCACAGGTATCGTTACCCCTCAAAGTAAAGACACTTCCATAACATGGCACCACAGGTGTCTGTCCCAACCTCCCAAACCCAACTGTGTCCATTTCCTTCCCCCACCCCCTCCAAGACAAAGTATCCTCTTATCAGCCTCCCAGGCACACCCCAAACACAACCCCACCCCCCCCAAAACAGTCCCACAGCTGTCCCCCTTCCCCAAAAGCCCCAAAGAAGCACCCCTGTGAGAGTCCTATTACCACAGCTCCACCATTTCCCTCCAAACATAGACCCTCACCCTAACAGAGCCCCCCCCGAAGACACATCCCACACCCTGAGTCCCATAGATATCCCCCCTTACACAGAGTCCCTCCAAAGACACATCCCACAGGTATCTCCCCCCCAGCTCGACCCCATAGGACCTCCATCATGACATAATCCCCCCAGAACAAAACCCCACAAGTGTTCCCCACAAACAGAGCCCTCCCATCACCACAATCCCCCATCCCCTCCCAACCAGAGCTCCCTCTTCCCCATGCAGCCCTCCCAAAGACACATCCCACAGGTGTCCCCCCCCTCCCCCAAGACTGGACCCCACAGCTAACCCCCCCACCCCCATTGACACGCAGCCCCCCCAAACACAACCCCACAAGTGTTCCCCCCAAACAGAGCCCTCCCATCACCGCAGTCCCCTCCATATCCCCCCCACAACAAAACCCTGTAGACCTCCCCACAACAACCCTCCCCTATACAATCCCAAAGACGCATCCCACAGCTGCTCCCTCGACGGGACCCTATAGACTCCCCCATCACACTGACCTCCCTCAGACCCTCCCCGCGTTTCCACACAGGTGTCCCCCCTCCGCCAAAACACCCCACACAAGTGCCCCCCCCCGCCCCAAATACGACCCCCTCACGGCACAGCCCTTCCCCAGCCAGTGCTCTCCCCAAGAGCAGAACCCCATAGCCCCTCCCCCCCCCCCCAACGTACCGCGGACTGGAAGCGGGGCTGCTCCTCCTGCGGGCCCCGTGAGGAGGAAGCATGGAAGGGCGGAGGGGAGGAGGAAGAAGGGACAAACCGAGCGTTACCCCCTCACTGCCCACATCGGGGCACCGGGGGGAAGGGGGGAGCGGGGGGGTGGGCGGACTCACGTCGCTCTCCACCTCGATGTCATCGTTGTCGCTCATCGCTGCCGGCCAGGGAGCAGCGGGCCGCGCCGCCACAACAACAGCGCGCAGCGCGCGTGCGCCCGCCCTGCCCGGCCGCTCGCCTGAGCGCGGGGCATTGTGGGGCGGCGAGTCCAAGGCTAACGAGACTGCGCAGACGGGGGCACGCAGGGGACTATAGCTCCCGGCGTACACCGCGCCCCCGCGCACTGCATGCCGGGAGCCGTAGTCCCCTAGCGGTCAGGCAGCCGGAAGTCCCGCCGGCGGTCGGAAGTGCCGCTGCCTTCTCGCTCACGAAGGGGTGTCGAAAGCAGCGGGACGGAACGGCGGCACTGAAGGCGGAGATGGCAATCGGATGAACCTTTTATTGAGTCGGAGATCAGCGGGGAGCGTGCAGTGCCTCGGGGTCGGCTCCGGCGGGGCTCAAGCCCCAGAGGGTGCAGCTGTGTGGGGAGGCCTGTGAGGCTGCCAGAGGCCTGTAGGCCCGCTGCCTAATTTCTCTGCTCCCCATCATCTCTCGCCGTCTCGTCCTCCTCCGCTGGCGGATGGCTGTTGTCACGGCTCTCCCCCTCACCCTCTGAGTTGGTTTCATCAGAGTCATCCTCCTCCAGGTAGCGGTACCCGCTGGCCCTGTGGCGTGGACGTGGCATGCGGGGCAGGCGGAAGGCCACGCGCTGTGCCAACCGGCGCTCCATCCAGCCATAAGAACCTGCCGCCAGCCCCAGCGCCAACAGCATGAGAGACAGCTTGGCCTAGGGGATGGAAGGGATCAGCATGTGGGACAGCCTCACTGAGCCCGGCCCTCGCCCTATCCCAGCCCTGCTCACCTTCATAGGCAGCCCTGACCACAGGTACACAACGAAGATGGCCAGTGCCTGCCACCAGTGGTAGATGGTGAAGACGAAGTCTTGGCGCTCTTTGTCTTCATACAGCATGCCCAGGAGGACTAGGTGGAGGGAGGCAGGCACACGCTGTCAGCATCCCCAGCCTATGTCATTGTCTTCTGATAATTACTAGTGAGCCAACAGAGCTGGGGACCGCTGGGGCACACAAGGACAGGACAAGCTGGGGACAACAAGCCCTACCCACAGAGCTAGGGAACACTGAGGGGCATGAGGACAGGATGAGTCAGGAACAACCTGCCCTACTCAAAGGGCTGGAGGCCATTGGGGGACACAAGGACAGAGTGAAGTGGGGACAACCCACTCTATTCATGGAGGTGGGTACCATCGGGGGACATGAGTACAGAATTAGTTGGGGACAACCTGCCCTACCCACAGAACTAGGACTACCAGAGGACACAAGAACAGGATGAGCTGGGTACAACCTACTCCACCCATGGAACTGGGGACCACTGGCCAAGATGGTCTGGAAACAACTTGCTCACTCCTGGGGAAGCCAAAGACTGTACTGGGACATTCCCACTACTCACTGCTAATGCCAGTCTTGTTGAGGGCACTGCCCATTCCCCAGAGTGCGGCTATGGTGTAAAGCAGAGGTGCCTGCTCCACTTGTCGGGGCGTAGGTGCCCAGCAGAAGAGCGTCACCAGGATAGAAGTGTGGAGCAAGGCTCCGGCCAGCAGTGGGTACTGACGTCGCAGGCGCAGCATGAAGAGAGCAAGGCTAGAGCAGGTGGAGGCGGAGAAGCCGTAGGCGATGAGGAGGTATGCCAGCTTCTCCAGCCCCAGGGTGCACACGCCATAGTTCTGCATCGAGGACAGGCTTAGCATCATGCAGCCGTGCCGTCCCCATGCCACCACCCCATCCCAACTCTGTGCTGTACCAAGGAGAAATCATTGCAGACGAAGAGCACCTCAAAGCCACTGTAGATGAAGAAAGGAAGGAGGTGGCGGAGGCGATAGTCCCGCATGTGCTTGAAGGGCAGCTGGAATATGTTCCCCCAGCCTATGCTGCGCAGATCAATCTCCTCAGTGGTCCGATACGCCGAGCCGCAGAGCAACAGGACCTGTGTTGTGGTAGCAGGTGACATGCTGACGGCCACCTGCCCCATCTTGTCCCATCTTACAACCAGCCCACAGCAGGAGGTTGGAAATGGAAAATCTTTAAGGTCCCTTCCAACCCAAACCATTCTCTGATTCTACAATCCTGTGCTCACCACCAGCATGGCAAGGAAGGCAGCTGCCATCAGGACGCTCTCCACCACGATGAGGTTGACGCTGCGAGGCAGACTGTGCAGTACCGTCTTATTGAAGCCAGTCAGCGTGCCGTGGCTCAGGGTACCTGCAGGGGCGTGCACGGTGGGCTCAGCACTGGCCAGGATTGTGCCAACACCCCATGGTGCCGCCCCATGTGCTCACCACAGTGCTTCACCCCGTAGAGTGTGTGGTTGAGCTGGTAGATGTAGTTGTTGAGGAAGAAGAGCATGGGCATCTGTGCGCAGACGAAGCTCAGCTGCAGGATGCAGAGTGGTGGACATTCAGCACTGGGCTGTTCCATTTGTTCCCTCCCTGTCCCCGCTGGCCCTCACGTGGAAGCAGATGTAGAAGATGGTCTGGAAGACGACAATGTAGGCACTGCAGGCTCCACGCGGTGCTTGCCGCTGCTCCTGCACATGCTCCTCCTTGTAGTTGGCATACTCGTAGTACTTCTGTGCCATCCTGTAGCAGAGTGTGGGTCAGCCTCTGCCCTGTCCCACTGTTCCCTTCTCCCCCTGCCACCTACCGCGTAATGTAGTTGCCCAAGGAGGCCCAGAGCGGCACGATGGCCACCCCGATGGCCACAGCAGAGGGCACCAGTGTGAAGTAGCGCTCCCAGTAGTTGCTGGAGACAAAGAGGGCATAGATGCCCACGGCCAGGAACATGGTCCACTTGGTGCCGAAGAACCGGATGAGGACAGGCGTGTAGAGCAGCGCCACCACGGGGGTGACATTGATGCCCATCAGCACCTTGCGGTCGATGTCCTCCAGCTCCATGTTGCTGTACTTCACCTCCCGGTAGGTCTCGTCATAGTGCAGGATGAGCTGCATCTGCAGCAGGCCTGGGGAGTCCCAAATGCCATCACGTCACTGCCCCACTGACATCAGAGGGTTCCCCGTTCGGGGGCCGGGGCCGTACCCAGGTAGACGCTGTAGGTGAGCATGGCGGCCAAGCTGGCAGCCAGCACGTTCTTCACCACACCAAGGCGCTTGCGGCGGAAATACTTCTGTTCCTCTTCCTCCTCATTGTAGTCCGTGTGCGCTCCCACCATGTCATCCAGCTGTAGGAGCCCCCTGCTCAGCCACGGGGTGCCACCACCCTGCGTCACAACCCCGTGTCACCTCCCTGCCTCACCTGTGCCTCAGGGCCCAGCATCTCACCCGCTGCTGTTTTGGCCACATCCTGGCAGCAGCCGGGGTCCTTCTCCATCGCTGCTGTGTCTGCGGGGCGCTCTGGAGATGTTGGGGGTGCAGAACATGTTCCTGTGGCCCCGAACCCTGCACCGTTGGGCTCTGCACCCTCAAACTTTGCACTCCTGTCCAGCACCCCCTGCTGCCCACACCCCCTCGTTGGGCAGCCATTATTCCTCCCCCCTTACACTGCACACCCCCCAAACCTTGCACCCAGCACCCTTGAGACGCCGCACCCCCACACTCTGCAACTGCGTGCCTGGCACCCCTAAACCATGGCACATGTAGGTTCTGCATCCCTAAACCCTGCGCTCATGAGCCCTCACAAACACATGCTCTGCACCCATCATTCATTCACCCCCAAACCCTTCATCTATGAGCTCGGCACCCCCAAACCTTGCACCCATGTGCTCTGCACCCCGAAACCTTTTGCCCTGCACCCCTTAGACACTGCACCCATGAGCTCTGCTCCCCTACACCCGCTGCCTGTCACTCCTCCATCCTCGCACCGTTCGGTCCCAAACCTGGCACCCGGCACCCTCGCACCCCCGAGTCCGGCAACTCCTACCCCACAGCCCCAAGCTCAGCACCCCGGCCTGGCTGCCGCCCCGTTGTGCCCGGCTCGGGGCGGAGCCGCCACAGCTTCCTCTTTCGAACGGGGCGGGCGGGACGGGGGCTTAAAGGAGCCGCTCCTAGAACTCCCGGGACCCCATATTCCCACCAGCACCCAATTTATGCTGCTCCTATCCCATCGCCACATGGAAGAGGCACGTGGCCCTTCTTGACCTCTCTCCCCTGTTGTCACCTGTCTGCTTGTGTCCCCTTGTCACCCACGTGTCCCCTGTTCTCCCCCCCCTCCTGCCTGCGTGCCCGTATCCCCTCCGGCACCCCATAAACGGGAGCCAGGAGGGAGTCCGGCAGCTTTGCTCCCTCCCTGTCATCGGTCACCCGCAGCCAATGGACAAATCTGGCCGAGCCGGTACTAAAGGAATGTCACACAGCGGGATGGGGACAGGGACAACCCCAGGAAGGGTGCGGGATGCCTCCCGTGCCCTCTGTGACCCTAAACCCAGGCTGAGAGGTGAGCGGAGCCCCACATTGTGCCCCCAAATACTTATTTGGGGTCCGGGAGTGCCAATCTCCACTTTCCCCTTTGCCACGGGTCACATGGAGCATCTTGGCCATGTGCATGTCCAGCACCACATTGAGGGACCCTGTGCATGCAGCATCTAAAGGACAGCACTGCAGCCAAAACCCCAAATCAACCCCGAATCTCCACTGCAGATGGTGGATATGGGCCAGGATGTTCCTGCACTGAGGCGGGGGCTACTCAGGGCTGGGCTCCATTCCCCCAAGTGCAGAAGCACTTTGGGGTGAATCCCTATACTTGGGGGTACTCCTTGGGATTTGGAGGCAGCACCACCCCGCTGTTCTGGCACAGTGCATGGGGCAGGGCTGCTGCCTTCCTGTTTACATAGCAGCGTTATTAATTAGGGCGTGCAGGGAGCCAGAGTGAGTGGAGGGGAGGTGGGTGTGGGGTGAGCTTGGGGCTTGTTCCAGTAATGATGGGGTGGACGTGGGCATAGGAATGGCATCGTGTCCCCATGGGGTCTGCTGAGTCCCCTGGATCAGGGATGGCTCCGGGGAGCAGAGTGAGTGGTTTCTGTGGGGTATCTGTGGGTCAGGGCTCACAGTGATGGTTTGGTTGTTTCCCAGCTCCACTATCCCACTGGGAGGTCCCGGTCCCACCCCATCCCAACATCAGCTACGTGGAGGCGGGCTGCTCTCTCCTTATTGCCAACCCCATGGAGGCGGGGCATTATCCTGCCCACCCCTGGACATGTGGCCAGGCCACCTGCCCCACAGCATTTATGAGGGCCACTCTGAGCTTCGGCAGTGCCAACCCGGCTTCGTGCTCCTCCAGCCACCGCTCAGCCCCACAGGTAGGTACCTATGGGCCCCCATGTGGCACTTGGCTGCCCCTTGGTTGGACTTTGCCGTTGGTGGGTTCCCTTGAGGGAGGGTGGATGCGTTGGGTATGGAGAGGGACAGAGAAACGGATGTGTGGCTGTGGGTATCCCCTGATCCCAGCCCCCTTGCCATGTCTGGGCAAGTCTTCATTGAAAGGGGGAGCGATACTATGCCCACTGGTGCGTTGGGGCAGTACCAGTGCTGCCCTGTAGTGGGGTGTGTGGGGAACCCAACAGGCCATCCTGAGATACCTCCCTGCATTGGGATCCTCAAGACCGACCCCACATCTGTGGGGCAATCCCGTGGCTGGAGGCCATCCAGGGAGGGGGGAAGGGTATGGGAATTCCAGGCATCTCCAGCTGGATGCTTCAGGGCCTCAGGCAGCCACACTGGAGTGACTCACGCTTCAGTCTGGACGTCCTCAAGGACCCAACTGCCTTCAAAGGGCCACTGTGGACATAGTGCTGTGCTGCGGGGTGGCTGCTCTGCATCTCCAAGGCTTCCTTGCAGTGACTGCAGACCCCACACCACTGGGGGAGGGAAGAGCACTTGCATAAGTTTACCATCCCCATACCTCTCCCCAGGGCCCGTGTAGACCATGCAGCAGCCCCTCCAGCTTCCCGTGCAGCAGCCCCCAGGCTGTGGTAAGAGCAGCCTGCTGAGCAGCAGTGCCGGCGCAGCTGGTGCCATCCCAAAAGGGCCAGTGGTCTGCAGCACTGTGAGGTGAGAGCGAGGGGCTGGGGACAGCAGGGGATGGGGCAGTGGCATGGAGGGGTGTGGGTGTGGGTGCTGCAAGGTGCTGGGATGCAAGGGACAAACATGAGGAGCCATCGGGCACCAGGCCACAGTGGGATCCTGGGAAGCCGAGTTTGGAGACAAGGTGAGCACAGGGAGCTCCAGGGAGGGCACAGATGGTGTGGGATGAGGCTGGGATGCGGAGCTCCTCTCCTTGGCACCTGCAGCACGGAGGACTGGGAGAGGGCTGGGGTACCCCTGACGTTCCCACTCCCACAGCGGGAACCCCTATGCGGGGCTGGTGAGCCACCTGCGGGCAGCCTGGCTCTCGGGGAAGACACGGCCCTTGGAATACCGTGTGGCACAGCTGGAGGCCCTGGGCCGCTTCCTGGAGGAGAAGAAGCAGGACATCCTGGAAGCCACTGCGTTGGACATGGGCAAGGTGAGAGGAGTCGCGAATGGGCACCGCGTCTGCGTCTTGGGGTCCTGCATTCCTATATGATGCTGCTGTGGGGCATTCAGAGTGCCAAGTCCCTGAGTAGCTCCATGTCACTTCTGCAGTGCCCTGGTTGCAGAGGCTGTGGTCAAGGGTGCTCCACACATGCCTGGTTGCAGCAGGGATTACTGGTGTTGTTCAAGGAGCTGATCTTGCACATTCCTCCCATGTACCAGCCATGCAGGGGTTGATCTTGCTGGCTTGGTGTTGTGGTACAAGCGGGGACCTTAGGGACTGTGGCACCCCAAGAGCCCCTGAGTGATCTGTCAAGGAGGCAGGGTGCCTCCCCACTGGGGACAAATTCAGTCTATGGTCACTTTTTCTCTTCCTGGTGTGCTGTGCAATTTGGTCAGAGATTGTTAGAAAAGGTTTCTGAGGGGTTGGAGCTGCATCTGTGTGTGGCTGTGCCCGCAGATGGCCTCAAGCATCTCAAAATCCCATGCTTCTAATTGCCTTGTTTGTTTGAGGTGAGAAACTTCAGCTTCAGACAGGTGCTGATAAGCACTGACACTCAACATGCGTTGTTCGTCTCTCCTAATTGTACATAATTAGAACCGGTTGCCCACTAACGTGCTTGTTATGCAGTCAGGTCTTCATAGCTGGATGGACAATTCATCTGCTCTTACGTATCTGAGGTGGCTGCCTCGCCCGTTTCTCTCCCGATGATGGAAGAGTGACCTCAGATTTAATGTCTCATCCACCAGACTTCTGTCCCATCAGAACCCTTAATGGCCACCATTAATCTTCACCAGCAGTTTCCTCATCCTCCGGTGGTGCAACCAGCCGCCCAGGCTGAGAGCAGCCCCGTTGCTTCACCACGCAGCTGATACGCTGAGGAGCCAGGGAGGTCTCCTGGGCTGGGCTTGGTGGTGGAGCCTCCGAGCAGAGGGGTCACAAACTCAACTTTCCCCCCCGTTTTCCTGCTATGATGAAGGAAAGCTCCCACCAGAGATGCTTTGTGGTCTGGAGGCTATCACAGCGGAGGCTCTGCAAATAACTCAGCGCCAAAGAGTTTTGCCCTGTGTGGTGACGGAGGGAAGTTAGTCCTGCTGAGCTAACTCCTCATGTCCTCATGCTTCTCCATCACAAACTGACTCTGCCGTGCTTCTGTCAATGGAGAGGACCTGCATAGGCAGGAAATGCCTCCACAGAATTGCGCCGCTCCCAGCTCACCGTGATTTTAGTCACTGTGTGTTGAGATGGCGTATCTGGGAGCAACCTGCTGGGTTTGTTTCCTCCCTGTGTCTCACCCAACCTGCCCGGCCCGGCCGTGTGCCGGCTCGCTACAGGAGCCCCACAGCTGCAGGGATTTTCCTGCCTGGTGCTGTACAGCTCAGCTCTGTTCTGTGGGGCAGTCACAAAGTGTTTGGTCTTCATCGCGTTCCTGCTGGAACAATGCAGAGCTTTGAGCCCAGCAGCTGTGCGGGGGCAGTGGAATAAGGCACTAGGCTCTGCCTCCAGCTCCCAAGTGATCAGAACGCAGCAACTTGTGGCCTCAAGGGCAATGGTATCAGTGCACAGCAATGCCCAAAAGACTGATATCAAATATTGTTTTTTCTCTCTGACCAAATACCAACTGTTGTAAAATGTTGGTGGCCGTGATACTCCCCAGTAGCTGCAAGATTAATAGTTCTTTCTTCTTAAAATAGCTTCTCCTTAATAGCTTCTTCTGCTCTGCCTTTGTGGGCAGAAGAAGGGGAGACATCTGTGGGTGGGAGGAGATGGTTCTGATGTTGGGGTGATGCTGACACTGATGTCTGTCCCCAGCCATCCTTTGAGGCCTATTTCACTGAGATTCTCCTCTGCAAGAATGAGCTCAATGACACCCTCAACAACTTGTCTCAGTGGATGAAGGATGAGCACGTGGACAAGAACCTGGTAGGGCAGAAGCTCTGGAAGCGGGAGGTCAACAAAGGGGCAGAGCTGCTTCAGGAGCAGCACTGAGGTGACTTTCTTGCAGGTCACACAGCTGGACTCAGCTTTCGTCCGCAAGGACCCCTATGGGGTGGTGCTCATCATCGCGCCCTGGAACTACCCCATCCACCTCTTCCTTGTACCTCTCATCGGTGCTATTGCTGCTGGTGAGGCCAGGCTGCACAAAGCCAGGCACATCTCCTGCCTGGAGGATGCAGGCGAGGGGACCTGGATGGGCTCTCTGTCCCTAGTTTGGGCTGCTCTGACGTTCTGTCCGCCTCCCCCCAGGTAACTGTGTGGTCATCAAACCCTCAGAGATATCCAAGAACACTGAGAGGCTTGTGGCTGAAATGCTGACGTGCTACCTGGACAGTGTAAGAAGCTCTCCTTGTCCCTGTCATTACCCCTGCCTGTGGCCAGGGCATTCCAACCCCTGATCATACCTCTTTGCACACGCCAGCATCACAGCGGCCCTGCACTGGGGTGCTGTGATGCCTGCTCCATGATCAGCCAGTGTTTGTGATCCACGCAGCTCAGGGTGCTGCTAATGGGGACAGGGACAGATTGGCCCAGGCAGATGCTGACAGGGATTTTTCCTTTTACATGCAGGACTGCTTTGCCGTGGTGACTGCTGGCGTGGAGGAGACCACCAGGCTGCTGGAGAACAAGTTTGACTACATCTTCTTCACCGGTGCGTCTCGAGGGCCAGAGCTGAGCCCTGCCCCGTGCTGGGATATGGGGGCACTTGTGCTCCCTGTGGCCCTGGCTCCCTGCAGTGCCACGTCCCCAGGCCAGGCTGCAGCCCTGAGGGATCCGTGCCGTGACACATCCCTTTCTGCCCTGCAGGCAGCCCCTCTGTGGGCAGGATCATAATGACGGCTGCTGCCAAGCACCTGACACCGGTGACGCTGGAGCTGGGGGGCAAGAACCCCTGCTACGTGTCCGACACCTGCGATGTGCAGAACGTGGCCCGGCGGGTGGTCTGGGGACGCTTCTTCAATGCGGGGCAGACCTGCATTGCGCCCGACTACGTCCTGTGCAGCGTGGAGATGCAGGAGAAGCTGATGCCTGCTCTGCGCGAGGCCATCACCGAATATTTTGGTTCCAACCCACGGGAGTCCCCTGACTTTGCCCGCATTGTGGGAGATAAGCAGTTCCAGCGCGTGCGGGCACTGCTGCGCAGCGGGCGTGTGGCCATCGGGGGACAGACGGACGAGAAGGAGCGCTACATCGGTGAGGAGGAGGTTTGGCGTGTGGGGAGCAAGGAAGTGCTTGGCAGGGGGATGTGAGATACGGAAGCAGAGCCATGACCACAGGGACCACAGACAGAGACACGGGGAGATTGTGGAGGGCTCAAAACCAACTTGGGATATTCTACGATTCGGTGACTATGTTTCTGTGGTTCTATGAGCTTTGTTTGGGAAAGGAACCTGTGAAGCAGCAGGTCCCTGGCAAGCTGGGGCTGATGTGAACACCCGTGCCTGTGCATTGAGCTGTTTGCTTCCTTTCTCCTTTTTCACAGCCCCCACAGTACTGGCAGATGTGCAGCCCTCTGACCCTGCCATGCAGGAGGAGATCTTCGGGCCCATCCTGCCCATTGTCGTCGTGGCCAACATGGATGAAGCCATTGACTTCATCAATGCACGGCCCCGGCCATTGGCCATCTACGCCTTCTCCTGCGACAGCAAGGTGCGTGTGGTCCACAGGGCAGAAAAGGGAAGGAGGGAAATTGGAGCAGCGGGACATCAGCACCATGTCCCCTTCTGTGCTCCCTCCAGGTGGTGAACCAAGTGCTGGAGAGGACGAGCAGTGGGGGCTTCTGTGGCAACGACACCCTGATGCACGTGACGCTGACCTCGCTGCCCTTCGGTGGTATCGGTAGGTCCAAGCCCCCAAGCTTGAGGCAGATGCGAGCCCCCAGCTTGTCCCACCAGCACCCTTGGCTTCAGCTCCCTCGGGCTGATCTCTGGGGCTTTGCAGCCCTGCTTCTGCTGAGTGCATGTGGGGCACTGCAGGTTTTCTTCTCCCCGTGGTCCACTGTGTCAGCAAAAATGCCTCATTAAATATAGGGAAGTTTGTACCACTTGGGTATTTCCTTGGTATTTCTGAGCAGAATGAGTTGCCCACATTCTGTGCCAGGGTTGGGCTTTTGTCCAGCGTGAGGTTTACCTGAATGCTCCTCAAATGCTGGTGATTTTGCTCAGTCCATTGCTGCTCCTTGTCCGGGAGCAGATCCATAGCATTGTGCTTCTCAGGCAGGGGAGCTTTCCTCTTGCAGCAGCTTGGTGCTGGATTGCAGCTCTTAACATCACTCAGGAGGCGGTTTGTACATTCATTCTGCATTTTAAGGCTAAATATTAGGAGGAAAACATCTATAAATGTTTGGGAAATTTGCTTGTGGTAATAGGAAGATCCTCCTCAGTCAAGGGGAAGAGTTTTTTGCCCTTCGAGGAGCTTATATGCACATAGCAGTTGTTTTCTCATCTGACAAAAGGTCTGCTGAGCTCTGGTTGTAGCACTGTCTACCATGAGATGCTCAGGGGTGAGCACTGAAATACAGGATGACTGTGATGTTTGTTCCCCAGAGTTCTTTCTCAATCCTGTGGTCTCTTCCCTGGAATTTCTCTACTGTGGAGATTATTCTGGGAAAAAGACTCCACGTGCTCAGCACGTCAGAGCTGCCAGCTGATTCAGCCATAATAAGGCAGCACAACAGCAAAGCAGAATTAATTCCTTGCCTGATTGCAGATCAAGGAACAATTGGTGGTGGTTCCTGTGTCGTAACTTATCTTTATGGAAATGATTCAGAGAAACTGCCTCAAATTATCAGGTGGAGGGCCTGAATTCACCAGAGCCGAGATGACATTTGCCAAAGCTATTAACCATGACGTGAAACCTCAAGCTTAAATCAGCCACAGGAATTGGGAACCAATGTGGCCAATGGCCTCTGATTTTTACGAGGAGCTTCTTCCTGGAGCTCTTTGTTCCAGATGGATTGGTGGCTCCTGACCATGGGTAAATATGGTAGGACCCCCACATCAAGGGGGAAACTGGGGAAATGCGACCCAACACAGCTTTCTGAAAAGCTCGTGACCACGTAGGCAGGCACAGACTGGTCCAAAGTTTGCAGCTGGGGCAGCAAGCAATGGTGAGCTGCAGGGAGCAGCTAGTGCAGAGCGACTGAGCCCTGGTGGGTCTGGAAAAGGAATGGGGAAGGGCAAGAGGTGCTGCACCGCGTTGGCCGTTGTGTTGGCATGAGAAAAGCCAGGAGTGTCTTTCCCTTGTGCTTATGGTGCTTGAGCTGGGCAGGAGTCCCATAGCAAGCCTGGACCTGTGCTTTTTGTTGCAGGAAACAGTGGTCTGGGGAAATACCATGGCAAGTTCACCTTTGACACGTTCAGTCATCACCGCGGCTGCCTGCACCGCAACATGGGCCTGGAGGCTATCAACTCCCCGCGCTACCCACCCTACACCCAGCAGAAGCTGGGACTGATGACTGCCACCTTTGAGATCAAGCGCAAGGGCATGTGCACCCTGCTCTGAGCAAGGCCCTGTGCCACATACGGACTGACCAGGACCCAACCCGTGCCACGTCTTGTGTTGCACTACCACCCTGATGCATGCTGGACAGTGGGGACTGACCCCTCCTGTGTGCCTGCTCCTCTCCAGCTTCCTGTGCTCAGGGCTGTGTGCTGTGACACATCTAAAATGATGACGGTTTCTTGTTCTCACTCCACACTTCTCCTCCTGGTAGAGCAATAGTGCCCTGCTTGCTCAGGACCGGCAATTAGCCCTATCTCATTTCTGTTTAGATGACCTTCCCATACTCTCCTACTGGCTGTTGTTTTTTTCTCTGTGTATAACTCTGCCCTCAGTAAAGACTTTGCACTGAGCTCTGCGGCCTCACTTCATCCCTCCACTGCCTTCACAGCTTAATCCTGCATCCCTGCACCATACCTGGACACCCTCATTCCCCATCAGGCCATCCCACCATGGGCAGGGGACCCTCACTCATGATACAGCCGTGGGGGCAGCCAGAAGAGTTGCAGGGACATTGGGCTGAGGCCCCACGCCAGGGCCGGACCCGAGAGGCAGGGCAGGGCTGTTCTGCTTGCTGCCATGGTGCCAGGGGCACAGCTTTAAGGTTACCGCTCTCTGTCCTGCATCTTGAGTGGTTTGGGCTGGAGCGCAGCCAGCAGTGACGCAAGGAGCTGAGGGGAAGGGCAGGAAGCTGGCGGTGGAGTCCCTGCTGCAGAGAGAGACGCAGCGCGTGCTCAGCGGCAACACAGCTGCAGTGTTGGGGTGCTAAGCAGGCTCCCCAAAGCCACCCCTTCTGGGTAAGGCTCCCATCAGGCCAAACAGCTGTGGAAGGTGTACTGTGCAGCCCCGTGCTCCTCCTCGCTGCTCCCTGAAGCTGTTGGCTCCTGAACGCAGCTCGGCATGGAGCAGCCCCTTGAGCATCCCGGGCAGCCCACGGATGGTGAGGCTGGCACAGCTGGTGGGGATGACGGTAGCATGAGGTGAGAGCAAAGGGATGGCGACAAGCAGCCGGGCTGGAAGGGAGGCAGGAGGCGCCCAGACAGCCTGGCCACCCCGGCTTGATGCTGCAAGGTGCTGGGTTGTGCTGGGGCAATGCGGAGCCCCTGTGCCTCGGCACCCAAAGGGGGCTGTGATGGGGTCTCCCTGATGCCCCCATCCCTGCAGTGAGAACCCTTATGTGGGGCTGGTGAGCCAACTGCGGGCAGCCTGGCTCTCAGGGAGGACACGCTCCTTGGAGTACCGCATGGCACAGCTGGAGGCCCTGGGCCGATTCCTGGAGGAGAAGAAGCAGGACATCCTGGAGGCCACCGCCTTGGACATGCGCAAGGTAAGGCCCCCAGGGCTGGGCACTGGAGGATCCAGGGGTTGGCAGGGCTGGGGAGCTCTGCCCTGGTCATGGAGCCCATGGGTGCATGGGAGGCAGTAAGGAGAAAACCATACCCCGTCTCCATCAGGAGCAGCCCACGGGGGCTGCAGGAGTCCAGCGAACATGGAGGGGACACTGCCAACCCTTGTCCCCAGAACCTCTGCCTGCAAAGAATTGCTGGGGTCATGGGAAACACTTGGACATATTTATCCATCCCTTGCTCCCATCATTTTCTCCCTGCTCTCTCCCTCTGAAACCAATCCCCACCTTGCTTGGTGCTTGGTCAAGTCCTCACACCCAAATGCACCCCATCCTGACTGTATCCCTGGCACTACTGCCTCCCCAGCCTCTGCTCCCTCCCTGGTGCTCCCAGCAGGAGCAGTGGGGCAGAGCAGACCCAGTCCTTGTGCTCCAGACCCCCAGCCTGAACCTCCCCACTTCAGGACAGCTCATTCACCTGCACCATGAGCACTATATAGGGTTCATCATCTTCTTTTCCCCACCTCAGTTCAGAACCTCCCCTTGGACAACTGCCCATCCTTGCAGCCTTTCCTCATTTGTAAACACCAGCTCTTGTGCTGGAAGGCAATGCAGAGTGGTGCTTTATTTCACCCCTTTCCCATGGCTGCTGTGGGACCCCAGGGACTTGGGAGGGTCTTGTACATAAGAGAAGTGCTTGAAATGGGGAAGCACTACTGAGGAGCCCAAGACTGGATTAGCAGCGACTTGCTGATGGTTGTCTCCAAAACACCACTGATGGCAGCAGCTAGGTAAAGGCACATGGCTGTAAGGACACAGGTACGATGGGTGGAGCGTGACCAAAGATCTGCCCAGCCCCGTCTCTCCAAACAATGCTCAGCAGTTGGCAAATCCACATGATACTTGCAAATACCCTCCCCACTTAGTGTCCTCGGAATGTCCTGGGGCTGTGCACCTCCTGGGGTCTAGGGATTCTCCAAATCCCTGCTCCTTCTGGACAGCCCCATCTCCTCAGGCTCCGCTCCACAGCCTCCTCTGAAGATATCTCAAAGCTTTTGCTTCGCTGCTGTTGCTCCCCTTGAGGCTTGGCAGGGTACCCATAGCAGTGTTAAAGCCCCTTGAGATGGGTGTGAGAGATGCAGAAAAGCATGGAAGCAGTGATGGGCACGGTGCTCTGCACCCCCAGCCACCCTTCGAGGCTGAGTTCTCTGAGGTCCTTCTGTGCAAGAACGAGCTCAATGAAGCCCTGAACAACCTGTCCCAGTGGATGAAGGACAAGCATGTGGACAAGAACCTGGTAAGGGAGAAAAGGATCTTGCCAGTGTGGGCTGCTGGAAAGCCCAGAGCATGAAGAGAGCTGTTCAGGTGGAATCTGACCCACACCAATGTGCTCCTGTAGGTGACGCAGCTGGACTTGGCTTTCATCCGCAAGGACCCCTATGGGGTAGTGCTCATCATTGGGCCCTGGAACTACCCCATCTACCTCCTCCTGGTGCCCCTCATTGGGGCCATCGCTGCTGGTGAGGCTGAGCTCATCCCTTGCTTACAGGATGCGGGCAGCACGTGCCAGGGCTGGGGAACACATCGTTGGTTGAATCTCCCCCCAGGTAACTGTGCCATCATCAAACCCTCAGAGCTGACCAAGAACAGTGAGAAACTCATGGAGGAAGTGCTGCCCAAATACTTGGACAAAGTAAGAAGCCCATGTCATCCTTGTCCCTGCCTCATGGCAGGGTTCTTCCCGCCCCTTGTGTATGCTGAGCTGTTCCTATACTCCCCACCTCTGAGTCTTCTGAGATATGCAGACGTGCACCTGTTCTCACCCATTACGCACTCCAAAGCATGGGGTTCCTTATGGCTGTGCTCCCTAGAACTAGCCCCTGGCTGCCCCACTGCTCACTCAGACACAGCACTTCATCCAGGGTGCTGATAGTGGGCACGGGAACAGAGCGACACAGAGGGTCCCCTCCTCTTCTGCTGCAGGAGTGCTTTGCTGTGGTGACTGCTGGCGTGGAGGAGACCACCAGGCTGCTGGAGAACAAGTTTGACTACATCTTCTTCACCGGTGCGTCTCGAGGGCCAGAGCTGAGCCCTGCCCCGTGCTGGGATATGGGGGCACTTGTGCTCCCTGCGGCCCTGGCTCCCTGCAGTGCCACGTCCCCAGGCCAGGCTGCAGCCCTGAGGGATCCCTGCCATGACACATCCCTTTCTGCCCTGCAGGCAGCCCCTCAGTGGGCAGGATCATAATGACGGCTGCTGCCAAGCACCTGACACCGGTGACGCTGGAGCTGGGGGGCAAGAACCCCTGCTACGTGTCTGACACCTGCGATGTGCAGAACGTGGCCCGGAGGGTGGCCTGGGGACGCTTCTTCAATGCGGGGCAGACCTGCATTGCGCCCGACTACGTCCTGTGCAGCGTGGAGATGCAGGAGAAGCTGATGCCTGCTCTGCGCGAGGCCATCACAGAGTTCTACGGCTCTGAGCCCCGCAATTCCCCTGACTTTGCCCGCATTGTGGGGGACGAACAGTTCCAGCGTGTGCGGGCGCTGCTGAGCAGCGGGCGTGTGGCCATCGGGGGACAGACGGACGAGAAGGAGCGCTACATCGGTGAGGGCTTGAATTTCAGATAATCCTGCTCACCCTTGCATAAGGTGGTGTGGATTTTGGACAGGGTCTTGCAGCCAGAGGGGAGAGAGAAGGGACATTTAGTTTGCATGGCAGCTTGGTGAGGCATCCGGCCTTAGAGGAGGGACCTGTGCACTGTAGATCAAGATATCATCCCCAGCCTCCAGGCACGGCTGACACCTTCAGGTTTCTTTCTTTGCAGCCCCTACGGTGCTGGTGGATGTGAAGCCCTCTGACCCTGCCATGCAGGAGGAGATCTTTGGCCCTATCCTGCTCATCATTACAGTGGCCAATATGGATGAAGCCATTGACTTCATCAACAGCCGTGAACGGCCTCTGGTTGTGTATGCCTTCTCCTCCGACAACAAGGTAGAGTGCCCTGGCTGTGCACCTGGCCAACTCTCCTCACCAAAGATTTTGGCTGAAGGATTTTGGCCCTGGCTCTGCAGGATGGATGGCAGCTGGGGTCACGGCATCAGCACCATGTCCCCTTCTGTGCTCCCTCCAGGAGGTGAACCAAGTGCTGGAGAGGACAAGCAGCGGGGGCTTCTGTGGCAATGACACCCTGATGCACGTGACGCTGACCTCGCTGCCCTTCGGTGGTATTGGTAGGTCCAAGCCTCCAAGCTTGAGGCAGATGTGAGCCCCCACCTTGTCCCACCAGCACCCTTGGCTTCAGCTCCCAGGGCTGAGCTCCAGGGCTTTGCAGCCACAGTGTGTGAAAAGCACCGAAAGCTTTCTTCTCTCAGTGGTTGCTGTCCCAAGCAGCATTCCTTGTGTATATGGAGATGTCTTATTTAAGAAGTAGGAAATCTGAGATAGCACCAGCAGAGGAATATCTCTAGACTTTAAGTTTTTCAAGGACCTTCATTTTGGGCTGCAGGTCTGAATACAGCACAATTTCCTATGAATTTCTAAGCATATGAAGTCCCTTTCAGCAAACACCTGAAGCCACATATTGCAGAAAGCTCTTGAGGTATAGACAGCACTGAATCCAGATCATGCAGATCTGGAGACATGACAAGGAAAAGCTTCACAAGCATTTACCATCATCCCATCTCAGAACTGAGAAATCATTGAAGAATGTGCAACTCCTGGTGGTCCTTCTCATTGCTCCACACAAAGCTTTTTGCAGAGATTTTTGGCAGACCCTGAAAAGCTCTAAATCTTATTCTGACCCTTTTGCTGGGGGTTTCCTCCTGGAAAAGGCAGCTGTTGCCCTATTTCCTGTGACACTGTGGTCTCCTCTGTATGTATCCTGGCCACCAGGCAGTGCTTTTAGATTTGCATTTGATGAACTCCAAACATTGTGCAAGGAATCCCTCATGACACGAAGGAAGTGCATATCCACTGTAAGTCCTACGCTCCTATGTGCCGGCTGACTTCTGAGCCACTGTAGATGCTTTCTGCCCACACTTTCTTTCTCTGAAGTCTTGCACAGGCAAAGCTGGGTCCAGTTCTGCACTCTTTTCTATCACAACCCTATGCAGATGTGTGAGTAGGAGCAGAGCACGTGTGGACCTCCAGAAGGTCTCCCAGCCTCCATCTGTTTCCAGATCAGAGGATTTGCTATGCCAGAAGGGCACTTACTCAAGTTCTCCTTAAGTCCCAGGAAACTCCTGAACACCACAACACCCCGGTGACATGTGGTTTCACAGCTCAGGGACAAAAACAGCACTTTGGGACCGTCACTCTTCTGACCCATTCTATTTAGGTTAAAAAAAAAAAAAAGCAAACATATTAGCAAGAAGCGCTTTGCTTTTTCCTTGGTGATGAAGGAGTATAGGTGATGGAAACACCCAGGCTTGAGGATGAGCTTTACTGCCAGCTCCTGTTCTCCAGAAGAGATTTCAGCTGGCTCGGTGATCTCCCTGCCTCTTGGGGCTGAGTACAACCCACCACTGAACAACAGCACAGGAAAGTTGGAAGGGACCTTGAAGGTTGGAAGGGACCTTGAAAGATCACCACGACCTTGTAGAGTGAGGAGGTGTTTTGGGGAGGCTGTGCTCATGGTAGAGAAGATGCTGCAGTAGGTAAGTGGGGCTGATGGAAGCTCTCGCTTGCTGCTGTCTGCTCTGAGCCACTCTGGCACCACCTGAGGTTTTGGGACCAGGAACTTCCACTGCTGCATTTAGAGCCAAAAACAGAACAGAAACTTGAGAGGGGAAGGAGGAAGCTGCAGTGCAAGAAGAAAGAAAGACAAAGAAATGAAACCTGTTTATCAAAAGTTTTAATTGAAGAAGAACCACATGAGGCTGGGAGCAGCGCAGCTCCTCTGCACGAGGGCAGCAAGGAGGCGGCACTTCAGACCCTCTCCCCCAGGCAGCGGTATGACGAGAAAGGCTTCAGCCTGCCCGCCTCGGCTCAGAGGCTTTCGAGGACACAGCTCCTCCTAGCGAGGAGGTGACGCCCTGCCAAAGTATTGTTCTGCCCACGTTTTCTGAGCCTCGCCCGGTGCACAGCGCTTTGCGCTGGGGCTAAAGAACGCAAACGGTGGCACTGAGGTTCCGAGTGCGGCCGGGAGCTTTTCCCCCACCCGGGAGCCCAGAAGCCTTGTTGGGGGCCCCTCCACCCCTCGCTCTCTGTCCCGCTGCCCTCCCAAGCCCTCCCCACGTTTCTCCTCGGCTCACCGACCGCGGGTCGCTGTGTGCTGTGCGTTGCAGGGTCCAGCGGTCTGGGGATGCACCACGGCCAGTTCACCTTCGACACCTTCACCCACCACCGCGGCTGCCTGCAGCGTGGCACCGGCCTGGAGCCCATCAACACCCTGCGCTACCCCCCTTACAACGCCCACAAGATGGGGCTGGTCCGCGCTGCCACCTCGGTCAAGCGCCGGGGGGAATGCTTCCTGCTCTGAGGCACCGCCACGACCGCCCTGGTGCCTCCACAACCGCGGGGGCCCTCCAGCCATCAATGTCGTCTGTTGACTTCAAGTGCCTCGCTGTACCTGTCGCTGGCTTGGTGACACCCAGGGCCACCTGCCTATCAGCGTGGGGTGGAGCTGGTAGCCAGTGGGATGGGAGAAAAGAAAAGAGTTGGGGCTTGGGGGTGGAACCAACTATAGATGGTGGCCCCCTGTCTCCAATGTCTCACTGTGCCTCCCAGTTCTTGGTGCCCCACTTTGCCCTCAGTGCCCCCCAACTCTCACTTCCCCCATGTCTCCTGGCATGTCCCACGCATCTCCCACCGCCCCTCATATCTCCCCGTGCTCCCCACATCCACCCATGCCCAGCTGGACCCTTGTGAAGTTGGAGCCCTCACCTATGAGCAGATGCACCACGCAGGCCCTCCCAGTTGCTGGGAAAGGCTCTCCAGATCATTGCTGCAACTGGGCTCCCAGCAACTGCAGATCTGGATGAAGGTAAAGTATGAGGGCAATTGGTGACATAACTTTCTTAATCACAATCCTCATGTACTAATGGTTAAGTGCATTGACGCGTTCTATCTTTGCTGTTTAATCTCACTTACTATCTCCTTGCTGAAATAAAGATAACTGCACTTATTCACCTTGGTGTCTGTGAACTTTGTGCTGACCAAGTCCACTGGCCAAACAGTGATTATTATGCACGGGCTGGTAAGTGCTTCCAAAGAAGGGGGTCAAGGTGCTCGAGAGTTTTGGCTGGTGACTGGCTGACTGTCGGCAGATGAAGCTCCCAGTTCTGTGTGCCTCCTATTCCTCACCCCATCCTGTACCTTGAGAGAGTGAGAACCAAACTCCAGCGCCTTGGCTCACAAAGCCAAACTTCTTGTTGGGTTCACCTGACAGACAAGCCAGGGAACGTGCTGGTGAAGGTGGATGCTGGCTTGGCTGTGGAACCTGAGACCTCTCCCATGTGCTTGGCTGGAGGCCCGAATGACTCTGATATGCTCGCCTGGTGCCCTTCTTGTTGAGGCGTAGCCAGCAAGACAAAGAAACCAAGATCAAGATTCAAGCAGGAAGATTGTGCTCTACGCCCACTTCCCAATATGCAAATCAGGCATAAAGATTCCAGATCCTTATCTGTCCTAGACGGATTTTCACACAAACACATCCAATCCCTTTTCTGCATTGGACAGACAGACAGAAGCCTGCTAGGGATGTTGGGATAACACTGCGCTCCACAGCACAGACTCTCTTCAAAGGCTGTTCTGTCTTCGATTGACTCCAGGTAGAGATTTGGCAAGTGTTGCGCCACCAATATCATAAATAGCTAAGATGTGTGTATGGCTGAATGGCTGTAAGTCTGTACTTACTTTATGTGTATGGATGAACAGTCCATGTGCTTACTTCTCTAGTGGGAAATCTATATAACCTAAAAAGTGCATTGATATATGTTTAGCAGTAGTGATTTCAAGCAATCTGTAATACACTCACAGACATGCCTTCTTGAGCATGAAGACAGACTCTGATGCACCCTGATCTTTGCCCAGCACAGGGTCACATTGCTTTTGGCTGTGCTCTATGGCCAGGCATACACTGCCTGCTCCAACAGGAGCTTGGTACATGATGGTGGATTTCACCCTGGCACTGGGTGTTCTCCTCCACCTCAGGGGGGTGACATCTCCCATCCTCACCAGCTCACAGCCACCCTGTGCCATGAGTGACCACGCAGGGCTGGTGAGCCACCTGCGGGCAGCCTGGCTCTCAGGGAGGACACGGCCCTTGGAATACCGTACAGCCCAGCTGGAGGCCCTGGGCCGATTCCTGGAGGAGAAGAAGCAGGACATCCTGGAGGCCACTGCCTTGGACATGCGCAAGGTGAGAGGGATGGGGCTGCTGGTGAGAAGTGCTTGACTTTCCTTCACTTTTTCCCCCTCATTTTTTCCTATCTATTCTCCATCAGTTTCCTCCCTTTTGCTCATCTGCACCTCTCTGGGGTTGGCACATGGTTGCTTGGGGAGAGGTGGCCTCTGCTTTTTGCTGTGACCTTCAACTCAGCTTTGGAGACACCCACAATGGGACACCACAAAGCAGGCCTCCTGATCGCACAGAATTAGGTTCAGTCAGCTCTGCAGAAGCTTTTGCTGAGCGCAATTCAATTCCATGTGCCCATCCGCACCTCCAGAGCTGCATGTGTTGTTCTACTATCAATGGAGCTAAAGCTCTTGAGATACCAAACACATGTCTCCAAACCTGAGTCTCTGCTATGCCCCAGAACACGGTGGCACAGAGTGGTATGGGGCCAGGTAGCACATTGTCACATAGGTGGCATGTGGTAGACATGGAAGACAGTGCCACCTGTCTTCACAGCACAAGGCCAACAGTGGCATCTGGCCCTACTGAGGCCACCACACCCTACTAGGAGGGTGAGCGTGGGGCTTGGGAGGAAAACCATTGCAGTGGGGTGATGGTAGTGACCATGATGTCTTCCTGCATGTCCTCAGCCATCCTTCGAAGTGGAACTCTCTGAGATATCCATCTGCAGGAGTGAGCTCAACCACACGCTAAACAACCTGGGTGCCTGGATGAAGGACGAGAACGTGGACAAGAATTGGGTACAGGATGGCGTCTGCCAGGGATGGGCAGGATCAGAACAGTGGGTCCCTAACCATCTCCTTCCTGCTGCAGGCAACACAGCTGGACTCGGCCTTCATCCACAAGGACCCCTATGGGGTAGTGCTCATCATCGGGCCCTGGAACTACCCCATCAACCTCCTCCTAGTGCCCCTCATTGGGGCCATCGCTGCTGGTAAGGCTGAGGCTGCATCCCTACTACCCAATGAGGGTACCAGGACCTCCACGTAGGCAACCTGAGTTCCGAACCCCAAGGGCGGTGATGGTGGTGGGTTTCTCTACTCCCCAAGAGCCAGCTCCTCACTGAGAAGGAGCTCTTGTCCTACAGGTAACTGTGTTGTACTGAAACCCTCCGAAATCAGCAGGAACATGGAGAGGCTGGTGGCCGAGGCATTGCCCAGCTACCTTGACAAGGTAGGAAGGCTGCTGGCCACAGCTTCTTGTCCCTCTATATCCTGACAAAAAAAAAAAAACAAAAAACGAACAAACCCACAGCTGAGTTGTATCCTGTATCATTCTCCTAAACCACAGAACTGCTTTGCTGTGGTAACTGCCGGAGTGGAGGAGACCACCAGGCTGCTGGAGAACAAGTTTGACTACATCTTCTTCACTGGTGCGTCCCATGGGAAGGCTTTGGTTACACCTTCAAGGCAAGGAGACACAAAAGGAAATGGACAAGATCAGCTTACGCTACAACCCTTGTCCACAGGCAGCCCCTCAGTGGGCAGGATCATAATGACGGCTGCTGCCAAGCACCTGACACCAGTGACGCTGGAGCTGGGGGGCAAGAACCCCTGCTACGTGTCCGACACCTGCAATGTGCAGAACGTGGCCCGGAGGGTGGCCTGGGGACGCTTCTTCAATGCGGGGCAGACCTGTGTTGCGCCCGACTACGTCCTGTGCAGCGTGGAGATGCGGGAGAGGCTGGTGCCTGCTCTGCGTGAGGCCATTGCAGAGTTCTACGGCTCTGAGCCCCGCAATTCCCCTGACTTTGCCCGCATTGTGGGGGACGAACAGTTCCAGCGTGTGCGGGCGCTGCTGAGCAGCGGGTGTGTGGCCATCGGGGGACAGACGGATGAGAAGGAGCGCTACATCGGTGAGGGCACAGCATGCGTGGGGGGATGCCTTGCAGGATCTGGTGCGGGATGACCTGTCTCTGCTCCTGCAGCCCCCACAGTGCTGGTGGACGTCCAGGAGAATGACCCAGTGATGCGGGAGGAGATCTTTGGCCCTGTGTTGCCCATTTTGACAGTGACCAGTGAGGAGGATGCCATCACCTTCATCAATGCCCGGGAACGGCCACTGACACTCTATGTCTTCTCATCCAGCACAAAGGTGGCAGCTTCCTCCACGTCCCAGTATCCACAGGGACAACGTGGGGTGACTGCTCATAGTGCTCATTGTTCACATTCCCCCATCCAAGGTGGTTCGTCGGCTGCTGGAGCGGACAAGCAGTGGTGGCTTCTGTGCCAATGACACCATCATGCACATGACACTGACTTCACTGCCTTTTGGTGGCATCGGTATGTCCATCTGTCTTTCCGTCTGCCTCTTTGTCCATCTACCTGTCTGTCCATCCACCTGTCTACCTGCTGGGCCGTCCACCCATCCCTCTGTCTGTCCATCCCTCTGCCCCGTCTGTCAGGTCCAGTTCCAGGTCCTCCTTCACCCTCAGTGCCGCGGCCTAGCACCGTCGCAGGCCCTGAGGCTTCATTCCCCGTTCAGGGCTCAGCGGCATGGGCCGCTACCACGGCCGTTTCACCTTCGAGACCTTCTCGCACCTCCGCTCGGCCCTGCTCCGTGCCGACGGCCGGGAGGCGCTGAACAACCTCCGCTACCCGCCGTACGCCCCGCGCCGCCTGCCGCTGCTCCGCACCACCGTGGAGAGCCGCCGCCGCACCGTCGCCTGCACGCTGCTTTGAGCGCCGACTCAATAAACGCTTCCTTCCGCCCTCATCTCCGCCTGACCAATCGCCGCGCCGCCCTGCCGTCCCCTAGCCAATCCGCGAGGAAGCTCGCCCCTTCTCCCGCACGAATGGTTATTACTGCCGCCAATCGGCTTGCAGCGACCAATAGAGTGCGAAGTATGGCTGTGGCCCCGCCCAGTGAAGCCGGC